>NW_027185867.1:2682172-2807970 GCF_028583685.1 Petaurus breviceps papuanus | reverse complement strand
GAGAGAGAGAGAGAGAGAGAGAGGAATGCAATCTTATTATATTGAGATGGCAGTTAAGTACCCATTATACAATCCCAATTAGATGGGGAATGATATTAAGAAGGTGGGATACAGGATCCTGCCATCCCTCACTAGAAATTTTCTAGTAAAGGCTAGATAACAAATAATTGGCAGTGTTGTAGAAGGAATTCTCAACTTGGTCTAGATTAAACAAAATCACCTCTTAGGGTCTATTCAAATTTGAAATTCTGTGAAAAGCCTTGGACATTTACCTGGTAATAGCCTATGTATCTGTTGTCTGAGGATCTGTCTAGCTAAGTATGAATTCAACAAGTCAACAAGCTTTTATTAAATATCTATGGTTATCATCATCAAAAGTTTGGCTCCTTTGGCAATTATTTTTTTTGAGGGTGTAAGGTAAGGCAATTAGGTAGAGTTAAGTGACTTGCTCCAGGTCACACAGCTAGTAAGTGTGTTAAGTGTCTGAGGCTGTATTTGAACTCAGCTCCTCCTGACTCTAGGACTGGTACTGTATTTACTGCACCACCTAGCTGCCCCCAATGGTTTTTTAACAACAGAAATTCATGAAAAAGTCTACTCCGCTGAGCACAGGGTTTGTATCTGATTCAGTGAATGGAGTTCCCATTGAAATGAAATCATAAAAACTTTGAAATATTGAACCATCATCATTATAATCATTGTTATCATTGTCATATTTATCATAGTAGCCCTTCTTGTCTCTATAAGTGATTTAAAGAAAATAGCACTACCCAAATAGAACATGGAAATGTTTGACTTCCTTAAGAGATCAAAGAAAAAAGAAAGGGACCTATACGTACAAAAATATTAATAGTAACTCTTTGTGTGATGACAAAGAATTGGAAATTGAGAGGGTGTCCATCATTTGGAGAATAGCTGAACAAGTTGTGATATATGATTGTGATGGAATACTATTGTGTTATAACAAATGACAAGCAAGATGGTTTCAGAAAAACCTGGGAAAACTTCTATGAACTGATACAAAGTGAAGTGAGCAAAACCAAGAGAACATTGTACACAGTAACAGCAATATTCTAAGAATGATCAACTGTGAAGGACTTAGCTACTTTGATTAAGACAATGATCCAAGACAATTACAAAGGACTCATGAAAAATGCTAACTACATCCAGAGAGAACTAATAAATTCTGGATGCAGATTGAAGCATATTTTTAAACTTTATTTTACTTGCTTTTTTGGCAACATGGCTAATATGGAAATATGTTTTGCATGACTTCAAATGTATAATTGAGATCATATTGCTTTCCTTCTTACTAAGTTGGGGAAAAGTAGCAGGGAAGGAAAGAATTTGGAACTCAATATTTGAAAAAATGAATGTTAAAGTATATTTAGTAAATAAAAGAAAAACAAAATGTTTGACTAACAGTGCAAGATTCTACTTAAAAACTTGGAAAGTTGATGATGTTTCCTTCTTGGGTGGAGTTTTGCTTTATTTTCTTGGGCACTTGGATCAAGAGCAAAGAACAAACAAAAAGTGAATATGTAGTATTGCATTGAAAAGATTAAAATATCACTCTAACACTTTCTAAACCCTGCCTAAAGAAACACTATAGGCTAAACTGCATTAATAACCCAGCAGAAAAAAAATGTCCTGGTGAATTATTTTTCATATGTAGGCTAATATAGTTGGATAAAGGCAAAGAAACTCCTGCCTTCTTTGGAAACCTTCAATATTGTTTCATGGATAAGCCTAAATCTACAAAAACACTAGTTTGAACCAGTATATATATAATTTTGAGTTGATAGTAATAGAAAAAAAATAATTTCCATGGAGAATAGCAATATAATACAACTTATGACTAGAGGAGATAATAGAAGTGAAGAATTAAGGAAATTTAGAGAATAGAAATTAGAAATGCATAATCTTGGAAACATTGTGATCTACCCTCCAAATAAAGTAAGCTTCTTTATCCCACTTGATTCTCATTTATCTATAAGCAAATCCTATTTCTGAGTATTAGGAATTTGATCAAAAGACACAAATCAGACTTTAGGTACAGTCATGATGAAGACAAGAGGTTATCACTGGTAGCTATTGCAAAACAGTCTTGATAATATAGGTAAGGTTGTGCATGTATGTGTGTGTGCACGTGTGTGTGCATGCACATGTATGAGTGTATTGAGGAGGTGGGACAGAGTGGAGGTTGTTAACTAATTTAGATTTCATCCTGCTTGTATATTTTGTTTCAGGAGGTCACTAAAGGTAGTAATTTAGTACAAGATCACTAAGGTTAAAAGTGAGCAAATAATCTTATCATTCATTCTGTTTGTAGGTGCCAATGTTAAGCAAGTTACATAAGACTGAGCATCCAATTACTTGATCCTGAGGTATCTGTCTGCAGTTTGTATACTATTCCCTCAGTGGTTGTGGTGTTGGATGTGGTATCTGCATTGGTGCAAGAGTTCCACTGTTAGATACATGAGTAGAGGAGGGAGGAAGTAGGGTGAGAAAAAGGATCATCTCACCTCAGGCTTGGCCATTTTCCTTCCACAGCCCACCCCTTTGATTCACTCGCAATAGGAGCTCACGCTTCATTAAAGCATCATCTGGTGTTATAATACTCTTCTTTATTTATAATCAACTGAGTCCGGAAAAGGCCAAATCTTCAGGTATATTTTAGATTATAAACTTCATAAGTTCAAGAACTGTGCCTTATTCTTTTATCTCCCATGGTGCCTTTTATAACACTGTATACATAGTAGGTTGTCAGAAAATATCCATTGGTTTCTCTTTATATAGAGACTAGTATTCAAGATTTCATCATATAGACTTGTTTATCTATGCTTTGCCTTCATTTTTTTCATTCATGCACTCCTTTAAAGGTTCATGCATATTCAGCATCAGATCATCTTTATATTCTCAAACTTAAACAAAACCAGGGTCATACTGAACTCTGAATTTTCTGAATTTCTTTTACTTGGAAATCAAGTACCACAGCTCTGTTAACTATCTGTATATGAAGTTTGCATTAGTAAAATGATTATAAAATGAATTTGAGTCCTGACTACTATCCCAAGTTCTGTATTTTTGTTAGCAGTAAATTGCTAATAATTGTACTGTTAAATATGTAGTCTAGAATAGAGGTTTCTCAATTAACTGTCTGTGCCTGATCATGCATACCAATCTGAAAAAGAATTAATGGAAACAACTGGCTAAGGAGGGAGACTTAATGGTCAGTTATTTTTAAAACATATTTGCATATAAAGATTCAGCTTTTGAAAAGGTCCTAGATAGTTTTTTTGTAAAATTCATTTCTCCATACAAGAAAGTCTCCAGAGTTGCTATACCAGTTAAAGTACAAAAAATTATTTTATACAGGTGGAAAGATAATAAAAAAATTCATCTAGAAGAGCAAAAGGTCCAGAATATCAAGGGAATTAATGAAAAGAAATGCTAAGGAAGGTGGTCTAGCCATACCAGATCTAAAACTGTATTATATTATTATATAATATATTATTAAATCATTAAATCTACTTACAATTATTAAAACTACTTAATACTGGCTAAGAAATAGAGTGGTGGATCAGTGGAATCAGTAGTTAATGACTATAGTAATCTACTGTTTGGCAAATCCAAAGACTCTAGCTTCTGGGTTAAGAACTCACTATTTAACAAAAACTTCTAGGAAAGCTGGAAATCAGTAGAGCAGAAACTAGGCATAGACCAGCATCTTACACTGTATACCAAGATAAAGATAAAGTTAAAATGTGTCCACAACTTAGACATAAAGGTTGATACTGGAAGCAAATTAAGAAAGCAAGAAATAGTTTGCCTGTCAGATCTATGGAGAATGGAAGAACTTATGACCAAACAAGAGATAGATAGCATTATGAAATGCAAAATGGAAAATTTTGATTACTTTAAATTAAAAATTTTTTGCATAAAAAGATTAGAAGGAAAGCAGAAAGCTGGGAGACAATTTTAAAGCCAGTGTCTCTGAAAAAGGCCTCATTTCTAAATTATATAGAGAATTGAGCCAAATTTATAGGAATACAAATCATTCCCCAATTGATAAGTGATCAAAGGATATAAACTGACAGTTTTCAGATGAATAAACTAAAGCTATCTATAGTCATATGAAAAAATGTTCTAAATCACTGTTGATCAGAGAAATGAAAATCAAAACAACTCTGAAGTACTGCATCACATCTATCAGATTGGTTAACATGACAAAACAGGAAAATGATAAATATTGGAGAATATGTGGGAAAATTGAAACACTAATGCATTGTTGGTGGAGTTGTGAACTGATTCAACCATTCTGGAGAGCAATTTGGGAAATCCTTTGACCCAGCAATACCAGTTCTAAGGCTGTATTCCAAAGAGATCATACAAGTGGGAAAAGGACCTGTATGTACAAATATTTGTAGCAGCTTTTTGTGATGGCAAAGAATCAATTGGGGAATGGCTAAACAAGTTGTGGTAGATGAATGTAATGGAATACTATTGTGCTATAAGAAATGAGGAACAGATGGACTTCATAATAACCTGGAGAGACTTATATAAACTGATGCTGAGTAAGATGAACAGAACCAGGAGAGCATTGTACACAATTACAGACAGATCCTTCATTCAAAGAGGGCTCTAAGGCAGCTATCTTATCATTTCCCACCTGGCTACCCTTCTGACTTCATCCTCATCCTCTCTGAAGTCTCATCATCCTGTAAGAACACATCAACTGGGGTGGCTAGGTGACGCAGTGAATAGAACACTGACCCCGGAGTTAGGAAGACTGGAGTTCAAATCCGGTCTCAGAAACTTAACATACTAGCTGTGTGACCTTGGGCAAGTCACTTAACCCTAATTGCCCTGCTTTCCCCCTCCAAAAAAAAAGAAAGAGAAAAAAAACAACACCAACTCTGAAACTCACATTTCCTTAGTACTTCCTGCCCTTGGGGCCCCTTCTGATTGGAGGGGATGGAGTGTAGACAGTGGAGGGCTCCTCTCAAATCCTCCATTTAAGGAGGGCACCCTGTGCAGCTATATCATCTTTTCCTACTGGGCTACACTCTTTTGGAGTTCATCATACCCACTTGCTTCTCCTTTCTTTCACCTTCTTTTTATATGTTGCCTTTTATGTGTTTGTCGTAGAGGCAGCTAGGTGGCCTTACAGGGGATACAGTGCTGGACCTCAAGTAAAAGAAAATCTGCATTCAAATTTGGCTTCATTAATTTATACTTACTAGTTGTGTGACCCTGGGCAAATCACTTAACCTACATTTCCCTCAGTTTCCTCCTAAAATGACCTGGTAGAGAAAGGCTTAGCACAGTTTTAGGCAGGTAATAGGCACTATATACATGCTTATTCCCTTCCCCCTTTCCTACTAGATTGTGATTTCCTTGAAGTCAGTATCTGTGTCCCCAGTGATTTGTCCCATGCTTGCAATACAGTAGGTGTTTGATGAATGTTACTGACCCACTGACTTGTGGCACCTCTTCTTTCACTTATAAAAGCTTCCCCAGGTAGATTCCCCTTCCCTTTCTTTCTAAGAGTTCTTGAGAAAAAAAAATCTGTCTATAGGCATAAGAAAAAAAACATTTATTAATGGTCTACTTTATGCTAGACACTTTACAAATACTGTCTCATTTGATACCCACAACAACCCTGCAAAGCAGATACTATTGTTATTATCCTCATTCTACAGTTGAGGAAACTGAGGCAGACAGGTTAAATACTTTCCCCACAGCTAGTAAGTATCTGAGGCCAGATTGAAATTCAGGTCTTCATGACTCCAGGCCCAGTGCTCTTTCCACCATATCATCTAACTATATAATTCAAATTTTACTTTGTTACCTGGCTTTTGACCTTATAATTCACCTGAAACTACACTCTCTGAAATTACGAATGATTTTGTCTCTATGTTTTTTTCTCTCTGTCACTGTGTCTCTGTCTCTTCCTCCTTCCTCTATCTAAAATGTTTATTTCACCTTTACAGATGTATGCCCCTCCCTCCCAATATGTTATTTAATTGTTATTAATATGTTATTTAATTATATGTATACAACCCATATATTCTCTGTAGATAATTTATCTCAATTCCCATTTTCATAGACAAGTCAGATTCCTAGAGTTAGGTTGACTACATCTCCACCTTTTGGAATCATCTGTGGAAAAAGGCATTTTGGCTGTGATATATTTAATTAAAACATCAGAGAACTGAATTTTTTGTTGTATAATCCAATAGATTGATTGAATCTTGCATACTTTCTCTGAATTTTAAATATACTCATCAATGAAATCTCTCCATACACATGGAATTACAAATATGAAGTAATATAATCAAATTAATGCTACTTTTTAGCTATTGGGTATAAAAATTTACTGCTTTGAATTTAAAATACAGATAAACATGCGAATTTTTAATTTTTTATAAACTGTTAATCATTTCCAGTTTTGCTTTTATTTAACATACAAGCAGAAACTAAATTAGAAATAGTAAACACAATTTAGTTGGCAAAAAATAACTTTTCTTTTCCTTTTATCCAGTGAATAGAAAACATTTAAAAAATGAACCTACGGTATCTAGTTATCAGCAGATTACATAATTGATGTGATTGTTTCACTATGTAATGATATATAAGTACATATTATTTATATACACACATATCTATACACATATATGTTTATGCTCATATTTCTAGGAGCTGAAGGGTTAGAAAAATATGTCAAAATGATTACTTTTCCTATGAGTCTCATTTCACTGGTTATTGAGGCTTAATATTCTTTTTCCTCAGTAGTAAAGTGATTTGGAGTCTTTTGGACTTTACAGGTTTTCAAATGAGTTGCTCATCTAATCTCAGAAATAGGTGGCAAGGAGAGAGAGGATAATGGGTGGTGCTGATTCCAGTAGACTCCATGGCAGATATCCTGTCTCATCCATACATAGAATGAAACTCTGATAGTGTACCTAGCTAGTTATCTTGAGCTCCATTCCTGTAGGTACAGTGGTGTGCAAGAATCACAGCAAGTAAGGGAAAATCGTTATGGCAAGGCTATTTGATGAGGCAATGAGACTCTTGCAGTAGCCACATATGCTTTTGGTCTCCATGGTCATAGAACCAATTATTATCTTGTGCCATGGTTAGAAGGTGTTCATGCAGATAAACATCAATATTAAAAAGGTACAATGAAGGAACATTATCTATAATTTAGATCTACAATCTAACTTTAGGACCTGATCCTGCATAATCTGTTTACTCATTTCTTTCTCTAGGCTTAGAAACATAGCTCTATTTTATAAATCAATATTATTCTGGATCACTATTTTCTTTTTTCTCAGAATTCCTTGATCACTTTTGCCTGCTTTGAAGAACCACAACCACACTGCATTCTCTATCCTGAGTAAATCAAGCTTGAAAATTCTGAAAGGAGAATGGGACACTCCAGGATTTTTATTGTTCAAATTTTTCGTCATTTACTATAAGATATTCTTCTATTTCTCCCACTATGGCCTTCTCCCCCTCCCCTCCTATGCTACCAGCAGGTATTGTTGTAAGATAGAGTCTGTCCCTTAACAGGCATTTATTAAATGCCAGGCCAAAAAAAAATCATCCTTGCTTTCAAGGAACTCACAGTCTAATGGGAGAGACAACATGCAAACAACTATCTACAAACAAGAAAAACCCAGGATAAACTAGAGAAAATCTCAGCAGGGCGGCATTCTAATTAAGGAGGACTAGGGAAGGTGGGACTTTAGCTAAGACTTGAAGGAAGCCAGCAAGGTCAGGAGTTAGAGATGAGGAAAGAGAGTTCCAGGCATGGCACATAGCCAAGGAAAATGCTCAGAGTCAGGAAGTAGAATGTCATGGCACCACTGGATTGAAGAGAATGTGGGGTGAGGGATGGGGGTGAATAAGATGTAAGAACACTGGAAAGGTAAGAACTTTAAAAGGCAACTAGAAGATTTTGTGTTTGATCCTGGTGCTGATAGGGAACCACTAGAGTTGGCAGGGCAACTTGGTCAGACCTGAGACTACACAGACCCATTTCCTAACTATTTGCATTCAATTTGGATTTCTTTGATTTCACTACCATGCCCTCAGTACACTCAGCATTGGGAAATCTCATCATCTTTCAAGATTCTATTAGCCTAATAAGGCTAAGGGTGTGAGGAAAAACTCATAGGTCATGAAAACCTTTCGCACCTCTGCTGGGAGGGCGGAGCTATACACTTCTGCATTTGAGGAGAGGAATCAGGACGGATACGTCCTCTTTGTTTTTCATCCAGCCGCACTCATTTTGTACTTCTTTGTCCTCTCTACCATGACTCTGTGTCAGGTACTGTCCCTCTCCCGCATTTTCAGCTTTCTTTTGTGTCTTGTCTTCCCTGTTACATTGCACGCTCCTTCAGGGTGGGGACCACATTTCTTTTTTGCATCTGTATCCCCAGCACTTAGCACAGTGTCTGGCACATTGTAGGTGCTAAATAAATATTTATTGACTACTGATCTGTGCTTTAAGGAAGATTAATTTTATTGTTTAGGACTTGAGTGAGGAGATTTGAGGCAGGAACAGCTAAAAAGAGTAATTATTCTATAAATTCTATAAAGGAAGAACTGATACAGAGGAATTAGATGGGGAGGAAGACTGGTAGTTCTGATAACCTACTTTCATCAGGAATGGGTTTAAGAGGGAACAATACATTTACATTTAGAAGAATATAAAAGTCTTCTAAATTCAGAAGAAATAAAATGATAGGGGCATAGGAAGGGGGGAGAGGACAAGGGAGGGATAGTTAGAGGGGAGGGTGAGGGAGTAGGTTAAAGGGGGGTATAGAAGGGTGTTTCAATAAATGGGAATGGGAGGATAGGGTGGGGATCCTTGGAGGGGGGGTAGGCAAGGAATAGGAGGAGGAGGTAGTGGGTAGAAGTAAAGTAGAGAAGGCAGGAGGGAAAGGAAGCAAGAGATGCACAAACAGAAAAACAAAGATCATGAATGGAATTTGTTTGGGAAAGTATATGTCTATGTATGTATGTATGTGTATGTCTATAGCTATAGAGTAATATATTCACACTTAGTTGTAGCCTTCTGGGGGGGAAGGGAGGAAAAAAAGAACAAAGTAGAAAAATGCCCAGTAGAGAACAAGAGAAGCTTACAAGGAAGCAAAGAAAAGATTGACAACTCTCAACACAGCTTGTATAGTATTTATCATACAGGCTGGGGTTTTTTTTGTCTTTTTTTTTGAGGGGATAAGGCAGGGCAATTGGAATTAAGTGGCTTGCCCAAGGTCACACAGCTAGTACAGTGTTTCCCCAATAATAAGACCTATCCCGAAAATAAGCCCTCCCCTTACTGTGTAAGATTCCTCTAAAATAAGCCCTCCCCCGAAAATAAGCCCTATTGAGATTGCTACTGTAGTGAAGGTGATCCCCTGCACTACATGCGCTCCGAGCTGCATCCAATCAGAGCTGCAGCAGTGAGCGCGTCATCCTGTTCTTTATTGAATTCATTATTGAATAAAGGTACATTTTTTTGTTCACATTTACCTGTTTATTAAAATTGCTGTCAATATTCATTAAAATAAGCCCTCCCCTGAAAATAAGCCCTCTGGTGTTTTTCTGTCCAAAAAAATAATAAGACAGTGTCTTATTATCAGGGAAATGCGGTAAGTGTTAAGTGTCTGAGACCAGATCTGAACTCAGGTCCTCCTGACTCCAGGGTCAGTGTTCTATTTACTGCACCACCTAGCTGCTCCATATACAGGCTTTCTTGAAATGAAAATTTATTGTCACATTTTGAATACTCTCATGCACATGACATGCTTCCCCCCCTTTCTTACTTATTTTCTTACTAATTTAATTTCTTTCTTACTTAATTTCTTACTAATTTAATTCTTACTTATTTAAGTCCCAATATTTAAGTTTATGATATGTTTTTGTTTCTTTTTCATATTCTGTATTTGTGTTCTGGTATCTGAGTCTAAAATAAAATTACAAAGAAATAAAAAAAGAAGGTTATGGAGGAAATGGTAATGATTCATATTAAATTTAAAAGTATGTCCTTTGCACATTTCCTCCCAAGAGTCAGCTGTTAAACATTTACTAACATACCCTTGGGGGAAACCCTGCAATTATCAGATAAATATGTAGTAAAAGATGACTATGTAGATATAGTCAGATATGTGAGAGGAGAATTAGGAGAGAGCATTGTCTTAAAAACCTAGAGAGAAGAAAGTACTGCAGAAAAGAAAGTGATCTACATTGTCCATGGCTGCAGAGAGTTCAAGAGAGGATGCATACTGAAAGATTTGGCCAGGCAATTATTCTTACTTCCTCCTCCCAGGGGGTAAGGAGAGGAAGTGATTGTTTCCAGACCACATCTTTTTTCTCTTACTATTGGGTTAAAGGGCATGACATTCTGGCACAGACCTCTGCCCTGCCTCTCATTTGGAGATGGGGAAATATGCCTAAGAAGTCTTTGGTCTAAGGCGCTTTTCAAGTTACAATAGTGAATGACTTGATTTTAGCTTTAGAGTGAATTGGTTAAAAAAAAAAAAAGCTATAACCATAAGAATTCTTTTGGAGCTGACAGTCTTCAAGACAGTATAAAATCCTCACTATTTTATTCGGAGATGCAGACTTCCATCCTATTTAAATCCTGTGAATACCAAGCTAGTCACTGATGCCCTCCATTTGAAATCTCCCTTGCATTCAAATCTATCTCTATCTCAATCTCAATATCGATCTCTATCCCTATTCCTATCCCTGTCCCTATCCCTATCTCTATACCTATACCTCTCTCTCTCTCTCTCTCTCTCTCTCTCTCTCTCTCTCTCTCTATATATATATATATATATATATATATATATATATATATACCTATATATCTATATCTATATATATCTATAGGTATTTGTATATATATATCACAAATGTGTTATAATTTATTGCACATAAATGAATGAATAAAAAATAATTTGTTAAGCACTAATAATAACATGCCAATCACTACACTAAGCCCTGGAGAAACAAATGCAAAAGCAAAGACAGGTACTCTGCATTTCAGACACTTAGATTCTAACCAAGGGAGACAAAATATATAGGAGAATGATGACCTTGGAAAGATATTTTGGTTTGGAAAGTTAAGGAATGGTAATTATAGGCATGTGGGCATAAATGGACATATCCTTTCCAAGAGCAATGACAGAGTTGATTTGGTTATAATTTCAGAACTGGAAAGGATGGGCATGGTTAACAAGGGATATGTATGGTGACATTTAAGAAGCCTAGGGAGGAACGTGAAGTTGGTTTGAAACCTAGGTCCAGATGATTGGAGCAAATATTAATCAATATAACCCCCAGTAGAGCCATAAGGCAGGAGTTCCAGGTGGAGAAGAATTAAGATTTTTTCATATGAAACAAAAATCAGGAAAGAAAAATAAATGAATGAAAATAGAAAAATATGTATTTAAGTGTATTTATTAAAACTTTGAACTGCACTAAGCCTTTTGGGACAGTGTGTGTGTGTGTGTGTGTGTGTGTGTGTGTGGTACCTGCCAGGAAGCAAATAGATCTCAGGGAAGGGGGGAAATTGTAGTGATTTAACTATTTGCAGCTATTAAAAAGTCAGTTATCACACAACCAGTTATCTCAAAATCAGTCTCATGAACACTCACAGAAATGTTTCTCTCCCTCTCCCTTTTTCTCTGTAATTTTGTTCCTCATCTTCATGAAATGCTGAGCAATGATAAGAAGTCTTTATTCATACTGACTTTTTCCCTTGTTCCATTTTCATAGTAGATGAAAGGGAGTTTTGGTTAAAACAACAACACATAGACACTCACACACCAAAGCCCAACAGGGCACTGTGAGTCCCTTTGTCTGCCAATGCCTCTACTTCCCCAATGCTATCTGGTCATTCCACAGCTGAGCCCCAGGCTTGGAAGCACTGTGCCAGCCTCACTTGCTAAGCCATCACCCTTCCCCTGGTTTCCTGGGATCCTGGTGACAGCAGCAGAAATAAATAGCAAGAGAAATAGTAGCGGGAGTAAATAGCACATCCCTCAGTTGTCTCTTTTCCCCCCTGCTTTTTGGAGGGGCAAAGGCAGGACAGTTGAGGTTAAGTGACTTGCCCAAGGTCACATGGCTAGTATGTCTTAAGTATTTGAGGCCGGATTTGAACTCAGGTCCTCCTGACTCTAGGTCCGGTGCTCTATTCACTGCACCACATAGCTGCCCCCCTCAGTCTCTTAATTGTCAAATCTGATGACTTTTTCTTGGTCATTATATTTTTGACCTCTCTACTACATGACACTATTGACCACCATCTCCCCCCCTGGTTGCCCTCCTTATCTGGATTTTCATGACAATGTTCTCTCTTGATTCATAGTCCTGGGCTTGTAAATGTAGGTGATGAGAGAGACAGAGAGAGAGAGAGAGAGAGAGAGAGAGAGAGAGAGAGAGAGAGAGAGAGTATCCAAAGTTTGCTAATGCCTTTTAGTGACATTATCTTTGATTCCTCCCTCCTCCCTCTTTGCCCCACCTGATGCTTTTCTGGAGGAGAGATCCACCAGTCTCATTTTAATCTACTTCTTGCTTTCCGTTATCCTAAGAGAGGATGTGTGTATATAGGGGGAGGGAGGAAGAGGGAAGCCCTTCTTGGCTGAAAAATTAGTGGTTAGCAATAGAATTATTCAAGCAATATTTTGGGTTTCTCTAGTTATGTGTTTAAAATTGTATTAATATCAAAAAGCTATTGATAGCCATTCTGTTTACTTGAATGCTTGCAGAAAGATTACAAAAGAGGTGGAGGGCAAATCTGGGAGAGAAGAGATCAAATTTATTGAATTTTTATAAAGCCAGTTCAGATTTTGCTACTACAAATTGACTGGGGATTTAACAGAGATGAGATTATTTTATTTGAAATCCCTAGCAATCACTCCTATTAAGTATGAACTGACAAGGACAGAGGTGGATAACAGAGGGGAGCCAAACAGACATTTTTTTTTATCTTGACCCCTAGAAGACAATAAATGATGTGTGAGAAAGGAAAGCCACGCCACAACAGAGAAGTAACTTCCTAAGGAAGCTATGTTTATATGAAGGGAGTAGGGACCAAGTTCCCCAGGCATGTCCAATTAGAAGCCTAGGCTCTGGGGTGATTGAACATTTTGCCAGCACCACTTGATAGTTATGTAAGGATTTTCAAAATCGTCTCACATTGAGTTCATATCCAAAATGCTGAATTACTGTGATCTTTTTATTAAAGCTAGAGTGTTTTCTTAAGGCACTAACATCGCTAGCATTAAGTATGATTAATGGAATTGTCAGAAGCTTTAAACTAAAAGATAGAATTAGAACATTCAAATAGCCTGATCGATTTTTATTCCTGCTATACATTCATTCATGCCTCCTCTATTAAAGACCATTTCTAATGTCTTGTCGTGCTATGGAGGAAACTAAGAATTATTTCAGTTTTGCAAGCATTTATTAACTTTCTCTTCCAGTGCTGCCTCCTAATTGAATAACAACAAAAAACTCTCACCATAAACATATATAGTTAAGCAAAATAATTCCCACATCAATCATGTTCAAGACTGTATGTCACATTTTACATTTCAAGTCCATCATCTCTCTGACAAGAGGTGATTGATGTGTTTTATCTTCAGTCCTCTATCTTCATGGCTTCACATTTCTGAAGTATTTCAAAATTATTGTCACATAAATTGTTCTCTTAGTTATCATTTCATTTGGTATTGGTTGATAGAGGTTTTCCTAGTGTTTTTTTTATATCATTTCTTAAGGTAAAATAATATTTCATTACATTCATGTACTACAATTTATTTGGCCATTAGTTTTCAGTTTGGGATTACCATGAAAAGAAAAATATTAGTGTGTATATGGGTCTTTTTCTACTTTCTTTGCCCTCTTTGAAATATAGACCTAGTAGCCCTGGTAGCTCAAAGGAGGATCACAGGTTAGTAACATTTTTGACCCTGAATGCTAAAAATTACCAAAAGAGTTCTAGCTCCAAACTATAAGGTTTACAGTAGGGTTCAGTGATGGAATATATTTCTCCCATCAAAGAACAAGATTAAGTAATAATGAAATCACAAGTCATAGTTTTTAAGTAGACTCCAGTACTTAAAGGTGTGGGAAGACTGCAGAAATTCATATGAGGTTAGATTATGCAGCTATATTCTTTTTTCATAGAAGCTGTGCTGAGTTTTATAAAAACAAAGGCATTCATTTGCTTCAAATAATAATAATAGCTGACATTTACATAATGCTTTACAGTTTGCAATATATTTTACATATATTATATCATTTGTTCTTCAGATCCTTTGGGGGTGATATTGTTGCGATTAACTTTCAAAATGAGGGGGAAAGGTTCTTCATTGTGCTGTTAGGGATATTTGAGACCACTTTAATAATTGAAATTATCCTTTAAAAATTAATATGACTTTTACTTCTTTGAAACTACAGTCTATCATAAGCAATAGGGCTTTTTCAATTCTCTTTTCTTTATA
Source organism: Petaurus breviceps papuanus (assembly GCF_028583685.1). Taxonomy (NCBI): domain Eukaryota; kingdom Metazoa; phylum Chordata; class Mammalia; order Diprotodontia; family Petauridae; genus Petaurus; species Petaurus breviceps. Next base: position 2,793,442 of record NW_027185867.1, on the reverse strand, counting down.
GATAATGGTTATTTTCATTTGACAAAAAAAAATCAAAGGAGTGAGAAAAATAAAGAACACATTAATGAAAGAATAAGCAAAATATATCCAATGTATGAAAATGCAAAATGAATTCTAAACTAGCTCCAAAAGGCTCACTTTAAAAAGGAAAAGAAGATGATTATAATATACCCTTAAATGTTACTCTTTCATGAGAAAAAACATTTTTTACTCTAAGGACAATGTTTTATTATTTTTCTATACAATTATCAATAGAGAATTGACAAGACTGTTATAATAGAGTATTGTTCCTCACTGGATACTCAAGCATGTATTACTATTATTATTTAAGAGGTAAAGAAAACAATTGTGAGTTTAGTTTTTTTAATCTACCTTTCTTGTCTTTCTTTTGGAGTACCAATTTATAGGGAGGTATAAGTTAAGCATGCTAAACCAACTCTTCATCTTTCCAAGAACTTGGGTGTACATTTTTCAACTCTGCATCGAGAACTGTGTATTTTGATGTAGTGGAGAATCTGGGATTAGAACACCTGAATTGGACTGCTTTCTCAAACATTTATTATTTGTGAACTCACCATGGTCAAGTCACTTCCACTTGATGAGCCTCAGTTTCCTCATCTGTAAAATGGGGATGATAATACATATGAGCTTGTTGTGAGGAAAGTGATTTGTAAAGCTTAAAGTATTATGCAAATGTGAATAATTAATATTTATAAGAAGCAAATCAGAAAAATCTAAAGTAGCTGAAAAGTAACTTTTCCCCCCTTAAACAGTAGTGATATTTTAAATTGCTATGACAGTCTTGCTGCTTTGGGGCACTTACCTCATTATGTCACTTCAATAGTGGCAGCCGATAAAGATGGTACTGAATTTTAAATATTGTTTATAAGCAGAATGGTACAAGAAATAATACAAAATTCCACAACATGGAATCTTATAACTTGCTTTGTTTTGCTTGTCAATATTTATAAAAAGACTTTATAGGCAAATTAAAATATTTACTCTCCATTTTGATTAAAGTAATGAATGTAGGAAACAATCTGCTTTTCTAATTTTTGTGGTGATTCTTTTTACCTGACTTATAAAACATAATCTGTTCTCTTTACTCCTGTATGAAAATTCTTTTAAAGTGACCCCTTTGCAGTTCTATTTGGGAACTAGTCTATATTATTTTGATATGGAATGACAGTAAGCTATGGCAAAGTTTTAGCTACAGTGTACTTGTATTAATGCCAAATTCAGAAAGCAAATAGAAGTTGGTGTAACTGATGTTTAAACTAAATGTACACCAGTACACCGATTTGGGGGTTTTGTTTTATTTTCTTTTTTGAAAAAGCTGACGCAAGCTTGACAAAAGGAGGTGTTGGGGTGGAGTAGTGTTGGTGATTGGCTCATTCAGTTTACTCCCACATGTCTTTTAATCATTGCCTAGCTGCACAAAGGTTCATATAAAGTAAACTCTTTTATAGGTGTATGCCCTTTCAAACAACCAAGAAAAGACAGGAAGATTGGATGGTTGACTTTCAGGTAAAGATAATTTTTTAGTATGAATGTTCTTATAAAATTTGTGCTTACTTTCTTAATAATACTGTCTTTCTCATTTCAAAAATTGACCACTTAAAATAATTTAAACATTTTTACTCCTTTTGAAAACACTAAATATTATGTTTAATAATTATTGACTCAAATCTCTTTTGCTCTGTGCTTTTTAAGATAATAATTTGGTGGTTTGGACACAAAATGAATATACCAGGCAACAGGAAAGATTAAAGTTTTGGAAGTGATCAAGTAATAAGATGTGTAGCTATATGTATCTTCTGGCTAATCATTGTGAATCCTACAATTAAAATGATGTGTTAGATGATATATTTTTTAAAGAAGGATACGTTTTGCACTTGAAGGTTTTTCATTAATTTGAAAACCAAATCCAGAGTAACATGGATTCAATAAGCCCTAATAAATTAATTCATCTCAAGTTAGTGATTACATTGTACACCAAGAGGTCAGACTACTCTGTGATCAGTTTCAAGAAAAAGCTCAGTACCTCCATTTGCCTTCTAAATTAGATTGTTCTCAATAAATCTGTTCTTCTGTAATATAAATGGAATGGGCAAAACCTAAATGTGATACCAGATTTTTATGGGAGAAAATTATTGTATATAAAGATGCATGTTTTTATGGGATAAATTCAGTTAAAAAAAAAAAGCTTTTCTGTGGACCTTATTTATCATCACAATTTTCCGTGTCAACTTACAAAATAATTAGTATTGGTCTCAATAAAATAATCCAGGAAATAGCAAAACCAATGACATTTTGGTAGTTCAGTTTAATACAAGTAACTGATAGCACTTATCTATTTTTTTAAAGTCTAAATAGAAAAGACTCTTGTGAGAATTTTTGAGATTATTACTTATGATGACTTTTGTGGGATTTTTTTTCCCCTAGTACTCATAATTAAGCTTAAAATACAATGTCAGGTGTTTTCTTTATTTTTTTTCTTTTTTTTCAGGTGTTTTCTTAAAAACCTTTCTTTTAGTCCCCAGCATTAGACAGAATATTAATAACATTTAACTTTTGACAAATGATGTCAAAAACACTAAACAAGTGATGTAAAATGCCTAATTTTTTCAGATTTTCACATCAAGTAAATGCAATGCTTGGATTGATATTAAAAATAGTGATTTATAAAAAGCAACTTATTCAACAGAAAGAAGTTAATTGATATTCATAGTAAATTGTACAATTTTAATTTTTAAGCCTTTGGGGACTAATATATATTGTATAATTAGTTAATTATGGAAATCAACAATGTATTTAATTAGTAAATGATGAGGCAGGAATTGGAGCAAGCAGTAGTAATGCTGTATAGAAGGAGTACTGGGTTTAAAGTCAGACAATTTGGATTTGAATGTGGACAAATTATTTTACTTCTATGGGTTTATTCTCCCTGTAAAATACAAGTTTTGGACTAGATAATTTCTAAGTACACTCTCAGTATTGTGATTCTATTCTACATGTCAGACAAAAATTTGGATAATGTTATACCATGCTACTGCTATACTTTTCTGAAGTACTTCAAGAAGTTTGAAAAGAATGCTGGAAGAATACTGGGAAAACAGCACACTGAGAGGTATCCAAGAACCATTATCTTGTCTTGCTATGTCTTTCCAACCCTTCGCACACAAAATGGTGCAAAAGTTGAAAATGTAGAAAACCCAGCAATGTCGGAAAGAGGAAAAATAAAAAAGCACTAAAAAGTTTCATATGTGTATATATGCATGCATATATACATATATATTATATGTTATAAAATAGAGATGTATAATTTATAGATGGCCTGGACAGATATGATGTGAGGTCTGGCCCACCTCTATGGGAAGTAGGAGGAGGGCCCTGTCAGCAATCTTGCTGGGAAGGTGAGGCAGACAGAATCCAAGAATGCCAAGATTGGGAGATTTCTTCTATGCCCGAGAAGGGTAATGGGTTAGATTTATAATCTGTTACCCCTCAAATACATATGCTCTATGGATATATTTAGGGGTTCAAGAAAGGTACTTCAATGCCAAAGGGAGAGTAGCCCCTAGCCAACTTAAGCCATTCCCACAAAACTGTGTTTAGACAAAAGACCACCACAAATAATGAATAACAAGTAAACCCATTAATCCAAATAAGACAGTGAAAGAAAATTTGATTTCTAAGATTTGTTGTTGTTCAGTCATGTCTGACTCTTTGTAACCCCATTTGAGTTTTTCTTAGCAAAGATATTGGAGCCATTTCCTTCCTCCTGGTCACATGGAGGATTTGTTGTTTATTATTAAGATCATCAAATTTAACCACTGTGTGTCTTAGAATTTACAGCATAGATTTTTTTTTTGAGGTAATACATAGATTCTTCTGTTTGGCACTTTGTTTTCCATGTTTGAAAATTCTAACCATTTTCTTATATTATTTCTTGTACTATGGTGTTAAGGTGTTGTTTTTTTTAATTTGCCATGTTCTTTTGGATATCTTTGGTTCTTAAATTTTCTCTATGCATCTTATTTTCATGGTCATTATATGTTGCCTGTATAGAATGTTATGGCTTTTTGCTTCTTTTCTTCTGGGTTGTCCTTTGCTTCTGTGTATTCACATTCCCAATCAGCAATTCTTTTTTTTCTTTGGTGAGGTTTGATGCCATGGATTCAAGTTTTTCCATTCTGCCAACTATTTCTCCTATGCAAGGCATAAATACTGTTTTCATAATTTTTATTTCTCCCTTATTACTTTAGAAACATCCTGCTATGGCTCCATACTTGCTTGGTAATATACCAAATCCTCTATATTATCAAGTGTTGATAATTTTCCTTTATCTTGCAATATTTAATCATAGATATCTTGCTGTGTTTACTGATTTTGAGGTCATATTCCCTTCTCATGTTATTATTTTTCCTATCTGCTTGTGTTCAAGATACTTAACTGATTTTCTTCCTTTTGAAATCTTTGGTTGTTTTAGTATCTTTTATTTTCATGCCCCTGTTTATCACTTTCTGACTTATTAAAAGTTATATGAGTTACAGGACAAAATAGACCATAAAACAGTACTAGTGGGGGACCTCAAATTACCCCCCTCAGAACTAGATTAATCTAAACATCAAATAAAAAAGAAAGAAATTAAGGAGATGAATAGAATTTTGAAAAAGTGAGATATGATAGATATCTGGAGAATATTTAATAGGAATAGAAAGAAATATATGTATTCTAAGTGGTGTGTGTCACCATCACAAAAAATGACCATTTATTAAGGCTTTAAAAACTCAGAAGCAAATACAGAATAGAAAAAACAATAAATTCATCTCCTTTAGTCATAAAAGCCCTTTGAAGTATAAATTAAAAGTAATTTGGAAACTAATCTGATCCTAAAAAATGAGTATTTTAAAGAACTTAATAACAATAATGAGACAACATATCAAAATTTATATCTCTAAACTATTTCATTAATAAAAGAAAGAACAGATAAATGAACTGATAATGCACCTAAAAATAGAGAAAGAACAAATTCAAAATCCCTAATTAAACAAAAACACAGCTTTGAAAATTAAAAGAAAGTTTAACAAAACTGAAGGTAAAAACCATTGAACTAATAAATAAAAATAAGAGCTGTTTTCTAAAAAAACCAAAACATTATAAAATAGATAAAATATAGACTCATTTTATTTAAAAAGAAAGAAGAAAACAAAAATACCAGTATCAAAATATAAAAAGATAAATTAACAACCAAGGAAGAGAAAATAAAAACAATTATTAAGAACTATTTCATCCAACTATAACCAATAAACATAACTTAAATTCAATGGATATTTACAAAAATATAAATTGCTCTGATGAGCAGAAAAGGACATACAATACTTAAATTAATAGCTAAATTAAATACTATATTGGAAAAAGAAATTAAGAAAGCCATAAAAGAAATTTCCAAGAAAAATATTCTATGATTTACATGCAAATTCTAATAATCATTTCAAAAACAATTATTTCCAGTACTATGTAAACTATTTGAAAATATTCTTTCTATCCCTAAAGCAATGAGTGTCAAAATAGTGAATGAAAACTATAGACCAATTTCCCTAATGATTATTGATGCAAATGTTTTAAGTGCTTACAAGGAGATTATAGCGATATATCACAAAGATCACACAGTATGTTCATGGTGGATTTAAACTAGAAATGCAGGGGTAGTTCAATATTAGGAAAATCATAAGCATAATTGATTTTATTAATATAAAAACAATAAAATTATATTATTATTATTTCAATAGATGCATAAAATTTTTTGACAAGATAAGATACCCATTCCTGTTTTTATAAAAAAAAATACATTAGAAAGCACAAGAACTTTTCCTTAAAAATGATAAATAATATCTATTTATCGTATCAAGATTAAACATTATCTTCTATGGGGATAAGCTGGAAATCTTTCCAGTAAGATCAAAGATGAAACAAAGATATTTGTTATAACATTACTTTTCAATATTGTACCAGAAATGCTAGCTATAGCAATAAGACAAAAAAGAAAAAGAAAATGAAGGAATAAACAAGCAAAGAAGAAACAACATTAAAAGTTTTTGTAGATATGATCTTTAACCTAGAGAACCATAAAGAGTCAACTAAAAACTGATAAAAATAATTAACAATTTCAGTAAAGATAAATCCCACATAAACTGTCAGCATTTGGTATAGTATCAACAGAATCTAGCAGGAAGAAATGTAGAAAAAGACATTCCAGTTAAAAAAACTACAAATAATATAAAATACCTACCAAGAAACACAGGAACTCTATTAACACAATTACAAAACACAATTACAAATAAAGAGAGATCTAAACATTTAAAGAACTATTACTTACTCATGGGTAGGCCTGGTGTATAATAAAAATCACTATACTATCAAAATGAATTAATAAATAACTATTCAGTGCCATACCATTCAAACTAACAAAGAATTACCTTACAGAGCTAGAAAAAATGCAATATTCCTTTGGAGGAACAAAAGGTCAAGAATATCAAGGATATTAATGAAAAAAAACCAACCCCAAAAGAAAAACAAAAGGAAGGAAACCTGGTAATCGTACCAGATCCAAATTATATTGCAAAGCTTTAATTATTAGAACAACTTAATACTGAATAAGAAATAGAGAGAATGATCAGTCGAAAAGATTGGGTCAAAAATACAAAAGCAAGTGAACATAGCAACCTAAGGCTTAATGAAAGCAAAGATCACATTATTGGGGCAAGAACTCATTATTTGACAAAAATTGCTGGGAAAACTGGAAAGATTTCAGACAAAAATGAAAAATAGATAAGCTCAAAATAGAATCGTGATTTAGACATAAAATGTAACATAAGCAAATTAGTGGGACAGGGAAGAAATATTTGATCTATGGATAGGGAAAGAATTCATGACCAAATAAGAGAAAGAGGGGTTCATGGGAATTTAAGTGGATAATTTTGATTATATAAAATTAAAAAGTTTTTGCACTAACATTTAATGCAGCTAAAATTAAAAGAAAAGACAGTGACTGGGGGAAAATCTTTTCAATAGGTATCCTTGATAAAGGTTTCATTTCTAAAATATATAGTAAACTAGGCCTAATTTACAAAAATAAGATCCATTCCTCAATTGAAAAATCATCAAAAGATGTAAATACGAAGTTTTCAATGGAAAAAAATTAATAATGCCAACAATTATATATAAAATGCTCTAAATTAGTAATAGTTGGAGAAATACAAATTTAAACAACTTTGAGGTACCACCTCAAATCCATCAGGTTGACTAAGATGACAAAAAATGGAAATAACAAATATGGGAGGGGATATGAGAAAATAGGCACACTAATGCATTGTCAATGAAGCCATGAACTAGTCCAAAGCATTCTGGAAAGCAATTTGGAACTAGGCTTTTAAACTGTGCCTCTGTGAAACAGCAATACCTTTAATAGGTCTTATACCTTAAGGAGACCCAAGAAAGAAGTAAAGGAACTGTATGTACAAAAATATTTATAGTAGCTCTTTTTGTGATTCCAAAGACTGGAAATAGATGGTTCCATTTGGGACGTTCACCAGTTTGCGAATAGTAGAATAAATTATGGTATATGAATGTGATAAAATACTATTGTGTTGCAAAGAATGATGAAGGGGTGGTTTCAGAAAAACCTGGGAAGATGTGAATGATGCAAAATGAAGTGAATAGAACCAGAAGAACAGTTTACACTGTAACTCATTATTGTAATCAAGTGATCAATAAACATTTCCTAAGAGCCTATTATGTGCCAGGCACTGTGCTAAGCACTGGGGATACAAAATGAGTCAAAAGAAAGTCCCTGTTCTCAGGGAGCTTACAATCTGATGGGAAAGGCAACATGCAAATAAATATATAAAAAGCAAGCTGTATACAGGATAAATAGAAAACAATTAACAGAAGAAAGGCACTAATATTAAGAAGCATTGGGGGAAGCTCTCTATGGAAGGTGGGATTTTATTTAGGACTTCAAGATAGTCAAGGATATTAGTAGTTGAAGCAGAGGAGGGAGAGCATTCCAGGCAGGTGATCAACCAGAGAGAATGCCCAGAGCTGAGATGGAGTGTCTTGTTACTTGATACAGCGAGGAAGTTAGTGTCACTGGATCAAAGAGTAAGCATTGGGGAGTAAGTTATAAAACAACTGGAAAGGTAGAATGACGGTAGGTTATAAAGGGCTTTGAAGTGCTTCAGTAAGTAATCAACACAATTACTGACTACAATTCCAACAGACTCAGGATAAAACATGCTATCTATCTCCAGACAGAGAATTGATGGACTCACTGAAGTATATTTTTTCTCTTTATTTTTCTTGCTTTTTTTTGGCATGAGGAGGGGGATAGTGTGTCTGATGTGGGAATTTATTTTGCAGGATTGCATACTTGTAGTAAATTTTGTTTTTCTTGTTTTCTCATTGGATGGGAGCGGGAGTTGAGGAGTCATTACTTTAAAGGTACCTGCAATGAAATGCCACCTGCTCTGCTACAGCTTGAACTGATATTCACAGTGAAATAAAACTTGTTTGAGGAAACTTCTTTTTGCTAAAGGCAGAATTTAAGTCATACTTCCCTCCCCCCTGCCATGCCATACCTTCTATACACATGTTCTTGATCTGGCCTACAGGACCAAGCAGAACTTAAATTTAATCTCTCATCCATATCATACTCCCGTAAATAGTTGAAAACCCTGATCACATCCCCGAGTCTTCTCAAAAATGAGTCCTTACTTCCTGTAATTGATCCTTAGATGATGTGATTTTAAACAACATAAACTTTCTGTTTACCCTCTTTTGTACATGTTCCATCTCATCAATGTTCTTCCTAAAGGTAATGCTCAGAAACTGAATGTGATACTCAAGGTGTGGTCTGACTATCATAAATTATAGTAGTAAAATAATTTCATGTTGGATATTGTATTTTTATTGAAGTCTGATTGTATCAGCTGTTGACTTCCTTTGAGTTTAAAGTCGAGTAAAATCTCTCTTTTTTTCACATGGACTGCCACCCAGATATACTTCCCACCTCCCATACTTTTACAGTTTAATTGTGGAATCCAAATAAACAATTATTGAATACATTTCATTTTTAAATAATATTACTGTTACTATATACAGTGTTCTCTTAATTCTGCCTATTTTTCTCTTCATTATTTTGCACATCTTTCCATGTTTTTCTAAAACCATGGAGCTCATCATTTCTTATAGCACTGTAGTATTCCATCAGTATCATATACCATAGTTTGTTCAGCCATTCCCAACTAATGAACATCTCTGCAATTTCCAGTTCTTTCCTACCACATATAAACATTTTAGAACATTTTAGTTCTTTTCCTTTTTCCTTATTCATCTTTGGAAATAAACCAAATAGTGGTATTGCTGGATCAAAGGGTATAGGTTGTTGAATAACTCTTTGGGCATAATTCCAGATTGCTCTCCAAAAAAACATTGTTGGATCAGCTCACAATTCCACCAACAATGAATTAGTGTCCCAACTTTGAGCAAATAAGTTATTTTGTCTATTATAAATATTCAAGTTAAAGATAAAGGACATATGAAGACAGACATTATCCGCATCCAGAGAATGAAATGATAAATGGAAATATGTATAGAATAATTTTGCATATATATACCCATATGTGTGTGTGTGTGTCCAATGGTGGTTATCTCTAGGGTAAGGGAGAGGGAAGAAAAAGAGAAGAAAAAGAAATCTACATGATAATTTATTATATATTTGAAAGGACTAGCAAGTTGTGCATAGCAGATTTGCAGTTTCATGTGCAATTGTTTTTTTTTAATTTTAGACTTCAAAACACCAGAACTCAAATACAAAATAGAGAAAAGAAAGAGAAACACATCATAAATATAAATATTGAAACAAATACAAAGAAAATTTTTAAAAGCATGTCATGTGCACAACAGAATGTAAGAGAGGACTCAAAATATATAGCAATAAATTTTTATTTCAAGAAAGCCTGCATGATAAATACTACACGTTGTGTTGAAAGCTGTCCATTTTTCTTTGCTTCCTTGTAAGTTTTCTTTTGTTCTCTGCTGTGCCCTTTTTACTTTGTTCTTTTTTCCCCCTGCCACCCTCCCCCAGCCCAAGCTACAAGTAAATACAGATATATTTAGATAGACATAGATATATAGTTACTCATATACATATACATACATATGTGCATATATAGACATACTTTCCCTAACAAATTCTACTTCTGATATTTGTTTTTATGTTTGTATGTATCTTATTTCCTAACCCTCCTGGCTCCTCTTCTTTACTTCTACCCACTACCTTACCCTTCTATTACTTAGCCTACCCTCCTTCCAAGGATCCTCCCCCCATCCTCCCATTCCCATAAATCTAGACACCTTTCTATAACCGCATTTAACCTATTACCCTCCCTTCTAGAGATCCCTCCCTTAACTTCCCAAGGATCCCTCCCTTATCCTCCCACTCCTATTGATTGAAACACTCCTCTATACCTCCCTCTTTAACCTATTCCCTCACCCTCCCATTGTGAGATCCTTTCCTTATCCTCTCCCCCCTCCCTATCCCCTTACCATCTTATTTCTTTTGAATTTAAAAGACTTTTATACTTTTCTACATATATATGCATTGTTCCCTCTTAAACCCATGATTGATGAAAGTAGGTTTCCAAAATATTTTGTAATGCAATACCCACAGCAGCTGCTGTGAATATGCAGGCATATTCCCAGGTTTGAATCACAAGATATAACAGACTCTCTTCCTTGAAGATGCAACGAAGACATTTATCCAAACCATTATAGTAACGAAGAGTCTATACACCTTGCCAATGCAGGGAACCCTGACACTCTTTTAAGACAAAGTCCATACATGTCGTCAGTGTAGGGAACACAAACATCCCAAGCCTTCCTTCCGTTAGGTCTCCCCACAAAACAAATTCCTTCAGGCAAAAATCCTCCCTCTCTGACTCATGCTAGCTGCTCTGCCTGCTCTCTCTCTCTCCCAGCTCTGTCTCACTCATACTTCCTGCTTCACCCTTTCTGCTCCACCTGTTAAACAAGCTCCTCCAACCATGGGCTCCATGTGATCACATAGGCTTATTAAGGGGCAGGGAAGATCTCCAAATTCTCATAAGCCTTTTAAGGGACAGGAAAGATCTTGAAATTCCCTTAACATTGCACAGAACTCATAGCCCTTCTCCCCCATCTAATTCCTCTATGTCAATTCTTCCTCTTGCACCTCATTTGTATAGAATAATTACTCTTTTTAGTTGTTCCTGAGTAGCTTTACTTTTTAAAGACATATCATACTTAGGACTACTCCATTCTTTCCTAAGAACTACCCAAATACTAATAATAATTTTAGACATAGGTTTTGTATTTTACATACATAAAAGGAAAATGGTCTCTCCTTATTGAATTTCTTGTAATCAGTCTTGGTATGTACTATATGTTTCTCTTGGCTCTTGTATGTTAAATTTTCTTTCAAGTTCAGAGTTTACTTTTTTTTTTTAGCAAAGTCCTGAAAGTTGATCAAATGTCTATTTTTTTTTCTATTCAGCATTATGCTTAACTTTGCTGGGTAGGATATTTTTGGCTACAATTCCAGTTCTTTTACTCTTCAACTCACCTGTGTTCTATGTCTGTGTATATACACACACACACATATACATACACCCACCTTATGTACTTATAATAGTATTTCACGACCTACAGTACTTTAGTGTCACCAGTGCTAGGACTTGTGTGATTCTAATTGTGGCATATTTAAATTTTTTTCTTGTTGCTCTTGATATTTTATCCTTGAACTGGGGGTTTCAGTATCTGATTATAATATTCCTTTGTGTTTTCTTCATAGGATCTCTTTTAAGTGGTAATCTATGATTTTTTTCTATTTCTAATTCCTCCCCTTGTTCTAATGCTTCAGGACACTTTTCTTTAATTATATCTTGTATTATTGCATCAAGATTCTTTTTTTTTCTTTTTTCCAGAATTTATTGACTTTTAGTTTTCAACTTTCATTTCCACAAGTTACAAATTTTCTCCCCATCTCTCCCCTAACCCCCAACCCAATACAGCAAACATACTGAATACCCCTTCTCCTAGTCTACCCTCTCTTATATCCCCCCCATTCCCCCATACATCTAACCCCTTATTTTCTTGTTGGGCAAGATGGATTTCTATACCCCATTTCCTATATATCTTATTTCCTGGTTGCATGTAAAAAAAGTTTTTAACATTTGTTTTTAAAACTTTGAGTTCCAGATTCTCTCCCTTCTCTCCTAAACCACCATCACTGGGAAGATAAGCAATTCAATATAGATTGTATGTGTAGTTATGCAACACATTTCCATATTGTGAAAGACTAACTATATTTCCCTCCATTCTTTCCCACCCCCTATTTATTCAATTTTCTCCTTTGACCCTGTCCCATTTCAAAAGTGTTTGCTTCTGACTACTCTCTCCCTTAATCTGCCCTCCCTTCTATAATCTCCCCTCATATCCCCTTTCTCCCTAATTTCCTGTAGGGTAAGATACCCAATTGAGTGTGTATGTTATTCCCTCCATAAACCAAGTCCAATGAGAGTAAGGTTGACTCATTCCCTTTCATCTCCCTGCTCTTCCTATCCATTGTAACAGCTTTCTCTTGCCTCTTTTATGTGAGATAATTTACCCTATTCTATCTGTCCCTTTCTCCTTCTCGCAATATATTCCTCTCTTACCTCTTAATTTTATTTTTTAGATATCATCCCTTTATATTCAACTTACCCTGTGCCATATGTCTGTATACACAGCTACACATATACCCACCTATATGTGTGTATATGTGTGTGTGTGTATTTCCTCCAACTATCCTCACACTGAGAAAAGTCTCATGAATTAAAAATATCATATTTCCATGTAGGAATGTAAACAGTTCAACTTTAATAATTTTTTAATGATTTTACTTTCCTGTTTACCTTTTCATGCTTCTTGTAATTAAAAGTCAAATTTTCTGTTCAACTCTGGTCTTTTCATCAACAATGCTTGAAAGTCCACTATTTCATTGAATATCCATATTTTCCCCTTAAGTACTATACTCAGTTTTTCTGGGTAGGTGATTCTTGGTTTTAATCCTAGCTTCTTTGACCTCTGAAATATCATATTCCAAGCCCTTCAATTCCTTAATGTAGAAGCTGCTAGATCTTGTGTTATCCTGATTGTGTTTCCACAATACTCAAATTGTTTCTTCCTGACTGCTTGTAATATTTCCTCCTTGACCTGGGAATTCTGGAATTTGTCTATAATATTCCTAGGAGTTTTCTTTTTGAGATCTTTTTCAAGAGGAAATTGATAAATTCTTTCCATTTCTATTATACCCTCTGATTCTAGAATATCAAGGCAGTTTTTCTTGATAATTTCTTGAAAGTTGATGTCTAGGCTCTTTTTTTGATCATGGCTTTCAGGTAGTCCAATAATTTTAAAATTATCTCTCCTGTATCTATTTTCCAGGCTGGTGTTTTCTTTTTCAATGAGACATTTCAAAAATAGACATTGACTTCTATTTTTTCATTCTTTTGTATCTGTTTTATAATATCTTGTTTTCTCATAGTCATTAGATTCCATTTGCTCTAATCTAATTTTGAAAGAATTATTTTTTGAATAATTTTTTTGAAGAAAATTTTGAAGAAAAAAAGAAATATTTTTTGAAAAAGTGAGCTTTTGAACTTCCTTTCCCATCTGGTCAATTCTGCTTTTTAAGACATTCATCTCCTCATTGGCTTTTTGGGCCTCTTTTGCCATTTTAGTTAGTCTATTTTTTAAAGTGTTATTTTCTTCAGTATTTTTTGGATCTCTTTTAGAAAGCCGTTGACTCATTTTTTTGTGATTTTCTTGCATCATTCTCATTTCTCTTTCCAATTTTTCCTCTACTTCTCTTACTTGATTTTCAAAATCCTTCTTGAGTTCCTCCATGGCCTGTAACCCATTCATATTTTTCTTTGAGGCTTTTGGTGCAGGAGTTTTGACTTTGTTGTCTTCTTCTGGTTCTATGTTTTTATCTTCTTTGTCACCAAGGAATGATTCTATAATCTGATTGTCTTCCTCTGTTTGCTCATTTTTCCAGCCAATTACTTAACTTTTGAGCTCTTTGCCATGTCAGAACTCTGCTTCCAGAGTAGAGAGTGCTGTGTCCCAAATTTTTGGGGTTTTCTGCAGCTGTTGTTGGAGCTTCTTCTAGGCACCTGTCTCAGAAATGTGAGGAGGATGCCCTCTCCACAGCTGCCACAAGCTCTGCCGTACCAGTACTCCTCACTCCAGGACTGCCACCCAAGACTGCGATCTAGATCCAAGCAGGGAAAAGCAAGAAAATCCTGCCTCAGTGCCAGCAAAGAGATTCCTGTAATTGCCTTCTGATCAGTTGTGTGGTCCCACCACCATCTGTGGACCTGGAGTTGCAGAAGCAGCAGCTGCTGCTATAACCACTGCCTCCGCCACTGCCTTGGGGGCACGGGTTGGACTGTGCTCCTTTTTCACCTAGGTCCAACAGAGTTTCCCCATTGACCTTTTACTTTCTCTTTGGCATTTATGGGTTGAAAAGTCTGGAAACCACCACAGCTGCCAGCGATTCAGTCCCCTGAAGTCTGATCTGGCTGTTCTGTGCCATAGGCCTGTGCTGGTGAGGCCCACACAGGAGAGCACTCTACTCCCAGCCTAGTGTGATAGACCATTCCTGTTGGCCTTCTAGGCTGCCTTCAGCATATTTTTTCACTCTGTCATTTTTTGGTTTCTGTAGCTCTAAAATTTGTTTAGAGTCATTTTTTACAGATGTTGGAGGTAATTGGGGAACAAGCTCACATAAGTTCCTGCTTTTACTCTGCCATCTTGGTTCCACCCCCTGCACCCCAGATTCTTTTTTTTGAACATAACTTCAGGTAGTCAAATTATTTGTATGTTTTCTCTTCTTAATCTGTTCTCAAGCTCAGTTTTTTTTTCTTATAAGATGTTTTACTTTCTCTTCTATTTTATTTTATTATTTGGTCTCTTATAACTTCACTGGCTTCCCCTTGCCCAATTCTAATTTTTAAGGTGTCATTTTCTTCTTTAAGATTCTGGATCTCCTATTCTAATTGACTTTCTTTTCATAACCTTCTTATTTTTTGTCTTGTTCTTAGTTTATTTAAAAATTTTTTTAGATTTTTTTTCAATCTCATTTGATTTTTAAAGTCTTTAAAAATTTTTTCTATAAATTCTTTTTAGGTGGGTGACCATTTGACATTACTCTTTAGAGTGGAAAAGGGTTCCTTTGCTTCAATATCCTTCTCTGAAAATGAACCCTGGTGTTCTGTATTCCCATAATAACTTTCTATGATTGAATTCTTTCTGCTT
This sequence comes from Petaurus breviceps papuanus, assembly GCF_028583685.1. NCBI lineage: Eukaryota > Metazoa > Chordata > Mammalia > Diprotodontia > Petauridae > Petaurus > Petaurus breviceps. Next base: position 2,778,040 of record NW_027185867.1, on the reverse strand, counting down.
TGCCTGTGCATTTTTTTGGGTAGTAATAGTTTAATTTTTATAATTACCTCTAGTCCTGGAATTTGGGGGATGGTGCCTCTGGCCTCAGATCTTCAATTCTCCCCTTTTGCCTGGAATGAAAGCAAAACCTCTAGCTTCCTATAAGTGCCCATAGCCGGGAATGTCTTGTCCCACTGCTTCTACACTCACCAGGCATGTACTGGTGTCTTCTTGCCCCCGTTGCCCTGGGCAGCACAGCTGGGTCTGGTGTTCCTTGTTAGCAGAAGTTCCCTCAATCTCCCCTGACTGAGATGCCCAACTCCCCTCACTGTCCTGGGGTAAGTTCCTGTGGCTGCAGCTGGGGCAGCCTCCCAACCCAATTAACCCCAGGGTTTTCTTCTTGCTGTTTAAGTAGACTGTAGCCTAGAGGTGTTTACTCTTCAAAGGGACCAAACCTCCTCTTGGGATTATTCTTCAGATTTTCTTCATTGTCCCAGGAGGACCTGGTTATGCCCTATTCTTACCTGCATTTTTTTCTCCCTGTGGCACTGTTTATCTCTTTTGTGGGGACAAATCTTGAGAGCTTGGAGTTTTCTGACCTACTCTGCCATCTTCCCAGTCTTGCTGCAGTCATCTTTATTGTTGTACTATTTACATATTATAATATGTAATTTTACTTATGTAATATATAATTTATTATTTATTACATAATATATATTATACTGTTTATATATTGTACTGTTTAAAATATATCATTTACATAATGCAAATATTTATTTTATTGATAAAAAAGAAATTTTTAAAAGAGTTGTCATTTTAGATAAATCCTACTAGTTTGTCAAAATCTTTCTCATTTTCAAGTTTTATCACTCAACATATTAAACATTTCTTCCAGCTTTTTATCATATAACAATTTAATAAGAATGTCATCTATATTTCTACTCAGGTTATTAATAAAAATTAATATAATAGGACCAAGGACACAGCCCAATGCCATTCTATTCAACATTTTCATTCAGGTTGACCCACATCTTTGTTGTTTCATATTTAACATCACTCCATAAACTTTGCCAAATTGTAAATATCATTGAAAAAGTAGGCCTGTGTTCTAGTCCCAGCTCTGATGTTACCTAGGTGTTAACTTGAGCCAATTACTTCACTTTTTTAAAGCCTCAGTTTTATTATCTATAAAATGAGGAAGTCATACTAAATGATCTTTGATCTCCCAATTTTTAGTATTTGATGTGGACCATCTACCAACTCTAATTGATTTTTAAATTGAGAGTGTGGATCTGGGTCAGAGGCAAACCGGGCAAAACTCCTGAGTAATGCAGATTAAAATGTAATTGGGAAATGTTTAACAAAATTAATAGAAAGATAATACAACAAAGATAATGTTGTTTTGTGGTTTTCTGTCTCCATCCTCAGCTGCAGGGATCAATTTCTATTTGACTTTGAAATCATCGGTCTAGATGAACTTTGTGTTCTCTTCAAGCTTTAGATCTCTGATCCAAAGATCCTGTTGCTTTGTGATTCCAGAATGCATTAAAAATTAAGCATTTTGGGAGGTTACTCAAGCTCTTTCAACAAATAGGGATACCATTTAGTGAACTGAGAGAGTGGCTTTCTTAAATTATAACAAGCATAGGTAGCAAGAAAACAAATCTAATAGAATTGTAAATCATAAAACTTTTATAAAAAAAATCTATTTTTTCCTTGACTTTCTTTAAAGTATAGAGTCAAAATGGTATAGTGATAAAGTGCTAGGGTTGCACTCAATAATTTCTCCTTTTTTTTTTTTGCTTTTTGGAGAGCAATTGGGGTTAAGTGACTTGTCCAAAGTCACACTGGCTAGCAAGTGTGTCAAGTGTCTGAGGTCGGATTTGAACTCGGATTCTCCTGATTCCAGGACTTCTCTATTCACTGCGCCACCTAGCCACCCCCAAGAATTTCTCTTCTAATCCCATCTCTTAACACTTACCTAACTACAGGTCCATTAAATCATAGTCTTCAGGTATGATTTGTAATCTTTATGTAGCATCAGTATGTGTGTGTAGAATACCATAGAAACAAGCAAAATCACAAATGTATGCTTTCATTTGTACTTGAACCTTTCCAAAAGACAGAAGGTGCTTTTTTTTTTTTTTTGTCTTTTGGAGGGCAATTGGGGTTAAGTAACTTGCCCAAGGCTACATGGCTAGTTTTTTCCTTTGTGTGTGTGTTAAGTGTCTAAGGCCAGAACCTAGCTCAGGTCCTCCTGACTTCCAGGCCAGGGCTTTACTCACTGCACCACCTAGCCACCCCTAGAAGCTTCTTTTCTTTTATATATCATTATGATAAACAAACTGGGCAATTCATATTCATTTTCTGAATTTAAGGAACCTTTGTATTCCTTTTGCAGAACACTGTTCAGAAAGTCAATATACGTTGTTAGAACCTCAGACTCTAGGAAAAATCCATTGTTTGCACTGAAGAAGCTTCTGTAAGAGACTAGGAAATGCTGACAGTTCAAATGGATCCTGCGGAACTGCAGAAAATCAACATGCAACTTGACGACAAAAGCAGTAGTGGAGAAAGTGTCCCAGACAGCTATATTGAGATGGTAAACTCAGTAAAAGGCCATATTCAAAGGTATGTCATTGAGAATAATTTGGGGCTGCATGAAAGCTAGAGAGCAATGTTTATGGAGACTGGAAGCCAGAGGTTCCTTTGGAAGATTCACCTCTATTGTCTGCCTGGGCTCCAGGGACATAGATTTGGGTTGTCTCACTCCTGCTACACCTTCATGCATGCTAGAGGAACAACCTTTTCAGATTTTAAAACTCTGAACACATATAGGTGTGTTTTCTCCACTGACAGAGATCAAAGCACTTCTAGACCTTATTCAATAGTTAATGAGCTACTGTAGTCAGAATCAGTCATCACAAAGGGCTCTGTGTGTCCACAGGTAGGCTGGTCCTCAGTCTATGTTGTCAGACCTGTCAGAGATGGCACTATACTGGAATAGCCTTCAAAGCCTACTTATTTCAATGAGGCATCAAAATAGGATAGTGATGAAAAATTTTTTTATTTGCTAAAAGTATTTTATTTAACCACATATTTAAAATACTTGATAAAAGATTTTAAAATTACTTAGGGAAAAGAACATTGTTAACTCTATAGCACAAAATCAGAATAAAGTTCTAGAGTCAGAGTCAGTACAATAGGATTCAAGTCCCAGCTCTGTTTCTTACAAGTTACATAAAATTGGTAAATTCATATGATGTTTCTAAATGGGTGTCAGTTTCTTTGGGGCTTATAACACTTGCCCTGCCTAATTCAAAGGATTCCTATGAGGAAACAAACTCAGGGAAGTTAAGTCACTTGCCAGTGATCACACAGCCAGGATCAGAGCTGAGATTTGAACCCAGGTGTGTTGACTATCCTTCCTAAAATCTTTCTATTATACTAGAAAATACATATTAACTAAAACCTAAGCATTAACATTTGGCTCAAGAAGCAAGAGGAAAATGGAGGAAGGTGGTATCCCAGAGAAGTATTTGTCTCTGTGAGGAAAGGTTCTAAACTTAGGTTGATGAAATACATAATCCAGAACTGCAACTAAGAATTCTGTCATCAGGAATGAAAACAGTTAAGAGGGATTAGTAGAGGCAGTGAAGAAGGCTGATTAAAAGAGATAATACAATCATGGATTGCATTATGTAACTACCTGGATGTAGTTACACCAGACAAAGTATTGGCTTATTTCCCAGAAGGTACTATTTTGGATCCCATAGGGATGGGGGTGACATACTCAGGAAAAGACACACTCTGGATATAAAAAAGAATTTGGATATAAGATAAGAGTTTGTAATAGATGTATGATGTGAAATTACTGTTTATACTGAAAGTTAAGTGAAGAGACTTTATCTGTGTGCTAAGGGTCAAGTACATATTAATAAGGTATATAATACTAAAAACATCATTTACTCAGTCTGGGGCTAATAATAATTAAATAATAAAGGTTGTAAATTTATTCTGAACTTTCCAAATGACCTGGCATTTCTTTAATATCAATTGCTCCTTTCATTACCTCTCACCCCCTTTTTATTATTTAGATTGCCTGTAAAATAAGTAGATTTGCCAAGCTTTTGTCGATATGTTGTTTCATTATTTTCCTCTTTGTTTCTTGTTTGGGTTTAGTCAGTTTGCTAATGATGATGATGAAAGCCAGAAGTTTTTGACAAATGGACTTCTAAGCAAAAAGAAGTTGGTAGACTACGATGAAGAACATGTAAGTGAATTAATTCATGCTTTAAAGCACATAAAAACAGGAATCAAGGATGTCAGGTCTGTCTAAATCTCTCTGGAAAAAACCAATATGACTGAAATTTTCCAAGGCTTTCATCAGCATATTCTTTGTTTATTCAGGTCTTCATTAGGATAAAGGCTTGTTTTTTTTCTTCTGTTCACCATATGTCTGTATAATTCATTTGTGATAGTTGTTTTGTAAAGAAAAAAAATACTGCAACCCAAATATAAATTGAAATCATACTTAAGACTCTAGTTTCTCTCCTTCATGATATCATATTAAATGTTTTCTTTATCCAGATCCTATTGAAATAATATTTAAGACTCTATATTTCTCTTCATTAGAGCAAAAGGTATAAATATACACATGCATATAAATTTTTTTAGAGCCTACTGAAAAAAGTATAGCATTCCACCAAAAATCACATGGTTTTATTCCTAGAAATTCTATCTGGTCAGTTCTTGGGCTTTTCACCAACAAAGATATTGTGGAGAAAATGATGAGAATGCCGGTAATCAAAATGGGGCTACCTTCTGCAAGTATTTGATCAGAATGCTCACTTTTTTTTTCAAGCATCCTGGAACCACATCTTTTGGAATGTCATCATTTAACCTCAGTAATGCCATTATGGGGAGTGGAATCTTAGGGCTGTCATATGCCATGGCCAACACTGGGATAATACTTTTTATGTAAGTGCCGAATACATGTATTTTGTTTTTCAATTATTCAATTAAATGATCTTTGGATAAAGGATATCCATTTGCAAAGTATCAAGAAATTGAAGCAGTGTAACGGTGCAAAAGTAAAACCAGTAAAATTTATGGGCAGGGACCTTGTCTTAGGATCTTTATAACCCAACATAGCAGATTTGTTAAAATTTATGTTGAAAGTTTGGAAATACAAGATGAGAAAATATACTTTTTTTTCCTTCTTTTCAGAGTTAACGTTTGCAGGATTTTGTAGTTAATGTGTTTTGCTGAACTACTTTTTCTTTATTTTTTGTTCCTCACTATAGAGATGACTCTCTGGGTAAGGAATAAGAGAGGGATATACTTAGAAATAAAGGTTATGTTAAAACAAAATATAAAAAATTTTGAAGTTTGTTGAATGAACAAATGAAAAGCATTTATTAGGCATAGGTTCTAATCTCTGGGGATATAAATACAAAAGGAAGACAAAACATACATAAGGGTTCATGTGTAGGGCAAAAAGGATGGCCCTAAAGTCCTAAAGATGTCTCTACAGAATGGAAGACAAGATCCGAAGGTCCTCAGGATATGTTGTCAGGTTAGATGGCATTGACCAGGGGTCTGGAGGGCAGAGCTTCAAGATTAACAACAAGGCCCGGAGAAACTTCAGTGATGGAAAAATATGAAAAAATGTGACAGTTTTTTACCTCTCCAGAAAGATTGTAGTAGGTGATTTGCAGATCATCTAAATGATGTGAATTGCCATCCTGTTCTTTCAGTCCCCCAAATGAGGGGTGAGAGGAAAGAATGGAAGAACAGCACCTCCTCTGGTCACTCATCTTGCCCACAAGGACTAGGTAGCTGAGGAGATGAGGAGGGGATAAATGGAGGGTATCTGATTTAGCCTACATAGGCTGCCTTGGTAATATTAAATTTGTTCTGAATTCTCTCACCAGAGAGGCGGTGAAAAGAACCCTGGATTTGAAATCAGAAAACCTAGGTTCAAATCCTAGCTTTGATATTTATTGGCCATCAGTTCTTAGACAAATCACTTAACCTCTTTGGGCCTAAGTTTCCTCATGTGCAAAAATGAGAAGTTGTGATAAATGACCTCTAAGGCCACTGGTCTCTCTAAATCTATGAGCCTATGAGCCACCAAACAGGCCTGTAGTGTCTCCATCCAAAGGCCTTTCCATTTTATTAAGAGTAGCTTTGCAAAGCAGCTAATTGTCTAAAGGTTAGTTATAAAAAGAGAGAAAAATATCTGAACTATCCATGAAATTTTATTCTGAAAGCCTTAATTTCCTTATCTATGAAATGGGTATGATAATACTTGCAACTATCTACTTCACAAGATTGCTGTAAGTTGTTAAGATATCACAGTTGCTACTGGTAAGGCTTTCTATGCCTTAAAGTGACATTAAATGTGAAATTAATTCTTCTGTAATTCACGTGAAGTTCTTATCAAACAATGACCAAGCCTACACACAGTAATAACTTATTAATTCTTTGATTGTCTAAGATTTTTTAAAGTGATAGAGAAAAGGTTAATGACATAGTTCAATCTTAAAGTGTGTTGCATGTACATACATTCCTCTGCCCCCCCAGGAGGGCCTGTTGCTAAACACTCACTAATACACCCCTGCTTTTACTTCTACTTTAAGTATTACCCCAACTTTGTTGTCCATGGTCTTTTAGGCACTGCATCTGCATCTGCATTAGTTTTTCTTGAATGGTAGAGAGTGTTGAATTCACAGTTAGAAAGCTTTTGCTAGGAACTGAAAAAGAAAAAGAAAAGGTAGCCAAATCAGCCTCACACATTATCGCCAACACTATATTTCCAACTTTCTGGCTAAATTTGGTCTGGCTATTGAATAGGGACAGCCATTTTACTAAGATGTGTATTGTATTGTATATTTGTATTGAATGCCAATACAAAGTTTTACTTTTTCTCTGTTCAGTTTTTTTTATTATCCAATTCGGTATATTAGTAGTAAGCTTGATTCTTCTACTTTAATTCCCCAATGCGTGCGCTTTGGGTTTATGAGATAAAGTTTAGACTGATTATACCTTGCTTATTGCTCTTTTCCTATCCTTTATTATCTTCTTAGAATCATGCTGCTTGCTGTGGCAATATTATCACTCTACTCAGTTCACCTTTTGCTGAAGACAGCCAAAGAGGGAGGTATGTTATCCCTAACATCAAATGTGCATTCCATATAATGTATGGCCTTATGCTTTGACTGTCTTGAAAGAATTTATGCTCCCCAATGTATGCTAATTTCCCTTGATTTCTTATCCTGTTTTCTTCTTAATGATAGTTACCAACTTTTTAAGTTTTTTGGCCAAATCAATGTACTTATATATGATCTAAAAGAAATGAAAGGGGTTAACTGGTAGATGACATATGTAAAGATCTTGAATTTTAAAAAAATTTCCCCATTATTTCTCATTAATATTGGCTTTAAACTACTAAACCTGTCTGGAGGTTATTAATTATTGCTGTTGTTTTTATTGGAATTTCTTGTTTTATTTTTGCGTCTGATGTGAAGAGAGGCACTAAAGTACAGTGGAAAGAAGACTGGATTTGGAGCCAGAAGACCCAGATTTATCTGTCTCTACTCTTATGCTAGGTGGCACAGTAGAGAGAATGCTACTCTGGAATCAGGAAGACCTGAGTTCAGATTTACTTCTTACATATTTTGGATATCTGACCCTGCACAAGCCACATGACCACCCTTATTTAGCCGCAGTTTACTCATCTGTAAAATGGGGATAATAATAGCACCTACTTTCCAGGGTTGTTGCAAAGAAAAATGAGATAACATTTGTAAAGTGCTTTGTAAACTTTAAAGCACAATATAAATGCTAGTCACTACTACTGCTGTTTCTGCTGGACTACTTTATTACATGTATGTTGATAAATCATTTATTTTCTATGGTCCCCAGTTTCTTTACCATAAAATAAGGGGATTGGACTAGATGACTGACATTCCTTTAAGATCTGTGATTCTGAGGTCCTATGATATAAATGTGCTTGAATTTTCTTTTAAGTCTTTGTACATAATTTAAGTGAAATTGCACTAGAGGAATAAACATTTTGGGACTGAGGCCAGACTTATGCTTTTGTTGGTATACTCTTAATGATCAATCTCCTCTACCAAAGTAGAATAGCACTTTCTTTGCAAGATACAATCTTAGAAATTTGCCTAAGGCACTGAGAGGTTACTAAATGATTTACACAATATTTATAAACAAGAAGTAGGCTTTGGTCTTCCTCACACTGAAGTTATTTCTTCTATATACAGTGTCATGATGACTCTCTATAGAAATGTTTTCAGTTATTAAAATATTTCAATGAGTCTTCCTTCCTTCCTTCCTTCCTTCCTTCCTTCCTTCCTTCCTTCCTTCCTTCCTTCCTTCTTTCCTTCCTTCCTTCCTTCCTTCCTTCCTTCTTTCCTTCCTTCCTTCCTTCCTCCCTTCCTCCCTCCTTTCTTTCCTTCTTCCCTTCCTTCCTCCCTCCCTCCCTTCTTTCCTTCCTCCCTTCCTTCCTTCCTTCCTTCCTTCCTTCCTTCCTTCCTTCCTCCCTCTCTCTCTTTTTTCTTTTTTAAATATAGGCTCATTAATTTATGAGAAATTAGGAGAAAAAGCATTTGGATGGCCTGGGAAAATTGGAGCTTTTGTTTCCATTACAATGCAAAACATTGGAGGTAAGGCAAATATCAAAATGTATGATACATGAGAAAATTTGCATTCAATTGACTAGCACAGCAGAATTATTTTGATCTTTATTTATAAATGGAAAGATAACTGTTCCTCTCTTTCAGTAACTTTATGTTTCTTAAATAAATTTGCATCTTCCCTGCCTCTTGCCTTCACTCTTTGCTCTCCCCCTTTCTCTCCTCTGTACCCTTCTCCCTTTTTCCCCCTTCCCTGTTCTCTTTTCCTTCTCTATTTCTCTTCTTTCTCTTTTCTCTCTGTCTGTCTGTCTCTCTTACTCCTTGTCTCTTTCTCTGCCTCTGTCTCTCTTCCTCTATCTTTAACAATATGTACAGACAATATGTCATGAAAAACAATTATGGAATTTAAAATGAGACTTAAACACTGATTGGTTTCAAATCCTAGCTTTAAATTGACTTCTATTTTAAAACTAAAACGGAAATGTACACTATCATTTTTCACTTATTGCAAATATAATACATTTATGTATATCTGAAGAAAGTTTAGTACTAAACATATTTCAGAACTGAAAATTTTAGGCATAACTGAGGATTATTTCTGGACCTAGACCTTTGAGGTCAAGCCATAGTACTAGGAAGAAGAGTCTTTGGGAAATGAACCTGTATGAAAGGTAGCTGGAGATATTTTGTGTTAAGGTACTGTGCTTCTGGGTATCTGAGCACAAGGTCCAAATAAAGTTTCAATCTCTAAAACTTCCCTTATCCTTCTAGAAGATGTACTCTGAAGTTTTGTGTTTACAGCTTTCCTCAAGGTACCACTTCCAGCTGCAGCAAACTCCCTGGGGAACACAGGGGCTCTAATTAGGGCATTATTATCCATTAGGAAATTCTAATATATCTTAGGAGAGGAGGAGGAAAGCAGTTTGGGGGGGTTTTTGTTTGGAACCTTAGCTTTTTCTGCTCCTCTTATTTAATTATTTTTTTTAGAAATTACCTAGTAATTCTAGTGTTTTTTTTTTTTTAAATGAAATACTGGGTAAATAATATTCAGATGGAGAAAGTTTATTTTCTTTCCTATATATGTTATACTGATACTACAGTATTGGATACTGTTTGGGATCAAGAAAACAAATGTTTATTTTATTTTTTCCTTTTTGGAGGGCAATTGGGTTTAAGTAACTTGCCCAAGGTAACACGACTAGTTTTGTGTGTGTGTGTGTGTGTGTGTGTGTGTGTGTGTGTGTGTGTGTATGTGTGTGTTAAGTGTCTGAGGCCAGATCTGAACTCATGTCTGAACTCATGTCCTCCTGACTCTGGGGCCGGTGCTTTACTCACTGCACCACCTAGCTGTCCCCAAGAAAACAAATATTTCATTCATCTTACCTGTATTTGCAGTGAATCTATATGACAATTAAAGTGACTACTTAAATTTTGTTTCTTTTTAAAAGTTTTTTAAATGACTAATAACTAAGAATTTAAAGGCATAGTTTCATACTTAACTAAATTTATTTGTTGCAATAGCTAAAATAATTTGGCATATGATCCTAGCAATTGCACCCAATGAACTGTGTGGCAATCCCAACTATTGTTTACTGTCCAGTAATTTTTGCTCAAGGTTAAACAGCCAGTTATTTCTGGGTGTGGTGCTAAGTATCTGAGCCCGGATTCGATCCTCAGGTCATCCCAACACTGGGGCTGGTGCTCTTACTCACTGTGCCACCTGGCCACCACTAAGCAATTGGGGTTAAGTAACTTGCTCAAGGTTACATGGGCAGGTGTTTCTGGGTGGGTGCTAAGTGTCTGAGCCTGGATTTGATACCCAGGTCATCCCGACACTGGGGCTGGTGCTCTTACTCACTGTGCTACCTGGCCGCCCCTGTCCAGTAATTATTAATGCTGAGAAATGGATTTAACAATTGGTCTATTTGTTAATGTCATATTCACACAAACACATGAGGTATGACTAATAAGTAGAGATTTCCTTCTGCCATATGAAAATCAGAGATTCAGAGTTGGAAGAGAATTCAGATGCCAGGCTCATACCCAAACATAACATATCAAATGTGGTTTGAGAATGGCTAAGTGGAACAGCATTGTTACTAACCTTTTCCTGGATATTATGTGTCAGCCATATAAATTCATAGATGCTTAGTGTTTTCTATTTATGTATCCATTTTTCTATGCATCTCTCTCTGTCTGTCTAAAAATATGTATTTATGTATGTATCTATGAAGGTGCCCTGACAATGTGATATGTTGACTACTAGCATAAGAAAAGAAAATTACTGAGAGAGAACTGAACATATAATGTATTTGGAAGCAGTTGTTTAAAACATTTGTTTTTTTTTCCTGACTTACTTCAGAGTTGTTAATCATTAATACTAGAATACTTGTACTGAAATAATATTCTTCATGAAAAGTCAAATCTGTGTCTGGAGCAAAATTACTTTGGGTTTGTTTAGGTTTGGGAAGAGAGTCATGGCGGCTCAGTGGTAAAGGATATGACTAAACACTTCTAGGAGGGGGTAGTTTGCCAGTTCCACAGCGTAGGTGCACTGTCTGTTTTTATAGAAGATATTAATATTATCTATATTTTATAGTATTTTTATTAATTTCATCGAATACTTCCCAATTATATTTTAATCTGGTTAAATCGGGTCACATGTTTGATTCTTCTGCTCAAGAGGACCATGCAGAAAGGTGTGGAATAAGGAATATGGAAACATGCTCCCCCCCCCATATTAGTACCCCAGGACAGAGTCCCTTCCATGCTATGCCATTATGACTGTTTAGTACTTTAAAAATATCTCTGATTTCATTAGGGCGAGTATACCCTCTACAAATATAAATTACAACTCCACCATGCCTTAGTAGATGGCTTCTCATGAGGTGCCGTGGCCTAAATTGTCACTACTAATAAGTGCTATTTAGTGATAAACCTTTCCAGACTTGCTAGATGAATGAAACATAGTCTATTACTGTCCCTGACCTTGAAGTTTTGCCAACTTGGTAAAAATTATTAGAACTTACATTCTTGGGGCGTCCAGGTAGCACAGTGAGTAAGAGCACCGGCCCCAGAGTCGGGATGACCTGGGATCGAATCCGGGCTCAGACACTTAGCATCCACCCAGAAACACTTGGCTGTGTAACCTTGAGCAAGTTACTTAACCCCAATTGCTTAAAAAAAAAAAAGAACTTACATTCTCCTATCATAACCTTGACAAACCCAGAGTCATATCATATGTCATAATAAAGCAATGGAAGAGGACTCTAATTGTGGCATATAAGAAGGAAATATGTGCTTGATAGCGTTACCTGTTTTGACTTAGTGTACGCTTTTAATGTTATCCGCTGTTCTTCACTGAATCCTAATGACAATAAGTTGTCCATTTCTCCCTCATTTTAGCAATGTCAAGCTACCTCTTTATTATTAAATATGAGCTACCTGAAGTAATCAGGACATTCATGGGACTTGAAGAGAATACTGGGTATGTTCTTATGTTCTCTCTATGACTTTGACTGTCAGCCTATTTGACCTTTTTAGCTGCTAGTATACCTTTCTTCTTTTTCTCTTTTAGAGAATGGTACCTCAATGGCAACTACCTCGTTATATTTGTGTCTGTTGGGATTATTCTTCCACTTTCTCTTCTTAAAAATTTAGGTAAATTTATTTCCCAGTTGAAACTTTTATCCAAATTGCTTCTCCTAGTTTGATTATGTAGGCTGTACCTTGGTAGTGATTGTTGACTAAATAATTTTTCTCCTTTTTTGTAGGTTACCTTGGTTATACCAGTGGATTTTCTCTTACCTGCATGGTATTTTTTGTCAGTGTAGTAAGTGATTTTTTTTGGACATATTCTCTATGATTCAATGCAGTATGAATTTCTAATTTTTATTATTTACATATCATTAAATGGATCTCACAACTAAGTTTTTTTTTATCAATTGTGAATGATGAGGAGAAAATCTCATAATTTGAAAATAGATGAAGTAGAATACTAGTACAATTGCTGAATGGCATAATACTTTGGTAAGGCAGAAGAAATATTTCCGGCAGAGTCAGTCAGGGATCCTTCCCTCCTTCAGAAGGTTGGGGGAAAGCACTTAGCAATCTCAGAGGAGAAGTATGTATGTATTATATCATTCCCCATAACCCTAACATCATTGATAATGGCATAGGATACAATCAAATGAAATAGCAAGGGGTGGCTAGGTGGTGCAGTGAGTAAAGCACCAGCCCCAGAGTCAGGAGGACCTGAGTTCGGATCTGACCTCAGACACTTAACACACACACACACACACACACACACACACACACACCTAGCCATGTAACCTTGGACATGTTACTTAATCCTAATTGCCCTCCAAAAGGAAAAAAAAATTAAATAGTGCATATAAATGCTTTAAAAGCCTCAAAGTTGTCCCTTTTTTCACTCCCTCTCTCCTTCTCCCTCTCACCTCTTTTCCTCCTCCTCCTCCTCTCCCTTTCTCTTTTTTTCCCCTTTCCTCTTCTCCTTCCCTCTGCCTTTCCCATTCTACCTCCTCTTCCTTCTTCCCCTTCCCTCTCTGCTCTTATCCTTTCTTTTGACCCTCTCATTTCTCCAAGAAAAGGAGATGCAAAGGGGCCATTATATTTACCTCAACCCTTCACTTCTATTTCATTCATTTTCAACTCATGAGAAGACATTTTTTACCTTCATATTAATTTTTTTAAATGATAGGTATGATATTTTTAGTGTTAAGCATTGTAAAGAACTGCAGCATGTAATTCTGAGCAGGGTGAAATAGACTAGAGGTGGCTTTAGTGAACAAAACTGTCTTACACGCTGACTGTGGCTGTCAATAGTAGACCCAAAATATTACAGTTGTTTCCATTGGGAAAGAGATTATAAAGTATTAATAATGATGATGGGAACCTGAAAATTATATATTTATCCTTAAACTAGCAATCACAACAGTAACTTTTAAAAATAACACATACCACTATCATCTTTCACAATTTTTGGTCATAATTTTTTTCATTGTATTTCTCGCCACCTTTTACATTCCAAATTAGGTGATCTATAAAAAATTCCAAATTCCTTGTCCTCTACCTGATTTGGATCACAATGTTGGAAATATGACACACAACGATACAGTTCTGATGCACCTCAAGATGTTACCCAATAAGTCTCAGACTACTGAAGTGAATTTCATGATGGATTACACTAATGGAAATGTTCCAGATCTAGATGAGGAGGTCAAAGATTCCTTTCACAGGAGGGATGTGGAATATGAAGCACAGAGTATGGACAAATGTCAACCAAAATACTTTGCTTTTAACTCACGGGTAAGCTAGATTCCCTAGATTTAGATTTCCAGTCATCATATTAACATGACACATTAAATTTCTGTGACTTAAGCCTAGATGACATAGCTGTGCTATTTATGGTAAAAGGCTAACCAAAGGTTGTTATTTTTGTTTTTCAGACTGCTTATGCAATCCCCATTCTTGCATTTGCTTTTGTATGCCACCCTGAGGTACTTCCAATCTACAGTGAGCTTAAAGAGTAAGGTTGCCATTGTTTTAGCTTTATAATTTGATTTTAAAATGTATTCATCTTGTTCCCATGTATCCTCTGTGGAAACATAATTTTAGAATTTTCTGCAGACCATATCTTACAATGTCACATGGGAACATGGTTTAATCAGTGAAATGCCTAGACATATTCACAGCTCAGACCATTCATTGCATAAAAGATAGACAATAACTTCACTGATGATCAGTACTAAAGCTTTTTAATTTAGTATTTCCTGTTTGGAAATGGTTAACCATCTTTCTCTCTTTTGGACTTCATTTTCCTCATCTATAAAATGTGGTCATGGGATGGGATTCTTCATTTCTACAAATTGGTTCATGAGCTCTTTCCCCATACTGGGCACTAAGACTGATGTGATAGAGAACATGAAAACTGTCACAAAATCTGTAATTAGTAGGAAGAAAATGATCTTTTGTCCCAGGGTGTCAACATCCAGGAGAGACATACTTCTTCCCCGTATCAGCTACTGATACATTGATGTCCTCTGCTGAGCATTCTCTGAGGAAAGGGCCACAACTTCTCTTGACTTGACTTCACCTGTAGTGCAACTGTCCCTTTCATCCCTTTACCACCACTGTTTTTCCTGCAAATTAAAAAAATGACTAGTTACTAGTTCTTTTGTTGTTCAGTCATTTTCCGCCCAACTCTTTGTGTCATATACAACTCCATGACTCCATTTGGGGTTTTCTTGGCAAAGGTACTGGAGTAATTTGCCATTTTCTTCTCCAGTTCATTTTTATAGATGAGTAAACTGAGGCAAACTGATCTGCCCAGTGTCACACATCTAGTGTCTAAAAGCCAGATGTGGACTCAGGAAGATGAGTCTTCTTGACTCCACTCCTAGCACTGTATCTACTGTGCCACCTAGTTGCCCGTTACTAGTTCTAGGTATCACTTAGAAGAATCAAATTGTGACTAGAGCAGCTTTACTTCTTAAAAACAGAGTGATCATTACCATCACTGATTCCTCAATAGTTTTGTAAAACTCAAAGTTCAGTTTGTTTTCTCTCTTTTCAGTCGGTCTCGAAAGAAAATGCAGACTGTGTCAAACATCTCCATTACAGGAATGCTGATTATGTATCTGCTTGCTGCTCTGTTTGGTTATCTTAGCTTCTATGGTAAGTCAAAATTACATTTTTTGTTTAAAAACCCTTGCCAAATCAATTGGAAGTCTGAGTATATAGGATTGTTTCAGTGATTCTAGATAAGAAGCATGTCCTGTTGGTGACCATCAGCTGGCATTTGTTCATTTGCAATCGACACTAAAAGAGTCTAGCTTACAGGTTCAGATAATGTATCAACCCAGAAACATTTTGTAAAATCCTCACTCCCAAAGTAGATAATTTCCTTCTACAAAAGATAATCAGTTTTCACCCCGTTGCTACTTATTTACCTCAATCCAAGCTTTTTTGATGTTGAATACAATAGCATATAATTTTTATGCTTGTTTTCTAAATAATTATCAGAAAAGACTGCATAATAAGAACAAACTTTCAAATAATTTTGTGTCCAAATTTAAATGGAGCATTATTTTAACCTAATAAGTTACTCTTTACTAATAAATAACAATAGCATATTGTTAAAAATACTAGTTTTTTTTTTTTTTTTGCTTTTTTTGGAGGACAGTTGGCTTAAGTGACTTGCCCAAAGTCACATGACTAGTGTGTCAAGTGTCTGAGGCCAGATTTGAACTGAGGTTCTCCTGACTCCAGGGCCAGTGCTCTATTCACTGCACCACCTAACCACCCCCAAAATATTAGTTCTTTATGCCAAAGGGTGGATTTCATGTGGGTTTCCTCAAAAATGAACAGAAATGGACCTTTCTCTTATTAAAATAAACTAGCTATGAGTCCCCCCCCCCAACTAAGTTTATTAAATATTGAATACTAAATAATTGATATGGCATTGAACAAATAAAAATAATTTAATATTAAATTAAATTGAATAAATAAAATAATTTAATATTAAATTAATTTCCAGGTTTATTGTTGTTGTCCTCCATTGTCAAAAATAACATAGATTATTTGTAAAATCTATTCAGGTCCTTATCTTCTTTCTTTTTTTAACCTTTTCTTATTTTTTACAGATCTGAAAAGGGGTACATTATAGTTTTACTATATGTAATATATGTATATTATTATTGATCAATATCTCCATGAAATTTTATATTTTTATTTAATTATTTAGATGTTTTGCTGTTCAGTGCATAAATTCATTATCTATGGTACCTTTAAGTATAATATAATTTTCTCATTTATCTTTTTTAATCAAGTGTTTTTACAACTACCATATTTGAGATCATGATTGCTACCCCTTCTTTTTAAAAAAAATAACTGAAGAATAATAGATTTTGCTTCACCTCTTTATGTTAAACTTTGTAAATCTTAATATTTCAAGTGTATTTCTTGTGAACAACGTATTGTTGGATTTTGCTTTCCAATTCATTCTGCATTCTCTTGCCAAATTTTGGATAAATTCATTCCATTCATGGTTCCAGCTATGATTTTTAATTGTTTCCCTCCATCCTGTCCTCTTGTACTCTTTACCCCTAAGACTTTCTCTGTAAAAAGAAAAGAAGATTAAGAAAAAGGAATAGGAATGACTGTAAATCTTCTTTTCTATTAAATATCCATTTTCCTCTTATAGGATTGTATATAGGTTATTATTCTTGATTGTAAGTTTTTATCTTTTGCAATATAATTTTCTAAGTTTTTCTTTTCCTTAAAGTGATAACTTACACATCTTATTTGATCTTGAGTGTTTTTTGGTACTTGAACATTTTCTTTTTGGATAGAAGCATTGACCTATGACATTTCTGATACTTTTAATTTTGGTGTTTCTTTCAGAGACAGCTGTTGTTTTCTATTTCTCCTTTGCCCTCTATTTCCAATTGTTTTAGAAAGTTTTCTTTTATTATTTTTAAAAATATTACATCCACACTGGACCTGGAGTCAGGAGGACCTGAGTTCAAATCCAGCCTCAGACACTTAGCACAAAAACTAGCTGTGTGACCTTGGCCAAGTCACTTAACCCCAATCGCCCCTCCAAAAAGCAAAAAAAAAAAATTACATCCAGGTCTTTTTTTCAGAAAGGGTTGTAATTTTCAGGCAGTACAATGATTAGATTTCCTCAACCTTTTTTTCCAGGTCAGTTGATTTTGAAAGTATATACTTTAGATTTTCTTCTATTTTGATTTCTTCAATTTTTTTAATTTCTTTTTTTATTTTGTTATCTTATGAATTTAGTTTTTTAAAATATATTTCATGATTTGTTTTACTTTTACCAATAAAATAAAATATTTTAATTATCAGAGAAGCTCAGTCTTTCACAGTTGGTTGTTGTTACAATATTACTGTTGCTTCTTCTGGTTCTGCTCACTTCACTTTAAATCAGTTCGTATAAGTCTTACCAGACTTTTCTGAAACCATCCTGTTCAAAATTGCATATAGCATAATAATATTCCATCACAATCATATACCACAATTTGTTCAACCATTTCCAAGTTGATGGACATCTC
This sequence comes from Petaurus breviceps papuanus, assembly GCF_028583685.1. NCBI lineage: Eukaryota > Metazoa > Chordata > Mammalia > Diprotodontia > Petauridae > Petaurus > Petaurus breviceps. The sequence continues at coordinate 2,760,306 of NW_027185867.1, read as the reverse complement.
AACTTCCAATTCTTTGCCACCACAAAAAGAGCTATTTAAAAAATTGTACATATGGGTAGTTTTCTTTTTAAAAATGTATTTACTTTTAGTTTATAGCATTCAATTCCACAAGTTTTTGAGTTCCAAATTTTCTCCCCCCCCCTCCTCCCCTCTTCCCCCCATAGTGGCATGCAATCTGATACAGGTTCTACATATATGTTCACATTAGCTTTAGTCAAGTTGTAAAGAAGAATTATAACCAATGGAATGAACAGTGAGAAAGAAGAAACAAAACAAAACAAAAAAGAGAGAGAGCAATTAATTTGCTTCAATCTGCATTCAGACTGTAATTCTTTCTCTGGATGTGAATAACCTTTTCCAATCATGAGTCTTTTGGAGTTCTCTGCTCCTCATTTCTTATAGCACAATAGTATCCCATTATAGTCATATACCACAACTTCTTTAGCCATTCCCCAATTGAGGGGAATTCCCCTGATTTATCACCACAAAAAGAGCTGCTATAAATATTTTTGTACATACAATCCTTTTCTCACTTGTATGATCTCTTTGGGATACAACCCTAGAAGTGGTATTGCTGGGTCAAAGGGTATGCACATTGGTTATAGCCCTTTGGGTATAGTTCCAAATTGATCTCCAGAATGATTGGATTAGTTCACAACTTCACCAACAATGCATTAGTGTTCTAATTTTCCCACATCTTCTCTAGCATTTATCATTTTCCTGTTTTGTCATGTTAGCCAATCCAACCAATGAGATGCAGTAGAGTAGGGTTTTTTTTTTTAATCTTTTTGGGATACAGATCTAGTAGTAGGTATCACTGAGTCAAAAGTTATGAACAGTTTTATAACCCTTTGGGGATGGTTCCAAATTATTCTCCAGAATAGTTAGACCAGTATACAACCCTACCAGTCATGCATTTATGCACAATGCATTAATGTTCTATTTTTCCTCCTCACCAACATTTGTCATTTTGCTTTTCTGTCATATTAAGCAATCTGATGGGTATGAGGTGATACTTCAGAATTGCTTTAATTTGCATTTTCCTAATTATGATTAATTTAGATTTTTTCACATGACTATTAAGAGTTTTGACTGAAAACTACCTTTATATCCTTGTATATCCATTTATGAATTGGAGGATGGAACTTAATCATTTTTTAAAATAAATTTAGCTCAGTTCTCTATATATTTGAGAAATGAGTCCTTTGTCAGAGAAAATTGATGTAAAAATGTTTTACCCAGTTTTCTTCTTTCCTTCTAATTTTTGCTACATTGGTTTTGTTTGTGCAACCCCTTTTGCTTTCATGTAATTAAAATTATCCATTTTATTTCCTGTAAACCTCTTTATCTCTTGTTTGGTCTCAAACTCTCACCTTATCCATAGATTTGACAGATAATTTTTTTAATGATTCCTTATTTTGCTTGTGATGTCACCTTTTATGTCTAAATCATGTACCCATTTTGACCTTATCTTGGTATATGATGTGAGATGTTAGTCATGCCCCATTTCTGTCAGGCTTCTTGCTAGTAGTGAGTTATTTCCCCAAAGTCTGGATCATTGAGTTTATCAAATGCTAGATTACTATGATAATTCGCTTCTGTATGTTATATACTTAGTCTATTCCACTGATCAACCATTCAATTTCTTAGCCAGAAGTAAATTCTGCTTATGACTACCACTTTATCATATAGTTCGAGATCTGGTACTACTAGACCACCTTCCTTCACAATTTTTTTTTATTGATTCTCTAGATATTTTTGACTTTTCATCCTTCCAGATGAACTTGGTTTTTGTTTCCCAGCTCTATAAAATAAGTCTTTGGCAGTTTTATTGGTATGGTATTAAATAAATAAATACATTAATTTAGGTAGAATTGTCTTTTTGTTATTATATTGGCTTAGCCTATTCACAAACAATTGATGTTTCTCCAATTGTTTATATCTGGCTTTGTGTGTGTGTGTGTGTGTGTGTGTGTGTGTGTGTGTGTGTGTGTGTGTGAAAAGTGATTTTAATTGTTTCATATAGAGTTCCTACATATGTCTTGGCAGGTAGACTCCCAAGTATTTTATGCTATCTGCAGTTATTTGAATGGAATTCTTCTTTCTATTTCTTCTTGCTGGGTATCTCATGGAGGTTTGCTTTCTGTTTGGTCCATTCTAATTTTCATGGAGTCAATATTTGGGTAGGGTTGATGACCTTCTGTTCTCAGCTATCATATTAGCAAGCACCCTAGCATACCAAGGACGGCCTGCTATCACAGGTTCTTTGATCTGTTTTTTCTAAAGGAAGGACAATTTTTAAGGGATCAACAATCTTCTTTTAATTACATTAAATTACTAAATCACTAGATCAGGGCAAAGTTCAGCACCCTGAACATGGACAAAATACAAACAGAGAAATTAGCACAGAGATTCAACAGACAGGGTTCCAACTGTCTAAACAAAGTAATACAGCCACCTACATACACCACTAGATCTAGGGAGCACAAACATCTGAGCAGTTGCGGGGCTCTTAACAAATGGCTACTCAGAGTCCCGTCCAGGGAATCAAAAAATCCTTCTCATAAGCAAACCCCCAAAGCAAAGTATAAACTTCCCAGAATATATAACAAAGACTTGGCCCTTGATTGGCACAGAATCAGAAGGCACAAAACCTACTTGATCCAGCACAGTTGTGAATTATCAGGGTTCAAAGGTAATTAATCCTTTAGATGTTTACAATTTAGCCTGAGCCTAGGAAACTGAACTCCAGAAAAACAACAACAACAAAATCCCACTTTGTTTACACTTGCAGCTATTCAGTGTTCTGAGTTTTCTGTTCCTAGTTTCCATTTAACATTACAGTTTTTTCAGGTTATCTTGTGGTGTTTATGTCTAGGTTGTTCTTTTCTCTGAGACTCTCCTTGGATATGTTCTGTAGTCATTCTCTTTTTCTGTACTTACTCTTTTAACTTCTTTTAATTCATAATATTTCTCCTTGGTGTTTGGCTTTTTTTTTTTTCAAATTTACTCATATCTGCAGCCTCAATTCCTGGATTAGAATTTTTTGCTTAGATGAGACTGTATTTTCTTCCACGTTCTTGACAGTCATATGGTACTATCCCTACTACTACTTAGGTGTGCTGGTAGTTAGATGTGGGGTGTATGGGTGTTCAGGGAAGACTATTACCTCGGTTGTGAGGGCTGCCAAGCCCTTTTAAGAGTAACTTTCCACCTTTGGTATCTATCTACTACACAACTCTTATTTGTGGTTTCAAGAAGCATATGCAGTGGTAAACTGTTTTAGCAGACAAGTTAAGCCAGGTTGAAGGCAATTAATGGGCCTCAAACCCTTTAGTGAGTTGGGGCTTTTCTACCACAAGCATTTGAAGATTTCCCTGGTGGAATGGGCAAATGAGAACAATTTGTTCCAATGGGTTATGCATGCAGTAAAAGCAGTTATGGTGGAGAACTTAAGAGAGTGGTTAAAAAATGAAGACAACAAGCTCATCCACTGCATCCTTTTTTTTTTCTTTGCAAGGTAATCTGGGTTAAAAGACTTGCCCAGGATCACATAGCTAGTAAGTGTCAAGTGTCTGAGACTGGATTTGAACTTGGGTCCTCCTGACTCCAGGGCCAGTGCTCTATCCACCGCACTGCCTAACTGCCTCACTGCATCCTGAGCCATTGCCAGTTACCTTGATTTTTGTCTTGCCAACTAGACTCTGATGACTCTGGAAGAGAGTGAAGTCAATGACTTTGCCAACTTTGCCTCACTTAAATCCAATCTATATGCATGCATCAAAAAACATCACCCATACCATTTTACTATTTTCATCTCCCTCAAAGTCCTGTGGAGACAAGAAAGTGATGAATGAAGCAACAGGTAGGAATATACTGGGAGCTGTAGTCACAAGCTTGCACATAGGAGGCCCAGGGCATAGAGTCAATTGAGCTAAAGTGGGATTCAGCAACCCCTGGGTAAGAAAAAGGTGCCCTAAAAAGTGTCTACTTCACACAACCCTGATCTGCTTACTGCAGCAGGAGGGGATTCCATCCTGCAGTTAAAACACAAAAAAAATGTAGGAAAACTTTTGTGAAGATAATTCTATTCACCAGTAGTACATGGAATATGTGCAAGCTTATGGACAACACAAAATCCACTAGACATGAAAGATGAAGAGCTCTTGTTGCAAGAGAACTCAGCAAGTATTGCATTCAAATAGCATCCCTGAGTGAAATAAGGCCGGCAAATGAAGACCACCTTACTGAAGTTGGATCTGGATACATATTTTTCTGGAGTAGCTGCAGTGAAGGGGAGCATTGTGAAGCTGGTGTAGGTTTCACAATAAAAACTAATTTAGTCGATAAGTTTGTATGTCTCCCAAAAGGAGTGAAATACAGGCCAATGACAATGGGATGGTCACTTGCAGGATACAATATAATGCATGTGCTCCCACCATGATGAACCCTGATGAGGTCAAAGAAAAATTTTACGAAGACCTGGAGACCCTCATCATCAATGTGCTGAAAAAGAACAAACTTGTAGTTCTGGGAAACTTTAAGACCAGAAGAGGCACAGGTTATCTGACATGGCAGAGAGTCCTCGGTAGAAATGGAGTCAAAATGAGCAACAGTAATGGTCACTTACTATTGAAGACTTGTGTGTCTCATGACCCTCTCATCACCAAAACTGTCTTCTGTTTACTGAAATGCAATAATGCTTCATGGATGTACCATCAGCAAACACTAGCATTTAACAGACTCTATCATTGTAGGAAGAGATAGGAAATGAGAATGATGAAGGCATAGAGTGCTAGCTAGACTAATCATAGACTTGTCTTCTCCAAGCTAAACATTTGTATTCATCAAAATTGGCAGCCCCAAGGCAAGACAATTACCAGAAGACATAATGCCAACAGTGCTTCTCTGTGGATGAACAATTTGTTGCTAACTTGGAGCACTGTTGCAAAAGTGGAGCAGAAAATGAGTGGGCAGCTTTCAGATTTTTTGTATAGCACTGCATTGATTCATTTGGGCTGGAACACTCACAAACATCAAGCTTGATTTGATGAAAATGATGGGAAATTCAGAAGCTGGTAAATAAAAACACAAGAATTCCGCAGGATTTACTAGGAAGATAGTTCATCTGTCTCTAAGGAGGTGGCATTTAACTTCATCAAATGTAAAGTGCAAGTGAAGCTTAGAGAGATTCAGGATTCTTGGCTCAGTAAGAAGGCAGATGAAATTGTTTTATGCTGATACTTAACAATCCAAAGTACTTTTGTGATACCCTGAAAACTATTTGTGAGTCAAAGACCTGGGTTTTGTGTCTCAACTCAGTGCTGGTGGGGCCACTTTGATTAGTGATAAAGACAGGATCCTGGAGAGAGGAGCTGAACACTCCCAAAGCGTTCTGAGCAGACCATCATTAATCAGCTCTGACAACATTGACCATACCTCCAGTTGAAGTCAGTCCCTCTCTAGCCAAACTTCCAACTGAAGAAGAGGTTTTGAATGTTATTGGTTCCTCTCATGTGTCCATGAACCTGGTGCTGATACTATTCCTGCTGAGATTTATAGGACAGGGGGTCCACTGCTTGTACAAAACTTGACTGAAATCTTCCAGGTTATATGGCAAAAGAGGCTGTCCCCAAGGAGTTCAAGGATGCCTCCATTGTCCATTTCTGTAAAGGTAAAGGAAATAGCTTGTTCTATGATTATCACAGGGCTGGGGGGTGGGGGGAGCAGGGTGTCTTGGTCATTGCCAGCAAGATTCTTGCCAGAGTCCTCCTTAATAGGGTGATCCTTCACCTGGAATATGGTTGTCTACATGAGAGCCAATGTAGCTTCAGAAAGGCTCGAGGAACAATTGATATGGTGTTTGCTACCTGACAACTCCAGGAGAAATGCCAGGAATAGAACAGAGGTCTGTATACAATATTCATAAATCTGATCAGGGTCTTTGATACTGTCAGTTGTGAGGGCTTGTGGAAGATCATGGCAAAATGTGGTTACCTGGAGAAGTTTATCAGTGTTGTAATCCAGTTTCTTGATGACATGGTTGTATGGGTTCTGGATAATGAACGACATGCTCGAAATTTCCCATTCACCAATGGAGTGAGGCAGGGCTGTGTGCTTGCTTCTGTGCTTTTTAGCATGATGTTTTCAAGTGATGTTTCAGATGTCATCAATGAGGATAAAAAATGCATCAAAGTTAGCTACCACAGGCAGTCAGTTTAACTTGAAAAAGCTATAAACCAAGTGGAGGAAGAATTGGTATGAGATTTTTTTGTTTGCAGATTGCATTCAATGCAGCCTTTGAGACTGAGATGCAACAGAATATGGATTGACTCTCTGCCCTTTAACCTAATTTTGGCTTGACAATTAACACCAAAAACCAGAGACTCTCTACCAACCAGCATCAGTTCATACACAGAACCCTTGATAACAGCACATGGAAAAAAATTTAATGCTGTTGCTAAGTTTACTGACCTTGGAAGCTTTTTTTTTCAAGGATGTATGCATGGATGGTGAGGTTGATGCACATGTTGCCAGAGCTAGCTGAGTGTTTGGGAGGCTCCTAAGATAAGTATGGAAGAGAAGAGGTATTAGGCTGCCTACCAAACCGAAGTTCTAGAGAGCCATTGTGCTGATTTTACTGTTGTATGCCTGTGAAATGTGGACGGTATACCAGGAAACGGAATCACTTCCATTTGAATTATCTTAGGAAGGGTCTGAGTATCACCTGGTAAGATAAGGTAATGGACATTGCCAAGCATTCAAATCCTACTGCAGGGAAAACAACTCCAATGGGCTGGCCACATTGCTCAAATGCCAAACAGTTTGCCTAAAAGACTATTTTATGGAGAACTCACACAAGGCAAGTGCTCACACGGAGGTCAGAAGAAGCAATACAATGACACTCCCAAGTTCTCTCTGAAGAACTCTGGAATAGATTGTGAGACATGGAAGACACTAACACAGGACCATCCAGCACGGCATGCCCTCATCAAAGAAGGCACTGTATTCTATGAACAAAGCAGAAATGCAATGGCTCACAAAAAAAGTGAGATGTGCAAATTTAGAGACATCTTCACTCCAAATGTTCATAAGATCTATTTGTTTCTGACCTGTAGTAGAGTCTTCTGAGGTCTTATTGGTTTGATCAGCCACATCAGCCACACTGTACCTTATTTTGGTCCTCTTTGAGCATGAAGGATAGCAACCAACCAGATGTGGTGACTAAGACTAGGTCCTCTTTTCATAGGAATTCTTGAGAATTGTATCAATCTTCTCCTGACTTGTCTTGGTCTCAATAAAATCTGTCTCCCACTTACACAGTCTCAGGTCAATTGTTGTCTCTTATCCCTTTTTCTAACCCTTATTAGTACAAATAAGATATTATAAATTGTGCTGATAGCAGGCTTCCTGCTATACTCTAAGTTCCTTTCTTCCATTGTACTTTCCAAGTTCTTTCTTCTGTTGGGGCTTGGGCACTGGTTTGACCCTCTATCATGCTATACTTCAAATATGGGTCACCTGAGGGTTCTGGATTGTGCATAGGCTACTTTGGTGCTGTTTGGGTCTGCCTGCCTCCTTTCTGGTCTGGTCTTATCTCCTGATATGGCTCTTTTTATGATTGTCTGTATTTTGCATTACATATCATTTCCATTGATTTGGCAAACCAAACTGTTCAGGTCAAGTTCACCATCGAGTGAGGGGATGCCAAGAGAGAGTTTTCCCTATAGAAAACTATGGATTTACTTTATCCATTAATCATTCTCTCAGGATAGAGTTAGATATGAACGAATTGTTGATTAAAACCATATTTAAGAGTACAGAAAATACTTTTTCTATTGGTTGCTATAGCTCCCCCCCTTTTATCTCATTTTCCTTTTTTTATGGTGAGCAAGGTATGCAATTCTATCACATGTTAAATATCTTCTTGTCTCAAAAGTAACCTCTTGGGGTCACTGTCATCTTTTGCTCAAATGTAGAATAAACGGATTTTTTTTAACCTTTAAAATGTTTGATTATCTTTTGGTTTTGCATCACTTTCATTTCCAAATATGTCCTTTCTCTTCCCCTACCTAGATCCTTTGTATCAAAGAATGTTAAAAAGAGACAAAAGAGAAGCAGTTCAGAAAAGCTAATCAACACATCAACCAAGTCTTGTAGTGTATGCAATGTTTTATACCCACAGTCTTTCTTATCTCCATAAAGAAGGGAAGAAGGTGCATTATTTTCATTAATAATTACTGAAAATGAATGATTTTCATTAATAATAGAAGTCAAGTTATGGATTTTGTTATTGTTGCTCCTTCCATTTACGTATTGTAGTTCTGCATATTATTTTCCTTTTTCTGCATACTTTGTTTATTATCAGTTTTCCTATGCTTCTCCATATTCTTCATTTCTAAAGGATTAGCAACACTTCATTACATTCACGTGTTATCATTTGCTTAGCCATTCCCCAATGCACAGATATTTACTTTCCTCCTCCCCCTCAACTTCTGTGCTCTAACTTTGAGAAACTGTTGCTGGGTCACCATAGTTCTCGTTCCATTTTCCACCCAAGGACTCCTCTTCTATGGACCCAGGCATATGATTAGAACAGGTTTAGTCATGGGGGAATCAGACTCTAATGAGAGGAGCTAGAGGTTAGACTCCCTTCACTCACTCTCATTGTCTCATTTAGTCCACAACCTTCCCTCCCTTCCTCCAACTACTGTAGGGATGGTTTTACTTATAGCTGATGTCTAGGACTTCCTCTTATATATAATTTTTCAATACACGAGATGCTATCCTATTTCGTTTAACTAATGTTAATTTTCCTGTACTGACTTCCTTTGTTCCTCATGCAGGAGAAGTTGAAGATGAATTACTCCACGCTTATTCCAGGGTGTATACATTTGACACCCCACTCCTCCTGGTTCGTCTAGCAGTCCTTGTGGCGGTCACACTTACGGTGCCTATCGTCTTATTCCCAGTAAGTAAAAAGGTCTTTGGAAGAAGAAACATAGTTGAAAATTTACTGGATTTGATATGTATTTAATAATGGTGTGAACTTAGGAAATCCATAAGCACAGATGATTTTACTTTTGAACTTAGCATTTTTCATAGTGCCTATAAAAGTCTTATTTGCCACTAATTAAGTGTAATGAACATATTTCATGTGGAGAAACAATCATAACAGATTCTTACCTTGACTTCAGAAAATATATTCTGGACTAATAAAATGACAACCAGGAATTCAAATAATGGCAGAAAAAAATAAAGTTATGACCCACATATCTTCAAATAACGAAACGGTTTCATTGTTATTCTGAAAGTGTTTCATTTTGTCTTTTGGCAGTATTAGCAATTGCATCCAAAAAGCTGTCTTTGGGGCTAAACCTCAGTTATCGATAAGAAGCCAGTTTCCTATGTAGCCAATTAGTTATCAGAATGAAATTTCAGGAGCAGAGTTATAGTAAATCATTGTTTGTTTCTTTAGACATGTTACCATTTAGTTAACATCCCTTAACAAATATACCCTCCCAAATGAGCCCTACCTTCACCTTGGAATCGACAGACTTGCTTTCCTTAACAAAAAGTGTATTATCCTCAGATTTGGAGGGACCAGAGTGGGTGATGGTTCTATAAACCATTCATGTAGAACTGGAGGTAAGAACATAGGTAAAATGAATGAAGAATACATAAAATTCTTGTAAAATTAATACTTTTCAAAAATCCAGATTTTCTCATTTATCCCAGAGGAGAGGAAAACCAAGAAATTCAATAATTAATTTCATCATTTACAGAACATTCCATATAGTGTTGAACATATGAATAATACTCTGAAAATGTAATGTAGTTATAGTGGTGACTTTAAGGGAGATACATGACCTTATGACCATGGTGTTTTGTACACACTTTCCATTTGATTATTGCAATCTTATAATGTAGATAGTATAACTGCTAGGTATTTTTGTTTTCCATAAATGGAGGCTCAGAGAAGTTAATTGACTTTCCCAAAGTCAAATAGCAAATTAGTGGCAGAGTTAAAACTAGAAACCAGGTCTCCTATATTCTTGTCCAATCAAACTTTCTAGAGATCTATCCAACTGATCAGTAGTTTAGGAGGGTCAGTAAATTTTCTTTGGCTTCTTCTCTTTCTCTTCCGCATCCCTCTCCTTCTTTTCCATAGACTAACTGGTCTATTCAATAGTGCACCCAGAATTAATTCTGGCAAAGTCATCTCATCAGGTTCCATAGATTCAATTATCATCTCTCAGGAGATAATTCTCAGATCTACATATTTCAGATCTGTATCCATATTATATCTAGCTCTAACTTCTTTCCTGTCCAGTCTCACATTTGCAACTGCCTTTTGGACCTCTAAAGATGCATATCTCATAGACATCTGTAACTCAAGATGTCTAAAACTAAATTCATTATTGTTCCCTGATTAGCTTTGCTGCTACTGTCCAGGGTACACCTATCTTCCTAGAATGGAATGCAGGTGTGTCCCTCAACTCTTCATTTTCTCCCACTGTGCCCCTCAACCCAGGCCCCCTATCATTGAATGGGTTGCCAAGTCCTTTGTAATATCTCTTGTATATGCCCCATTCTCTACTTTGATACTGCTTACATACTGGTACAATCCTTTGTCATCTCATGCCAGGACTATTGCAATAACCAACTGGTAATGCCCTCCTTGCTTCCAGTCTCTCTCCATTAAAGTCCATCTTCCACTCAGATGTCAAATTGATCTTGTTAAAGCACAAGTCTGACCATATCACCTAATTAGTGCAATCGATTCTAGCTTCTTCCTATTACCATCAGGAACAAAAATAAAACCCTGTTTGATTTTTAAAGCCCTTTATCACCTGGTTCCTTCCTAAATTTCCAGTCCTCTTTTACCTTACTGCCCTCCAATACTCTATAAGGTAGTGAAACCAGCATCCTTACTATTCCTCCCTTATGGTAGTGCCTTTTATCTGATATCATCTTCAATTTCTCCTGTATATATCTTATTTGCACATAGTTGTTTGCATGCTGTCTTCCTCATTATATTACTCTCTTTGAGACAAAGTACCCTTTCTTTGTATCTCCATAGTGCCTGGCACATATATGTGTAGCTTCTTAATAAATATATATTAACTTGATAAGAAATTTACATGTGCTTGCCTTTAAAGACTTTTGACCAAGGAGCCCTAGGTCTTGGAGAAGCTATCAGATCATAGGATTTAGAACTATAAGGGATCTTTAGACATATGAAACCAGGTCCTCTGACTTCAGATTTGGTGCTCTTTCATGACAGTACAGTTTCTAAGTCTTCTCCCTTCTTACTTAATTGCTATATTTCCCTTAAGTTGAGTGTCTAGAGTCAATAAGAGAGCTAAAACTAGACTGATTTCTCATAGCCAGTGTCTTTGTTAGTTGTATTCTCCTTCATAGAAAAGGGGCACATCATTACCTTAACTAGCTGTGCCATTCACAGTTTTTATCATCCTCCACTAGGTGTAGTTGATATTTCTTCGAAAGAAGAAGAGAAATAACAGCATTTTCTTTAAAATAATGATTACTACTCTAATAAATGCTATTAAACTTTTTGAAAATAATAATAATTGTGTGCCTTAGAGAGTATGAACTTTATTTTGTCACTCTGAGACCATGAATTTCCCTTATATTGATCTAAATTCTTTGTTTTCTAAAGTGTGTAAGTTTAGACTTGCCAGCAAAGGTGCAAACTGGCACTTGGTAATGATTTTCAGTTGTTTCCAACAACTTTGCCCCCAAACAATTTTTCAGAGATAAACTTAGACACTGTATTTACAATAAATGTATTGACATTTTAACAAGAGGAATGTGATAAGGAAGAGAAAGACTTTGGGATTGCCTGTTTAGTTTAGTATTTTTGAAATATTTAAGAACTGTTATCTGCCTACATTTTTCTGACCTATATCATAGCTGCTCTGCATCAGCAAATGCTAGCAATTTTAACAACTACTATTTCAGGAATCTGCTGCATAGTAAATAAAAAAGTGGACCTTGGAGTTAGGATATCTGCCTCTGATGTATGCTTACTGAATAACCCTGAACAAGTATTTTAACTTAATACTCTAGGCTGCTTTCTAAAATAGTTACCTATTATCTATATCAGTACAAGTAGGAGGTGATTGGAGGATTCTTTCAATTTCTCTTTTGCCCTCTGCTTTGAATATATCAGGGAAGTTTGCTTTTATAATTTCTTGAAAGATAATACCTAGGTTTTCTTTTAAATCATGGCTTTCAGGTAGCCCAATAATTCTCAGATTTTCTCTCCTTGGTCTATTTCCCAGGTCAGTTGTTTTTCTGATGAGATAGTTTAAATAGTCTTCTGGTTTTTTTTTTTTTCACTTTGGGTTTTGTTGTATTGTTTCTTGATATCGCATGGAGTTGTTAGTTTCATTTGACCAATTTTAATTTTTTTTTTAAAGCAATCAGGGTTAAGTAACTTGCTCAAGGTTACACGGCCAGTTATTTCTGGGTGTGGTGCTAAGTATCTGAGCCCAGGATTCGATCTCCAGGTCATCCCAACACTGGAGCCAGTGCTCTTACTCACTGAGCCACCTGGCTGCCCCTCAATTTTAATTTTTAAGGAGTTATTTTCTTCATTGAGGTTTTATACATCTTTTACCATGTGGACAATTCTGATTTTTATAGAGTTATTTTCTTTAGTATTTTTGTGCCTCTTTTTACTAAGCTGTTTATTCTCTTTTCATAATTTTTTTTGGCATTGTTTCATATCTTTCCCCAACTTTTCTCTATTGCTCTTATTTGATTTTGAAAATATCTAATTCATCTGAGCTTGTATTCAGTCTGCATTTTTCTTGGAAGCTTTGTAGATATTTTCACATCATTGTCTTCTCCTAAGTTTGTGTTTTGAGCTTCCCTGTCATCATCATATCTTTTTTATAGTCAGGTTCTTTTTTTGTTTGCTCATCTTTCCAGGCTATTTATAAACTTTGGACTCTATATGTTTGAGTTTGTCTGTACTTACTTGTAGATGGGGATTAGGATAAATGTCTGACACTTCAAGATTTTATATTCTTCTGTTTTTGCAGCTTGTTCTAGGAACCTGTAAGTTTTCAGTGCATCTGTTTGTAGAATCTCTTTATTTAGTTATTAAGATATAATACTATCTGCTATGGCAAATGAAACAGTTCTTGACCTTTTTTTTTAAAGCTTATGTCAAACTTCATGAGCGAAGAAACAATGATGAATTCTTTTGTGGATCTTTCTCAAATATATATTATAGTTATACCAATAGGATATAAGAGAATTTTCAAATCTCAGTTTGATTTTCATGAAATTCTTCAGTAACATCCAATGACAATAAAATTTTGCTATTTATCCTCCTTAGCATTAAACCCTGACTGATGGCTCATCTCCTAAGAGAAAGAGCTGCAGTTTTCTTAAAAAAAAAAAACCTGAAGATTTTTATGGCTCTCAGTGTTGTATATATTTTCTCTCTCCCTGTTCCTTTAAGAGTTTTAAAAATTAAGTTAAACTGCTAAATGAATTCTGAAAACTCATTGAATAAAATTGGCTATATTCAAGGAGAAAAAAAATTAATGAGACATCTTTAGACATCAAAATAGCATTTACATCTTTTCGAGAGGTAGGAGGGAAAGGTTTCAAGATTTTTCAAAATTAATGTGTTTTAACATATTTAAAGATAAACAATTAGAATAAGCTAAAAATACAAACTGTTTCTTTTTCATGTTTCCTTTACAGATTCGCACATCAGTGACCACATTGTTATTCCCCAAAAGACCCTTCAGTTGGATAAGACACTTCCTGATTGCAGCAATTCTCCTTGCACTTAACAATGTTCTTGTAATTCTTGTGCCAACTATAAAATACATTTTTGGGTTCATAGGTAGGTTTCAGAAATGGTTTAATTACTGAATTTAGACCCTCATTCTTCCCTAGATAGAATGATCAAAGAAACCAATATTTGAGATCATAGGATCACAGATTTAGAAATGTAGAAAAATTTCAAGTCATCTAGTCAAATTCCTTCAATTTTTAGTTGGGAGGTATAATCAACCATCCACAGTATAACGTGGGATGTTCCAAATATACGTATGTGGCAGGGTTTAGCATCAATATGGCCTATTTGTTGCATTTCTCTTACTATTAGTTTCGTGCCACACTCTGCAAACTAACAAAAATGCCACACACACACACACACACACACACACACACACCCCATTCCCCTCATCACAACAATTATTTTTGGAGTGGTTGTGAAAAGATAGGCACACTAATACATTGTTGGTAGAACTGCAAAGTGATAAAACACTAGTTTCAGCTAGGTGGCATAGTGGATAAGAGTACTAGACATAGAGTCAAGAAACACTTGAGTTCAAATTTGGCCTCAGACACTTAATAGATGTATGATCTTGGGTAAGTCACTTAGCCTCTGTTTGCCTTAGTTTCTTCAATGGTAAAAGAAGGATAATAATAGCAAATGCATCAAGACTATTTTGAGGATCAAATGAAATAATAGTTGTAAAGCACTTAGCACATAGTATATAGTATAACACTATATAAATGCTTGTTCCTTTCTCCCCTTTTCACCAAGCTGAAATTTTTAGAATAATGGGAACATACATTTGCAATTTGTTGACACATCTATATTGCAGTTTTTTCTTTTGAGAACTGTTTGTTCATATCTTTTGACCTAGTGGCTATTAGTCTTATATGGTTTTTTTTTAATTATCTATATATCTTAGATACCAAACTCTTATAAGAGGAGTTTCTGCTTCCTTTCTTATCTTAGGTGCATTCCTTTTCTCTGCGCAGAAGGTTTTTGGTTTCAAGTAATCAAAATTAAAGTTTATCTTTTGTAATTGCCTTTTTCTCTTGTTTGGTTAAGAATACACATTGTACACTCAATGCTGTAAGAGATATACATCATCTGCTTTTCTTATACATTTTTAATAGCATGATCTTTAATATTAAGGTCATATAGCCTTTCTCTGCATTCTACTTTTTGCCTATCTTTTTATTTAGTTTGCTTATCTTTTTTTCAATCTAGCTTTTACTGAAATCAGAAGCAAGTTTTAGTATATCCAAATAAATTGCTATAATCTATTAGCTTGTAGCCTTTGCCCCAGTTCATAAAATATATCATTAAGTGAACTGAAGAAACATTTTCCCCATAAGCTTTTGTTTTCTCTCTCTTTTTGTCGTCTGACAGTAACTGTCTCTCTTTCGACCCCTACTAATCTCCTAGGATTGAATCAATGTTACACTGACCACACAATTTCTGAACAGTGTAACAAACAATAAAACAAAGCAATAATTAATTACAGTATTATCACTTGTGAGGAGGCCCAAAGAAAGTTACCTTTAAACATGAATGTAACTGCTGATTTTTCAATTCTGGAAAGAAAACACTTACACCTTTCTTTTCTCTCAGAATAGCAACCAAAATCTCTCAAAATTCTTAAAAAAATATCTCATTATAAGATAAGAATTAAAACAGTTCTCTTAGGAAGTTTGTTTTAATCCCCTCCCTTGTGCTCTACTCAATCCCTCTCCATCCATGACGCTTCAGAATGCCAGTTAAACCCAGTCTCCTCAGACTTCTCAAAGAATGATGGTTAAACTGTAACTGTTCAAGATTATATTGGCAAGTAAAGATATAGGCATTTAAATATATAGTATGGATAATCTATGTGTCAAAGTCCACTGAAGTTGTTCTTATACATACATAATGGCATACTCCTGAGATATTATAAATATACTTTTATATACTCAAATAAACTCAGGGATTAGAACACACTTTACTAGCTGTGTGAACCAGGGCAAATCACTTGATTTCTATTTGCTTTAATTTCTTCAACTGTCAAGGGGGGAGGGGGATGATGATAATAATAGGATTTACCTTCCAGGTTATTATAAGTAGCAAATGAAATATTTGTAAATCACTTAGCACAGTGACTGACA
The DNA here is from genome assembly GCF_028583685.1 of Petaurus breviceps papuanus. Classification (NCBI taxonomy): domain Eukaryota; kingdom Metazoa; phylum Chordata; class Mammalia; order Diprotodontia; family Petauridae; genus Petaurus; species Petaurus breviceps. The sequence continues at coordinate 2,744,337 of NW_027185867.1, read as the reverse complement.
CATTGTAGGAGGTTGATAAATGCTAGTTCCTTTTCATTCCACACAGCAGGTTTTGGGATTCAGGGTGCCCAAAGATCAGGGAGTCACACAGCCCCACTCAATTCCATGTGTCTAGGCAACATGGAAGACCTTCCACCTCTTTCGCAGAAGTCTCTCTCAAAAGTTCTATGTCAGCAAACTGTTGAATTCTGGGACATCTGCTTGATTACTTCAAAATTATTTCTCTATTTCTGTGAGTGTTCACAAATCAGAATCTACAAAGACTTGCCTATGGTTACATAGGTATCAAGTGGCCAAACTGTGGTTCTTTCTATTGCATTATACTTCAAGAACTGTAGTATTGCAGGGTAAAATATGATTGCAATCATCATTAGCACAATCCCTTTACCTTGCAGATAAGGAAACTGAGGCACAGGAAAATTCAAAGACATAAGGTGTTAGTGATACGTTTGAGTTTAGATTCTAGACATCATCAATTGCCAGTTCATGGACCACACTGCTTCTCAGACTGCAAACCCAGAAGCCATATAAATTTTCTAGGGAAGATGTAAAGAAGTTTTCTCAGCAGGACATGGAGGTTTACATCCATCAATTTGAGAGTTGAAAAATTTCTTCAGAAAGGAAAGAAGTTGGCTTTTATAGACAACTTACTTCTTTTTTGGGTAAATTGTAGCTACAATTAGTTTTCCATTTTATGTCTGCTCAAGAGTCAACCTTCTCTTCTTTGGGCTGAACTTGGGGTTTCAATGGTATGAGACCCCCTGGGGAGGAAGGTTTGCCTGAAGGGGCTGAGAGGTTAAGTGCCTTGCCAGAGCCATACAGTCAGTATGTGTTAGAAGTAGGCCCTGAACCCAGGTTTTCCTGACTCGGGAGGCAAAGGCTGTCATTAGAAACACATAAATTAAGTGCCTCACAGTGCATTTCAGTAAGTTGGGTGATTTTGTATTTGGCTTCCACATGGAGCAGAGTAGCAAACTTATCATCTGTATCATTAATAATTTCACCAAATACCTTGATTTTTCTTCAGGCGCATCTTCTGCTACCATGCTAATTTTCATTCTCCCAGCTGCTTTTTACCTTCGACTAGTTAAAAAAGAACCTTTAAGATCACCTCAGAAGATTGGGGTAAGTCAACCAGCATGGGGATCTTGTGATTTCCCTCAATCAAAAGTTAACCTTTAACTTCTTACTTATATCAAAAAGAAAATTCACATATTACTCAGGGGAAAAAATGCTACCTTAAGACCATAGTGTATCAAAGACATACATGTTTAAAATATTTCAGCTTGGGGTGAGGTGCTTTGCTTCACCTTTACACACAGACACACACACACACAGACACACACACACAGACACACACATACACACACACACACACACACACACACACACACACACTTCAGAAACTTTGATGATTCCAGAACTTTATAAATCAAAGCTGACAGGCTTGCTTTACTCTGCAGTGGGTCATGTGGCAATGGAACTTTCCTATTATCAACATACATGTGTGCATTGAGAGCACTATTTTTGGCAAATGAAACACAAAGAATCACAATAACTATTTTGGTTACCCAGAAATAGGAATAGATCCTTTAATGCTGTGAAAAATTTTGTCAGAATAAGACATCCCCATTTCTCAAAACTACTGAGGATTTTGTTTCCAGTTAGTACTTTATTCCTAACTCACATTTACATAGCACTTTTAAGTTTTATAAAACATGCTCCTTATACTATGAAGAGGTATAACCAGGGACAATAGGCTTTGAATGAGGAGAAAAAAAGGAATTTTGTAGTGTTTCCCAAACCTGAGCCATATCTACCAACCCTGGAGGTATGCTCTTCCTAATTCCTTATCTTTCAGCCCTGACACTTCTCAGGACAGTTCCAGGATTATATGCCATGCTGGTATCAAAATCCCTTCCCTACATATGACTCAAAGTACCAGCAATTCTTGTTCTTTTCTGCTATATGCAATCATTTTTCATACTATTGGGCAATTAGAGTTAGTAAAGTGATGACATCATTATTCCTTTTTGTCCCTCTGTTTTCTTTTCTGTTTATGAATCAAGACGCTTAGGTTCTAGCCTCAGCTCTGACTTTAACTATTTGTGTGACCTTGGCCTAAATATAGTCTATGTGAATCCCAGTTTCTGGGAGGAATCTAAAATATCATCTGCCCTAATCCCCATAATTTACTCATGCCAAAACATTGGCCAAGAAAGTTCAAAGGATGTGCAAATCCTAGAACTAGTGGGTGAAAGACCTGGTATTGGAACCTTTTGCATCATGCCACTTGATTTGAATTAGCATGATTATATAATGTATCTGAACATCAACTAAAAAATACATTAGACCTATTTCTATCAATGTTCTATAAGTAACAACAACAACAATAATAATATGTTTAATATTCAATAAATTGAGAACAATTTATCACTTGTCCTTAGTGCTACTTTATCTCTTGTTGACCTCTAGGAATTCAGTCTCAAAAGCTATGTTTTTAATTTATTATGAAACATTTATAATTAAAATGCAACCTCAGTGTCTCTGCTAAGTCCATTTCAGACCATATTACACACACACACACACACAAATATGCACAAACTCATATGCACACTCATATCACCTCCTTCAGAGAAAGATGGTAATGAAGAAGGACTTGCTGACCTGATTGGGCAGCAGATACAAATGCATCCTTACATATTTAGGCAGAATGAAAGGAAGAACATTTATTTAACACACTTGCTCCATTCATGAAAAGATTGATTGCAAACTGAATATATTGAATAATATTTTCCCTGTTGACTTCCATTAAACTTTGGAAATGTCATTGGATTATAGGATATGTTAATATTTAAGGAACATTGGCATAAAAGTATAATAAAAATTAACAACAATTTACTATGAGGATATTCTGTTTTTGGAAACATGAAATCCTTCAACTGGTTGGCAAATATAATCCCTGCCAGCAGCTGATCAGTTGAACAAATCAATTACTGTGATCTTGCACATTCATTTGAAAGAATATATGCATATAAATACACAATGAAACTAATTTCTATTTAATTGGAACTCTTTCTGACTCTATAAGACTTATTAGATTATGTAGGACTGATTAGATTAATTAAAATATTTAGGCAAATTCCCTAGTAAAGGGATCCAAATGGGATTTTTAGACAGAACCAGAAGTCAATGTAAACAGTTTCTAATAAACTTATTTAAACGCTCCAAGGATCCTAAATTTCCTCAGATAAGAACTTGTTTAATAAAATTTTATTTGAAACCTTTGCAACTTTTAAGTCCTGCAAGAGATATCATTTCTCTAGCATAGACTTTGAGTAGCCAAGGTGACCATCATGCCACAATGAACCCCAGGGTAGGACTTTAATAGAGGCAGTAAATTGTAAATATATTGTTCTTGTATTCAGTTTAATTACTTGTTAATCCTAATGTCTGGGTAATCAATAACAAAAGGATTTTATTGGATTTCTTATGCCTGCTAACATTCTATGTGACTGATTCAGTAGTAAGGTTTTTAACAAAACTTCTTGAGTTCTGAACAGATGAGGTAAAGATTGACTTACTGAAATGGAGACCAATATACCTAACAAAATACCTCACTTTATCAAGTCATAAAACCTTAGATTCTCTCCACATTTTCTAATGACATTTAATCCTTTTTCTTTCAACTGTAGGCTGTCATTTTTCTTATTGTTGGCATCATCTTTAATATCGGAAGCATGGCACTCATTATAATGGACTGGATTTACAACCCTCCAAATTCTAAGCATCATTAATCGAAGCAAAAGCTGCATTCCCTTCTGAAACTGACTGTGTTCTGCCCTAATAGACCATTTTTGACGTCTATAGTTGAATGTTTTCTAGTGAAAATTACAGGAAGAATCCAAATAATTTCTCCATTAATATCACTATATCTGTGGAATATTAAACCATTATGTTTTTAAGCCAACAAGTTGTTTATGTATTTAAAACCTAGGGAGAAGAGCTCTACTCTGGTTTTAATCAAGAAATTTGAGGTGGCAAAAAACATTTTTTACTGCTGTATATGCAGAGTAAGCTTTCATCAAGAAATGTTTTTCTCTTCTGGATTTTGATAGCAGCACTTCTTAGAATATCCCAAAATACCCTTGTGCCCCTCTTCCTTCCAACCTGCTGGCTCTTCACTCCCATAAAATCTAATGGAACTGTTTTGTTATAACATGGCTACATTAGCACATTTCATAAACTACTCTGTTACACAAGAAGGATCAGTCACTAGAGTCTAAACTTGGAGCTCTATCAATATTTGTAGAATGAATGAGTCATCGTGACATTTTGTCCAGCCTGTCAGTGGCATTGAATCAAATTCATCAAACATAAAAATAATCTTGAGGCAATGGATTTGTCACAATTGAATTCTGAGAGAGTCTTTAAAAACCACAAAACCTATAGGAATAGTAATTTTATCACAAAATCTTTACAGTCTGAAAGCAATATTATTGTTATTTGTGATAGGCCTCTTATAATAGATGTTAGTGATGTCACTGAACAAGTGCTATCCTTCTTGTCTTCCATTCTAATTCATTAGGTTTTGGATGACCACAGATATGTGGGAATACATGGGAGCCAGTATTGTATGATGCATTTTTATTTGAAAAACATTCAGTGCAGGAAACTGTCATTTGCTATTTTGTTCATGTATATTATCCTTTTCTGTACTTACTTTAATGTTAATATGTGGCACTTTATTTTTTATTTTTACATAGCATTTATTTTTTTCATACTCTGGGGGAAAAAAAGATCAGTGAGATAAACAAAGTTACTTTTTATGTTTCTGTTTATTGGGAGAGCTTTACATTTTAAGACCCAAGTTACAATTTAATAAAATTTTCTCAAATGTTTACAATGATCAGTTTTTTGAAAAATTCCTTTTTTCAAAAAAATTTTCAGTTTTAAAAAATCCCCCCCCCCCCCACTTTGGATATCTAAAATCAGACTGAATAAATTTTAGTTTGTACTGATGTTTACAGATTCATTAATCTTAGAAAACTGAATGTTTTGCTGTGAAAATAATGAAGATGTCTCCATAATAGAATGTGAAATCATGGATACATAGTATTAGATCTGGAAGAGACCTTAAAAAATCATCTAGTCACTTTATTTTTGTAGATGAGGAAACTATGCCCCAGAGGAGCTGACTTAGATTAGTTACCCAAGTCTCCTGATTCCAACACTGGTGCTATTTCTAATATATAACACTACTTCCTCTATTCTTTCCAATTCTTCAGGGGGACAAAAGTAAACCTATAATGATCTTTGCATTAAAAATTCACTACCGGGGCAGCCAGGTAGCAAAGCGAGTAAGAGCACTGGCTCCAGTGTCGGGGTGACCTGGGGATCGAATCCAGGCTCAGACACTTAGCACCCACCCAGAAACACCTGGCTGTGTAACCTTGAGCAAGTTACTTAACCCCAATTGCTTAAGAAAAAAATTCACTACCACATATTTTGGAGTTTCACAATTTTTAAATTTTGAAATAAAAAAATACACATTTTGTATTTTGCAATGTATTTTAATAAAGTAAAAAAGTGAAAATACAGTCCTCTAGCTAAAATGGTAATGGAATCTTATTAACTTTACTTTTTTAAACTAAAAAGTTGCTTGAAAAGTTATTCTGAGCTATATAATTTCACATGCTATTTTTAGTAGTGTAATATTGTGAATGAATGAACTTTGCTGTGAAATGGAATGTTTCTATAAGCTACCATAATTTAAGGGTTCTTGTTTGTAGAAATTTATTCAGTGAATGGCATCTTCAAAGTATATGCCCCATGTTATGCATTTTTATTTTTATCCAAAATAACTTGGAAAACAGAAAGAATTATCATCCTAATGTTTAATCTGTGTCCAATTTCAGTTTTTATCTGAACTTTAAACATAAATGTGGGCAAAAGTGTGAGTTTTCTGACCACAAGGCAATATTCTGGTTTACATTTGAAGTGATTAACTTGAAAAGGTCAGCATTATATTCTAAAACAATTTCAGATTCATTTTACACTGATGAACTAGTAAGCTACAGGATTTCTCTTCTAGAACCTCTTCAGAGTGTTCACATGTTGCAAGAAAGGCATGCATTAACTATGATAAACTAGCTAATTTAACCTTATTTGTAGAGCAGATGAAATTATATTTTCTTATTTTATTTGTAAGGTGAGTCAATGTACTGAAAACATTTTTGTAATTATTATTGCAGAAAGTATATATTAACATATAATAAATGAACTTTTCAAATTAATATAGTTTTATTTGGTGTGTTAGAGTAATGAAGATGATTTTCTCATGAGATGGTTGAAATATAAATATCTTTTTTTTCTTTATATGTTCTTAGTTTAAATGTTGTCCACGCATCCCACTATGCAGCCAAACATCATAAGTTTTAAGGCTATATCAAGGGGAAGGAGATTCTTTGGGTCCCCATGATTTGCAGTGATCACTGGAATTAATAATGTCATCATTAGATGTTCAGCAGCTTTGCCTAACAAATCTCTACATTATGGTCCTCAGTAGACATAGGCACTAAATCCAAGGGGCAGAGAGGATTTAGTTTTATAAGTTGTATTGGGAAAGGAAAAAAGTTAAATGGAGTATAGAACCGTGGGTCCAAGTCAGAAAACAGATGGGAAGCTTGAGTTAAGAGGGAGGAGTTTCAGCATTTCAGTCAGCTAAGGCTTACTCCACTGTTGTCATATCTATGTGTGTCCACCCTTTTAAGAATTTTGAAAGATTGAATTCAGATCAGAATAACAAATATTGGGGCAGCTAGGTGGTACAGTGAATAGACCACTAGCCCTGGAGTCAGGAGGACCTGAGTTCAAATCTGACCTCAGATACTTAACACTTACTAGCCATGTGACCTTGGGCAAGCCACTTAACCCCAACTTCCCTGCCTTCCCCCTACAAAAAAAAAAGCTAAAAAAAGAAAGAAGAATAAATAGTCACACATGACAGAGAAATAAGTAAACTAGACACTAATGAATGTTGATATTATTTATTTTATTTCCTAACAATGGACATAGTATAAGAAGAATGAGTTGAGGTAGAGGGAATAAAAGACTTTGATATGGTGGATGATTTAGTTAGATTACCTTTAAGGATTTCCCTAAATCTCAGATCTGATTATGTTACTAAATGATTGCCAGTGTCTCCTCATTACACTTAGGATCAAGCAGAAATGCTTCTGCTGAGCATTTAAAAATCTTCACAACCCTTCTTACCTTTCCAGTTTTATTACACATTATTTTCTCCATGCCTGGTGACTCCTTCACATAGCAGAAACATAAAGTGAACAATTATAATCATATGTTTCAACATCTGAAATCATATGCTTTTTTGTCAGTTCATTCTTTTGGGAAGAGGCTATCCCCTTCTACTATTAACAATTCAGCTCTTTCTTATAGAAACTAATTCAAATGCATTTGCCCTCTTTCACAAGTATACAGAAACATCTTTTTAAAAGTAGATTTTATTGATTTTTTTGTATCAACTAGATTTTCCACCTCCTTCATATCTTTCTCTTTCCCTTTATCAGAGACCCATCACTTAGGACCCAGAATTCTTTTCAAAAGTAAGACAAGAAAGAAAAATGAATTGACATATTTTATATACAATATTCCATCTTTGTTTACCTACACTCTACAAAGGAGAAATATTCTCTCGTGTTTCTTGGGGCCAAGTTCATTCTTTATAATTTTACTATATGGTTATATTTCCTTCCACATCATGGGGGTAAGGAGTATGTGATCTGGAAAATCCATGTAAATCTTTTTGACCCTCCCTTTGTACCAGAGAAATCTGAATTTTTTTTCTTTTTTTAATGGGGTGTTTGCAATGCTTTATTGTAAAATTTGGCTTAAGTATTTGATCATAGCTCTTGGGGAGTTTTGCAGATGCCACAGACAACACAGAAATAACCCTTCTAGGCCTCAAACTCTATTTTAAAGTGGTAATCATAAAAATGATCTGGTATCAGAATTTTATAAATAGAACAGACTAGAAAAGTAAGAATCAGAAATAATTAAATCAATGTTTAATAAAACCTGAAAACAGAAATTCTCTAGGTGAGAAATCCCTATTTAACAAGAACTGCTAGGAAAGCTGGAGTCTGATGGAAATTGGCCTTAGACTAACATCTTACATTCAACAATAAATTCAAAATTGATACAAAACTTGAATGTTAAAGATAATATAATACAAAAAAATTAGAACAGGATCACATACCTTTCCCATTTATGGATGGGTGGGTGAATTCTCAACCAAATAAAGGAATGCAATTATGAAAGAAAAGAGAGCATTCTAATTATATGATGAAATTCAAATAATTTTCAAGAACAAAAATGGATAAAAAGTCCCATCAGATTATTCACAATAGATCTCTCTGTGGTAGCAAAGAATTGGAAACAAGGCAGATGCCCATATTTTGGGTAATGGTTAAACAAATAATGGCATGTTTGTGGAATGTAATGGAATATTACTGTGATGGAAGAAACAATCAATATGATGAATATAGAAAAGCATGGAAATACTTATATGAACTAATATTAAGGGAAGTGAATCAGGTGAACAATGTACAGTGGAGATTGAGCCAAAATGATAGTGTAGGAGGGGGCAGAATATATTAGATCCAAACCTCATTAAGATGGAAGCCTATTGGGGTGGCTATGTGGCGCAGTGAATAGAGCACTGGCCCTGTAGTTAGGAGGACCTGAGTTCAAATCCGACCTCAGACACTTAACACTTACTAGCCATGTGACTTTGGGCAAGTCACTTAACCCCAATTGCCCTGCCTTCCCCCCACTTTACAAAAAAAGCAAAATAATTAATAATAATAATAATATTAACAACTCAAATATCTTAAAAATATGGAAGCCTATTGTTACAGTGGACAGATATTGTATATTATTTATTGGTTCAAAATACTTTTATAGAAAAAGAAATGTTTGAGATTTGTTGTTTTAAGTCAATAACAAATGTGTACTGTAAAAAAAAAATGGGATATTTTGCCAATTCTAAAGCAATAACATCTGAGGATGAATTCTTTGCCTTTACTTAACTTGTCTGTCATAACTGCATTTGAATACAATATACAATTTTCCTAATAAAATTACATGGTGTTTTTTTTAAATAAGTGTGAATGTGACTTGAGGAAGTCTTTAAAAAAAAAACCCAAACCCCCAAATAATTGACTTAATTCATGAAGATGTTGCCCATCAAGGGACTTTTGATTCCACTCTTAGATCATAACTATTTCACCCAGACACTCCATTTTTGGTTGTATTCAACAATCCAATAATATGTGCCTGCCATTAGCATTTAATACTGATTGGTGAAATGTTTACTTTTTTTCAAAAGTATTTCTGTAGTTTTATTACCTATTTCATTATGTGTACTTAAAAAGTACTAGCAATCCATTCCCTATGTTTTGGTGAGGAAATCTTAATTTTTCTATAGCTGCCTTAGGGTTATGGGCTACATTTCATCAATATTATAATGATTTTTATGTGGATTCTTTTCAATTCTGCCACAGATTATAAAACCAGTCCCAAAAGTGTACAATAAGACCAGTACTGTTGTTTTAAACATATTTATTATCCAGCTTTAATTTCAGGGAGTCTTTTAACATACTCAGCCATAGACTTCAGACTTCTCTTTGATTCATACATACATGTTGTGCATTTGTGTGTATACATATGCATATACATATACACACAGATATGTATACATACGTGTATACATATTCATATAATATATCGCACATACACATTCATGTGTTTTACTCGATATACCTTGCCTGGAGGTCATCAAGCTATTTTGTTCAATATGACCTACATATTTAAGCAAAAAGTCTTTGGTTCCTATTTATCCTTGATTCAGGTTGAGAATTTTACATTTATCAAGCCCAAATAATAATTTCAAATCAATAGACATGAAATGAAAAACCTATTGGATTTTTTTGAGCCATATAGTTTGAAGTCTTCTATGCACAGCAAATGTTTAAATTGTTTTAGATCACCTTCTTTAACTTAGAAGCAATTCTATTTAGGAAAGATGCTAAAAGCTTTAAGGTAAGTGTGAATGGGCTTAAAGTATCTCCATGAAAAATGCCATTTTTTAATTTCAATTGCTCTTAACGATATCGTGTTGGTGTGTGTCTTAAATAAAGGATAACTTTCCATGTGGATTTCAAATACTCTAGCTTTCTCACAATACTTGGGTCTATTCACCATATTTGTAGTGCTTGAATATGCCTTAAGTATAGAATTAAGTCAAAGACTTTGTGATGATAAACAAAAGCAATATAAATGACATAAATACAAATGTTGGCTTGTTTTATATCCCTTATTATTTTTTTGTTTTTACATTCATTTTTTTAAAGATCTGAATTCCCAATTCTATCCCCCACCCCAGTCCTTCCCCAACCCATTGAGAAGGCAAGCAATATGATGCCTATTATACATGTGAAATAAAGCACAACATATTTCCATATCAATCATGTTAGAAAGAAAGGGAAGAAAAATAAAAAAGGAAAAAAATGCTTCAATCTGTACTCAGAGTTCATCAGTTCTCTATCTGCAAAGGTATAGCATTTTGAAAAATGATGAATCATGAGTCCTTTGTAACTGCCCTGGATTACTATATTGATCAGAGTAGTTAAGTCTTTCACAGATGTTCATTATTGCAATATGCCATTACAGTGTCCAATGTTCTCCTGGTTCTGTTCACTTCCCCTTGCATCAGTTCACATAAGTTTTCTGAAGATTTTTTTAAATCATCCACTTTGTCATTTCATACAGTACAATAATATTCCATCACAACCATATGCCACAACTTGTTCAGCCATTCCCAATTAGTGGATATTCCCTCAATTTCCAATTCACTGCCGTGACAAAAAGAACTGCTTTAAATATTTTTGTATATGGAGCAGAGCCAAAATGACAGAGCAAAAACAGGGATTTGCTTGATCTTCCCCAAACCCCTCCAAATACCTGTATAAATGACTCTAAACAAATTCTAGAGTAGCAGAAGCCACAAAATGACAGAGTGAAGCAAATTTCCATCCCAAGGCAACCTGGAAGGTTGACAGGAAAGGTCTGTTGCACCATTCGGAGAGAAAAGCAGTCCAGCGTGGGCTGTGCCAGCACAGAAGGGGCTGGAGCAGGACTCAGGTGACTGACTCACTGGTAGCTGTGGTGGTTTCCAGACTTCTCAACCCACAAATATCAAAGACAAGTTAGAAGTTTAGTAGGAAAGGTCTGTTGGATCTGGGTGAGAGAGGAACTCAGTCCAGCCCCAACCCCAGGAAGGTGGCAGCAGCAGTGGCTGCTTCCAGAGCTCTCGACCCATAGATGGTAGTGCAAACAAGCTGCTGATCAGAGGGCGATTGCATAGATCTCTTTGCTCATGCTGAGGCAGGATTCTCTTGTTTTCCCATCCTTGGATTTGGGTCACAATCCTGGGTGGCAGTCCTCAGGTGAGGAGGAGAGGTGATGTGGTGGAGCTTGAGGAGAGGGAATACTCTTCACTATTCCAAGTCAGAAAAGAGTGCTTGTGGTCACTCACAGACCAGAGCACAGTCAAAGAGGGGAGTAAACACTTCTCCTTTGCTCATATGACTTTGGAAGAACTGAAAGTTTACAGGTCCCTAGACATATGTCTGAAAAGAGCTTCACAACATCCCTGAAGCTTGGGACAGTATGCCCTCCACACTGGAACCAAAGACCTATCTTAACAAAGAGCTAAATAGCCAAGCAATTGGCTAGGGAAATGAACAAACTGGGGGGAAAATCAGACTATAGAACCTACTTTGGTGACAATGAAGATCAAAACAAAACCAGAAGAAGACAACAAAGTCAAAACTCCTGCATCCAAAGCCTCCAAAAAAAATATGAATTTGTTGCAGGCCATGGAAGAGCTCAAAAAGGATTTTGAAAATCAAGTAATAGCAGTAGAGGAAAAACTGGGAAGAGGAATGTGAGTGATGCAAAGAAATAATGAAAAATGAGTCAACAGCTTTCTATAAGAGACCCCCCAAAATGCTGAAGAAAATAACACCTTTAAAAATAGACTAACCCAAATATTTTTGCACATATATTTGTGTGTCCCTTTCCTTTCTCTTTGATATATTTGGAGTATAGATCTAGTAGTGATATTGTTGGATCAAAAAGTATGCAGAGTTTCATAACCTTTGAATATATTTCCAAATTTTTTTCTAGAATGGTGGGACCAGTTCACAGCTCTACCAACAGTGCATCAGTGTTACCATTTTCCTACATACTAACCAGAATTTGTCATTTTCCTTTTCTGTCATGTTAGCCAGTCTGATGGGTGTGATGTGGTACATCAGAGTTGTGTCAATTTGTGATTTAGCATATTTTAAAAATGATTATGGATAGCTTTAACTTCTTCTGAAAACTACCTGTTTATATCCTTTGATCATTTATCAATTGGGAAAGGGTCTTATTTTGCTGAATTTAGCTCATCCCCCATATATTTTAGAATTGAAAATTTTATCATAGAAACTCTCTATAAATTCTCTCCTCCCTTCCTCCTACCCTCCCCCAGTATCCTGCTTTCCTTCTAATTTTGGCTGCATTGGTATTGTTTGTGCAGACATCTTCACTTCATGTAATCAAAATTACCAATTTTATATCCCACAATCCTCTTTGTCTCTTATTTGGTCATGAATTCTTCCCTTGTCTACAGTTTCTCAAGTAATTTTTCCTATGCTCTCTTAATTTGTTCATGATATCACCCTTTAGTTCTAAATCATATATCCATTCTGATCTTATTTTGGTATATGATGTGAGATATTGGTCTATGTCTAGTTTCTGCCAGACTGCTTTCTAGTTTTCCTTGTAGTTTTTGTCAAATTCTGAGTTCTTGCCCCAAACCTTGGAAATTAGTGTTAATTAAACACTGGATTACTATGGTCAATAAAATCTTTCTAATCCAGTACTAGATTGTCTTAATGTTGAGTGCTTTGAATATATTTTGAAATGTAGTACTGTTTAAGCTCCTTCATTTACTTTTATTTTATTGATTTCCTTGGTATTTTTGACCTTTTGTTCTTTCCAATGAATTTTATCACTTTTTCTAGATCTATAAAATAATCTTTGATAGTTTGATTGATATGGCATTGAATAAGTAAATTAATTTAGGTAGAATTGTCATTTTTATCATATTGGTTTGTCATATCAATGAGCAAAAACAATTTCTCCAAAAATTTAGATCTGTCTATTTGTGTGGAAAATATCTTGCAATTATATTCATATAATTTATACATTTATCTTGGAAGGCAGATTACCAAGTATCTTACACTGTCTACAGTTACATTAAATGGAATTTCTCTATACAAACCCTCTTTGTGAGATTTTGTTTATAATATATGGAAATACTGTTGATGTATGGAAGCTTATTTTATGTCCTGCAACTTTGTTAATGTTGTTAATAGCTTTTTTCCCAAACACTACAGTAAGATTTTATTTTCTTACCCAACTAATAATTTTTCAAATATGCCTTTCTTTTCTGAAACCTGTGCTTTTTTTTTTCAGTAGCAGTGATAAAAACAAAAATCATACTTTGAAGACTTTAGGCTTTTTGACCAGGACTTCATAATCTCTGGCAATGTTTTCTCAGGTTCTTTAAGCAATATTGTTTATCCCCACTTGTGTCATCAGAAGTGGGTAGTGATTTAAAAAAAAATTTTGACAGTTTTCAATAGATTCTGTCTTGGGTCAGATACATATTCAGAGAAGACAGCTAACTCCTCTATTTTAAATGTTAGGTCAACAAATTGCTGCTTTGGTATTCCTTGGCAGAGACTCACCAACAACCACTGCTTAGTTCTTTGTCCTCTTTCCATTACTGGATTATCTCTCTTCTGATAGTACCTGAAGATCCACATCATCATTCCTTGGGGCACAAGATTATGGTTCTTCCATACAGGGTACAGCTCCATCTTCTACAATAGTGTTCTTAATCTGGAGTCCTATCAAGGGATTCATAGATAGATTTCAGGGGACTCACGAATGTGGATGAGAAAATTACATCTTTGTTTTTTCATAGTTTCAATGTATTTTTAGTTGATTATCAAGGGTTCTCTAAGTACACCATCATATCACGTGTGATATGTTTCGTTACTTTATTCTATTGATATTCCTTCAATGTCGTTTATTGTTTTATTGCTATAGCTAGCATTTCTTTTTTTAATTTAATATTTTATTTCCTCCCTCAACTATGTATAAAAACAATTTTAACATTTATTTTTTTTACAAATTTTTAGTTTCAAGTTGTATTCTTCTGTTACTATCCCCATTGAGAAGGCAATAAATTTGATATAGGTTATATATGTGTAATCCTGAAAAGCACATTTCCATGAGTCATACTGTGAAAGAAAACAGACCAAAAAAACCCCAAGAAAAATAAAGAAAAGTATGTTTCAATCTGCATTCAGACACCACCAGTTCTTTCTTTGTAGAGAGCATTTTTCATCAAAAATCTTTCAGAATAGTCTTGGATCACTGTATTACCGAGAATAGCTACATTATTCACAGTTGATTATCATACAATATTACTGTTGTGTACAAGGTTCTCCTGGTTCTGCTCTTTTAACTTTGTATTAGTTCATGTAAGTTCAGGTTTTTCTGAGACCACCCTGCTTATCACTTCTTACAGCACAATAATATTCCCTCAAAATTATACACTATAACTTGTTCAGCGAGTCCCCAATTGATGGACATCCCCTTAAGTTCTAATTCTTTGCCACCACTAAAAGAGCTGCCATAAGATTTAGTAAATATGACCATAATGCTACAAATATTTTTTGTACATATAGGTCTTTTTTCTTTTTCTTTTTTTCTTGGGCATGCAGACCAGACCCAGTAGTGATATTGTTTGGTTAAAGGGTATGCATGGTTTTGTAAGACCTTTGGGCATAATTCTAAATTGTTCTCCAGAATGGTTGAATGAGTATACTTCACCAAAAGTAAATTAAGTTTCCCAAATCACCTCCAACATTTGTCATTTCCCTTTTCTCTCATAATAGACAATATGATAGGTGTGGAGTGGTAGGTCAGAATTGTTTTAATTTGCATTTCTCTAATTGGTAGTGGGTTAGAGCATTTTTCACATGACTATAAAGAGCTTTGATTTCTTTGTCTGAGAACTACCTCTTCATATGCTTTGACCTTTTGTCAATTGAGGAACAGCTCTTATTTTGGTAAATTTGACTCCATTTTCTATATTTGAGAAATGAGGTTTTTATCAGAGAACCTTGTAAAAAATTTTCCCACAGTAATTATACAAACTATGGATTTCTCTTCATCCTATTTCCCCACATTTTGTCTTACTTTCTCTCTGTCTCCTTTTACCTTGTCCATTCTCACAAGTGCTTCTGACTTTTCCCTCCCCTAATCTGCCCTCCCTTCTATCAGCACCTTTCCACTAGCCTTTCTCTTATCTCCTTCCCTTCTTATTTTCAAGTAGGGTGTATATATATATATACACATATTTCTATACTCAACTGAATGTGCATGCTATTCCTTCTTTGAATCAATTGTAGTATTATGCTTTTTAATCCATTCTGCTATCATGTCCATTTTATGGGAGAGTTCATCCCATTAAAATTCATGATTACTATTTGTATCTTTCTCTCCATCCTATCCCCCTGCCTATTTATGTTTTTCTTTCTCCTTTTCTCTCCTCACTACAGGTTTGCTTTTGGCTGCCTCCTCCCTCAGTCTGCCCTCCCTTCTATCAAAACCCTCTGTTTTCTTTCCCTTTCCCCTTATTTCTTCTCTCCTTCCTATCCTTCCCTTTTCTTTCCCCTTTCTCCTCCAACTGCCTATGGAGTAAGTTAGATTTTTATACTGAACTGAGTATGTTCTTCCCTCCTTGAGCCAAATCTGATGAGAGTAAAGTTCAAACAATGTTCATCACCCTCTTTTTTTCTCTCTACTGAAATATATTTTTATGCCTCCTTATGTGATGTAGTTTAACCTTTAATCTCCTCCTTTTCTCTTCTCTCATTATAATCTTTTTTCAGTGCTTTCACCATGCCATTAAAATCAACTTAGAATCACCCTCTCTGTCTACGTATTTCCCTTCTATATGATGTAATAAAGCTACAGTTCTCAAGAGTTGTATCATCTTCCCATGTAGGAATATACAGTTTGTCTTTATTAAATAATATGTTTTCCCCCTTTCCTTTTTTCTTCTTTATACTTCTCTTGAGTCTTTTATTTAAAGATCAAATTTTCTGGTCTTTTCTTCAGGAAAGTCTGAAAGTCCCCTATTTCATTAAATATCCATCTCCTCCCCTGAAAGATTATGCTCAGTTTTGCTGGGTAGTTGATCCTTGGTTGTAGTCCAAATTCCTTTGCCTTATGGAATATCATATTCCAAACCCTCTGATTGTTTAATGTAGAAATTGCAAGGTCCTGCATAATCTTGACTCTGATTCCATGATATTTGAAATGTTTCTTTCTGGCTGCTTGCATTATTTTTTCCTTGATCTGGTAATTCTGGAATTTGACTACAACATTCTTGGAGTTTTCAATTTGGGATCTCTTTCAGGAGATTATTAGTGGATTCTTTTGATGAGTATTTTGCCCTCTAGTTCTAGGACCTCAGGACAGTTTTGCTTGATGATTTCTTGAAAGATGCTGTCCAGGCTCTGTTTTACATCATGGTACTCAGGTAGACCAATAATTCTTATATTATCTCTCCTGGATCTATTTCCAGGCCAGTTGTTTTTCCAGTGAGGTATTTTTTCATTCTTTTGGTTTTGTTTGCTGATTCTTGGTGTCTCATAGAGTCATTAACTTCCACTTGCCTAATTCTAATTTTTAAGGAATTGCTTTCTTCAGTAAGCTTTTGTTTTGAAGGAGCTGTTTTCTTCCGTGTACTTTTTTCCATGTTGTCAATCATATTTTAAAATTTTTCTTCTATCTCTTTTATCTGACTTTTAAAATCCTTCTTGAGGGGCAGTTAAGTGGCACAGTGAAGAGAGCACTGGCCCTAGAGTCAGAAGGATGTGAGTTCAAACCTGGCCTCAGACACTTAACACTTACTGGCTGTGTGACCTTGGGCAAGTCACTTAACCCCAATTGCCCTGCCCTTTCCCCTCCAAAAAGCAAAAAAAAGAAAAAAAAAAAGAAACAAAGAAATTCTTCTTGAGTTCTTCCAAGAAGGTTTTTGGGCTTGAGACCATCTCATGAGGTTTTGGATGTGGCTATATTAACCATGTTGTTCTCTCCTGAATTTGTGTTTTGATCTTCCCTGCCACCAAGATATTTCTCTATGGTTACTGATTTTTATTTTTATTTTTGCTTTTTGGAGGGGGGAAAGGCAGGGCAATTGGGGTTAAGTGACTTGCCCAAGGTCACATGGCTGGAAAGTGTTAAGTGTCTGAGGTCAGCTTTGAACTCAGGTCCTCCTGACTCCAGGGCTACTGCTCTATTCACTGCTCCACCTAGCTGCCCCAAACAGACATTGATTTTTTAAATAATTCTTCTTGTTTATGTTGTTTGCCTTTATTCTGTCTTTTAAATTTTATCTCTGCTTCTGGGACCCAGGGGCCACTGCTCCAGACTTCTTGTGCTGGGAGCTAAGGGCCTGGTTATTGATTTTCTATTCTGGGGCATCAGGTGTGGGCAGTTGGATATTGTAGTGATCAGGTAGTTTACTGGGTGCTGAGCTGGAGGTGGTGTGTGCCTGGTGTTGGTGCTTGCCTGCTCCTCCAACCTGGGGCTCAGGATCTCCCACTGCTCCACCGAGGTGGGGCTTGTTGCGATGCCTACTATCCTGTACTGGTCCCCTTCAGTCACAGAAAGAGGGACCTTTCCTGTTCATTCCCCTGGCCTCCTGAGCTAAAAGACTGCCATGCCCTGTGTTTCTGCTGCATCCACTATTCCAGAATTTTTCCTGGGGAAATATTCTCTGGGTTTTTCAAGGTCAACAAGGGAGGGTGAGAGCAACTTACTGGTTACTCTGCCATTTTGGCTCCTAAAGTTTAAATAGGGGACTTTCAAACATGTGGACTGATAACCCTAAGAATGACTGCTGCCCGCTGGTACAGACCCTGCACAGGGTGTACTTTCCTCTCACCCCACTCCAACAGGCCTCCCTCCTGCACTGAGAGGCCTGGGAATCACCACCACTACCAGTGACTCAGTCCACTTGGGTCTGTTCCAGCTTTGCGATGGGCTATGGTTGAGTCTGTGCTGCTGTACACTGTGTGCTAGACTATGCTCCTCTCCCAGGCTGGTGCAACAGATCCTTCCTGTCAAACTTCCAGGCTGAATTAGGCTGGAAATCTGCCACAATTTGTCTCTTTGTGGATTCTACTGCTTTAGAATTTGTTCAGATTAACTTTTTAGAGGTATTTGAAGGTGTTTGTGGGAGATTTCAGGTGAGTCCCTGCTTTTACTCCTCCATCTTGGCTCCCCCTATTCTGCTTTTTAAGGTATTGTTTTCTTCAGTATTTTTTATAACTCCTTTATCAAGCAATTGACTCTTTTTTCATGATTTTCTTGTACCACTCTCATTTCTCTTCCCAATTTTCCTGGTATCTCTCTTACTTGATTTTCAAAATCCCCTTTAAGCTCTTGTATGACCTGAGGCTAATTTATATATTTCTTTGAGGCTTTGGATATAGCAGTTTTGACTTTGTTGTTTTCTTCTGAGATCTTCCTTGTCACCATAGTACTTTCAATAGTCAGCATCTTTTCCTATTGATAGCTTTTTCTCTCAGACTATTTCCTGACTTAACTCTTTGCTAACATTAAGTTCTGTTTTTCAAGTAGAGGGGATACTGTCCCAAGCTTCAGGGTTCTTTTGTGGAGCTGTTTTCAGAGTTAATTCTGGGAACCTATAAGTTTTTTGTTCTTCCAAGGTGGTAAGATCTAGGGAGAGGCATTTTTACTACTCTCCTTTTCTTTGCTCTTGTCTATGAGTGACCACAAGTACTCTTTTCTACCCTGGAACTATGGGCAGGGTCTCTGCTCCCCTAGGCCACAAGTCTGGGTGTGCTAGTGTTGGGCATAATGGAGAGAGACAGAAGATCCCTGAGATTAAAGTTGGAAGTGGATTTTATTACCGTGGGACTGCCGGGGTCACATACCCAAATCAGACAATGAATTGGCATGAACAATATGCGTGATTTAAAAGAGATTACAATTGTCAGATTACATTTGCCCTCAAAATTTTTCCTTGGCTGAGGTACAGGGAACCCAGAATGGGTGGAGGTGGGGAACACTCAGTAGGGGGTGGGAGAGCAGGGGATGGGGAAGAATGGAGCAGGAATTTTACCCTAGGCTGAAACCCCCACCCATGGATCAATTAGGAGAGGGAAGGATGGAGTTTGTGCTGAAATTCCTGTTTACAGATCAATTAGGGGAGGGAAGGGTGAAGTTATGCTAAAATACTTGCTTACAGATCAATTAAGGGAATGGAAGGTGGGGTTGTGCTCAACATTCCCCACTTTTCTTTGTAGGTATGTCAAACCTTTGACATGGCTGAGGCCACATCATCTAGGTTATCCAATTCCTTTCCCAAAGGATGGTAGCAGGGATTCCTGACAATTAGCAATTTAACAGTTAAATCAAGGAAGAGGAGGGGGCCACATTTTTCCATCAGTCCTCTAGTTGAATTTCTCCAGGAAAGAAGCTGTCCTAATACAGGTCAGGTCCGGATTCTTGGGAAAGCTGTCTGCATCTGATGTCATCTTTTTCAAATTCCAAGACTCAGTGGGGGTGATTCTTAGATGACTAGAGTTCAAATGTAAAATACAAGAGCTCCCAGAAACACAATTCTATATATATAAGGTCCAGTTTTTTAGCCATGCAAGACTAGGTTCAAACAAATAGTTCAGTTTTCTTAGACACAGGGCTAGGCTCAGTTAATACAATGAGGTTTTTCTCACAATTTTACAAAATGACATAATTACATTAAGTCAGGTACATATCACCAAGATAACCAAGAAAACTTACATACAAACTATACAAGAATCATAATTAACATACAATTCCTTGTATCCCAGTGACCTATTTCATTTAAGCAACACTTTTAAATCCCAGATGCCTCATGTTGTCACAGAATTTAAAAAAGGAGTTTTGCTTCTCCAGTTCAGATCTAGAGATGATCAGATAATTTTACTTAATATAAATTAGTACAATTACTTAAGATTAGTGCCATATTTTGAAACTACAGAGAATTTTCAGTTAGTTTATTCTTTGCTATTTTCTACCTTCCCTAAATCCTGTACCTGGTATAGGAGTCCTTTAAAATACAAAAAACCTTTTTAAAAATTGATTTCATCTGCCTTTGTAAAATTATCAGACAGATGCATTAACAAATTAATATTAGCTTCACCCTTACCACTATCTTATACAATCCTTATGTTAAATCCAAAATTCATACCTCTGATCTTATTCCCAAACCTGCTCAAATCGTGAATTCACATAACAGGAAGTTTTTAAAGCCAATTTTATACATCTGTATTTAACCCTAGGTGTCATCTAGTCTGATCCTGTTGCTCTCCTCAAACCTCACTATCCTGGTCAATCAGGCATCTCTTTCATTACTTTTTGCCTTATTACTAATCATCTCCTTCTTTGAGGGATGTTATCTCTATATTTATTCATTTATTTGGCCCTGAATATTACTTCTCAGTAAATATGCTATAGAATAAGAGAGGGACATGTCATAACCCTTTCCAGAAGGAAAACTTCCTTAGCCTTGTTTGATTCCAGGCATGAGTCATCCCCACTAGTCATTCAGGTAGTCACCAGGTGCTGAAAGGAAGGCTTAGGCATAAATAGGTAGGTGGGAGGTTTCCTTTTCATAAAGAAAAGGCACAATTGGGAAAGTCATAGAGATCCCATCTGGGCAGTGTCTGAGGTTGTCCCCAAACTTTTCCAAGCACAGACATCCACCTTGGACAGTTCGAAGCCTGCAGCCTCTGCCATACCATTATAGGCTTTTATGATGACTCCTGTAATCAAGGCTTAGAAGAATAGTAAAATTTACAGTCCCTCAAATTATTAAATAGCAAATAAATATGGACTAGAGTTCTTCAGATAGGGCCATCTAAAATTAGATTGAGCTATTAATTACAAACTCAAGTTACAAATCTTTCTGCCTTCCCAAAAATTCCTCATGCTCTCTCAACATACTTCTAAAACCGATATCAACTATCTGGAAACAGGAGGGGCTGGATGAATCCCATTTGTCCCCTAACCTTCTCATCTGCTTTGTTCAGCTTTTTATAAATAGATTTTAAAGACAGTTTGAATTAACCTGGCGTTTAAAAAAAATGGTATCTTTCTTTTCTCTCAACTAAAGTAACTCTGATTAACCTAAATATCAAGTACCCAAGTACCCCATCATTCCAAGCACCCGATCATTCCTCCTCTTAAACAGCTGGGACCCAAAATCATTTGGGTAGATCTGTCTCTGTTTCATATGGGGCTAGGTCTGTAGCCAGTGGCTAAAACATGGCTGAAGCCAGCCCACAAATTGTTTTCTGGGACACCTAAGTCCTCATTTCCATATTGTAGGTTTTACAAAACTTAGAAGAGGATTCACAGGGTCTTTTCTTCACATAATTAGCAATAAGTAGTTTTTTCCCCAAGCATGCTATTGAAAATACTTGATTTATGAATTGAACCTTAAAAAGAAAAACTTAAAAGTGTATGATTTCTTAAATTACAACATTTCAGAATATCATGACTGATACTCTGACGTGGTCAGAGTATTTCATCCACCATCATTTTTCTTGTTCCTCTGACAGTATAATTCTTAATTTAACAGCATTTAGAGTATGAGAAACTGCTTCTATTATAACATTCATAATACCAATGTTACCAGTAACAATATAAGAAACAATTATGATGTACCTAAATTTAAACTTCAAACCAAAATCAAGTAATTACCAATCTGGTGATCTTAATTTAGTAATTTCCAAATTGCTTTACACAGAAAATCATTCATCCCATAACCATTGACACAAACCTCACACCTAGGAAAGGTTTCACTTAAGGTTGACAAATAATTATAAAATAAACCTTCAAATATGGGAATTTCCCAAAACTAATTTGGTGTAAAAATGCTCCTAATATAAATTTCCCAAGACATTGCATATTCACATACATTCAGGTTAACATATATATCCATATCCTTAGATGACTCAACAGCTTCAGAATTGTAATAAGAAAAATTTTTTTTAACATCAGAGTTCATAATTTTTCCAAATTACATAATTTAGCCAAAATTTTAAATGAAATATCAACATTATTATTCCTGTTTGTAACCCAGTTATAAGTTTTAAATTAACAAAATTTATAAAATTTTAAAACCCAATAAAAATTTTAAAAATAAAAGTTTAAAACCCATAAATACCCAATACACATGCAATATGAAATTCAGATTTTTTTTAAATAGCTGTAATACTATTCCTACTTCAAAAATGTTTCTTAAGTTCACTTAGCTAAATAAACTTTTAGAAACACAATCCAGTCTCAGAAAGATGGCAACAAAATAACACTGAATATCAAACGACTTATACAATAATTATCAATTCTGGCATGGTTTCAAAATTAGAGAGATAACAACATACGACAGTCATTGTATTTTACAATCAAGTGTTTCACAAATGCTATTAATTTTCCTTTTACAAATTCAAGGAACAAGTCAAACTGAGATAGCAAAAACTTTTTCTTTAAGCAATCCCAATATCCTAAAAAACTTCCGTATTTTTTAAGCAATCCCAATATCCTATTTCCAATTTCTTAATGATTAATTCTCAGAATTTGCGAAGATACTTTGTAAAGAAATTGTAAATTTCCCAGATTAAAATTTTCAAATTACTACAACAACAGGGAGAATTTTGGTGGACCTTGTGAAAGTGAGCTTTGAATCTGTCAATCTCAAAGCTCCACACTTAATTGGCTTTAATTGGTCAGGCAGGAGATGTAGCCTGTCTGCTTCTTTGATCGGAGGGGAGGGATTCCCAAAGAGGGGCCCATCTCCCCACCTTCCCAATGCTCACGAGGAGGGGAAGGACCAGCACAGTAAAAAGTTTTGCCCCTCCCCCCTTCGAGTTTTTGGAGGACTCTGGAGAGTCTCTGTCCCAGAGGCATTCATTTTTCCAATGTCCTAACTCTTTACAGTATGTGCATTGGTCCCTTTAAAGAGGGGTGTGGGTACCACGTGGTGTAGTGCCCACTCGGGTACCCCGTTTGAGAGTCTGAAGTGCAGCCACAAGGACCTGGGCAAACTTCTTGTCTGCTTTATCAGAGGGGCTGTCCCTGTTGTCATAAACCTTTTGGGCAATTTCTGGGATATAACCATGCCCTCAAAACCCTCCTGTTTTCTAGAGTTTCCTTTTAATGTCAGGGGTGGACTGGGAAACAAAAGCAATATTTAGGGCTTGGGGATTTTGGGAGCCTCAGGGTTAATAGGAGTATAAGTTCTGTAAGCCTCATGCAGGCGCTCCAGGAAAGCTCCAGGGGATTCCTGGGGCCCTCGTTTGACCTCAGAAACCTTAGTCAGGTTAGTTGGTTTCGAGGCCCTGGAGGAGGTATTGGTGGTAGGTGATTAATGCCTCTTGGCTCCTAGAAGTGTTAGGGTCCCAGACAGGTCGGGAAGAGGGAAACACTCTCTCAACCTCTCCTCCACGTTCCTCCAGTGACCCACCCTCAGGGCCCAGCACAGCTTTTCTGGCTGCCTGTTTAATTCTGTCTCGCTCTTCAAGGGTGAATAGTGGGTAAGAGCTGTCGACAGCCCTCCCATGTGGGATGATGCCTTTGGAAGACAGACTCAAGGAGGTTAATAAGAGCCTGAGGTTTTTCTGAAAAAGGGAGATTTTGAGTTTTCCAATTGTAAATATCTGAAGTGGAGAAGGGAACATATACTAGGAAGAGGACTCCCTCTGGGTTAATGGATTCCCTGAGGGGAAGGATGGCGGAAGCAGAAGAGGGTTCTTCTGGGGGCTGTTTGCCCCAGTCCGGGTGGGGGGAGGGGAAGGGGACTTGGGGAAGTTGGAGGCCCCGAGGAGTCAGAAGAGGTGGAGAGAGGGGATCGAGGGCTTCTCACTATGCTCCTGTAGGAGGTTTTGTCTTAGGAGTATCCGAGAGGGTGGGCCACAAGGATTGGGATGCCCCTTTGGAAAGAACAGTTCCTAAACCAGAGAGGGGGATGGGTGACAGTCTCTAGCCAGACATCAATATAAGGGAACTGATCTGGATGTCCTGGATTCCCTGTGACCACCCACCACACTGATTGGATAATTTGCTTGTTGAAACTTCTCTGAGGGGGCCAGCCCACCCCAAATGTGGGCCACTCATTCATGCAATAAGAAATGAGTTTCCTCTTCTTCAAGGGGACCCCATAATCTGCCCCATCCTGATAGGCTACTCTAAAATGGCTTAGTATGCAACCCAAGGGAGTTTTTGATGTACTGGCTGAACGTCCCATGTTCTAGGATGAAAAGATAGACAAACAGTATAGTCTTATAAACAAATATATCTTCCCAGTGGAAATCAGAAAAGCTCCCTTGGAGGTGCTCTCTGATAGACACTCAAATTACCTGTTTTGCAGAATAAAAATGGGGAAGCTTTAAGCAAGTGAGCTCAAGACAAAACTTTACGAACATAGGACACATAAAGGACAAACAAACAATAGTCCCTATCCACTTGTTCACCTCCTGCAGATTCTGAACAGGAAGCAAATGAGTTCAAGCAAACATAGGACACATAAAAGCAGACAAACATTAACCAGACCACTGACGGGCAAGAGGCCTGACGTCTCAAGCTTTGCCCAGGG
This sequence comes from Petaurus breviceps papuanus, assembly GCF_028583685.1. NCBI lineage: Eukaryota > Metazoa > Chordata > Mammalia > Diprotodontia > Petauridae > Petaurus > Petaurus breviceps. Next base: position 2,719,457 of record NW_027185867.1, on the reverse strand, counting down.
AGGAGATACCCTCTGCACAAAATGGCTACGTCTAGCTCTCCCTCCTCCAGGAAACAGGACAAAATTTTGAACAGGACAGAATTTTACTCACCCCCAAACTGGAGGTCCTGGATCCATGAAAAGGCCGAATGAGGACCAAGTTGAAGTTGGGAGGCAGGTGCGATCTTTCCCTTCTCCAGACCTGGGGCCCTGGAACATCGTCAGGGGCTAGACCCCCTAGGGATTGGGGCGAGCACATGCCTACCTCCTGAGGCTGAGAGCTCTTCTTATTCAGGGATCTTTGTGGTGCCATGGAACACCGAAGGTCTTGCTGGGGCCTCCAATTATGTAGAACATGAAAGGAGCAAGACAGAAGATCCCCAAGAGTAAATTTGGAAGTGGATTTTATTACCACGGGACTTCCAGGGTCACATACCCAAATCAGACAGTGAGTTGGCATGGACAATGTGCCGGTTTTTAAAGAGATTACAATAGTCAGAGTATGTAAGCTGAAGCTACAATCAGTGATTGGTTAGTGTATATTTGAATTTCCCATGCCGGCAAAGTTTACCCTAGGCTGAGGGACAGGGAACCTAGAATGGGTGGAGATGGGGAATATCTGGTAGGTGGGGTGGAGGGGGGAACAGGGGACAGGGAAGAATGGAGCAGGGATTTTACCCTAGGCTGAAATTCCTGCTCAGGGATCAGTTGGGGCAGGGAAGGGTGGAGTTGTGCTCAACACGTAGACTCTCCTTATCCTGGTCAAACCCACCCAAGTTTGCTTAGTTAGTCTAAGTTAGGGAAGATTTGGTGGAGACAGATTCTTTTGTCTAAATAGCTCAAATCCCAAGACTAAGTCCCATAGAAGAGGTATTTCCTCTGTCTGGAGATGAAATGATGGTGAAATGACATCAGCTCCTATTAGAAGGGTTTAAAAACTGTTCACCCTAACCCCAAAATGAACCCAGTTCCAGACTGGCTCCCATACATGTATGTTGCCAGCTTTGAGAGAAATAAAATAATGAATAACCTAATCATGTTTGTCTGTCTTAGACCAAACTCAGGTTGACATTTTGGTGCCTTAACACTCAGATTAGAACAGGGAACTAGAGACTGGACCCTTCCCTCAACAGCACTGGGACTAGGTGCTCAGGACTAATTCTCCTGAAAGTTCTAGCCCTGAAAGAATAAGTCCTTTCTCTATCCCTTGCTTCTCATATCAGACTCCTGCCTATTCAGGTGTAGTCCAATTTTTTCTCTCCAAGCTGGCTCTGGGAATGAAGACCACTTGCATAAGTCTTCTCTGTAAGGATATCCTCTGCAACTAGGTAAAGGCAATTGACATGTGATAATGAATTGGGCTTTTAGAAAGATGTGGGAAAAATTGGAGTAACTGAAGATAACCCTGAATTTTGACTGGTCTAAAAATCTAAATTGGTTTATCTTAAAAACAAACTAGCCAACAGGAAAATTGCCTGTTTCATTATTTGTGTCTCTCTCATTTACATGTTTGTGTAAAATATAGCCAACCAGAAAAATTCTAAAGGGGAGGGTTAGAGAGAAGACTGGAAAAGAACTCCCACCTTGGGCTTTCAGTGGGAGATTGACTTTTTTGGGGAGGGTCCAATAATGACCAAATTGGGGCTACAAAAATAAAATTAGATAATAAGCTGAAGTTCCCACCAGAAATTATACACCAAAGCCCCCTCCCAGTTGCAACCTGCTAGAAGGGGACCCCTACAAGGGTCCCTGGAAACCACTTAATAGGCCATAATAGTAAGGGGACGTTTCACCTGTGTTGCTAGAAACATGCTCCAAATTCAGGTCTGTTTATGTTTGTATCCAGGGCTTTGCTAGGTAATCAAGGCTTCACTAGAAACAGCATTACCATAGAAATGGCATTACCCTTCCCCTCCCCCCCCCTTGAAACCACACTTTGTTGTTAGCAACATCTCTGTCTATGTAAGTTTGCTCTGCAAAGGGCTTGGGACTGTCTTCCCTATTGGGGAGGCAGTCACCAGCTGGTTAATAAACACTGCCATCAAATTATAATTGGCTTTGTTGTCATGTCCTTTTCATTTGTCCATTTCAAAGCAAGGGACTGAAAAAGAAGGGTGGGATTCTCTCAGGAGTTAGTTGGGAGGTGGAATCAGTTAGCAGCAGCTTTATATTGATAAAGATCTAGAGTGAACAGCCCAAAAAGAGCAAGGGCTGAAGAAGGAAAGTTGAATTTTTTGTCACTCCAAAGTTAGATGAATTCAGATTTAATCAGATCCCAAAGCTAAAGTTTGTAGATTATGTTTAAATTAAATCTAGAGAACTGTCTTTCCACTCTAACCCCTACCCCACCCCAATATAACTGGCATAGGGGGAATATGCTTAAAACTGCAAAAATAAGGTGGGAATTTTTTGGCTTTTAAGACACTTTAATCAGGGCTTTTGTATCATAGCTTTAAATGCAATCATTACGATTTCAGCAATTTGTTTAAAATGCATTTTAAGATCATAAAAGCTGTATACATGTGTGTGTATATGTGTAAGGTTTGTGAAGGGTGTGAGAGAAATACAGCTCTCTTGATTTGTAAATTGTTAACTCTCTAGATGCTAAAAGGTGAAGAGAAACAGGACAAAAAGGATAATGAATATGAGTTTTAATTTGGAAAACCCTTCTGATTAGGCAATATAGCCTTTTATAATCTGTTAACAAGGATTGGGAGTCAACAAAATCCCATTATTGTGTTTCAACAAGAACATATGCCTCTGCGTATCTCCTAAAAAAATTTATAATCACTAAAAACATCTGAATGGATTTTTTCAAAGGATTTGTCCCACAAACTTCTTCCTTTATTGGGACTGGGTATAGACAGTGCAAGTTTTTGTTTCCTTTTGGGAAAAGGAGAGATTTGGAGGTCTTTGATCTAGAGAACACCTGGATTTGGTGATATGCAGAGTAATGAAGAGAATTCCCTGGATTGAAATTAACTCCATAGCCTGGGAAAAGTTGGGTTATTGTAAGACATTGGTTTAACAATAGAATGTGCGGTCTTGAATATGGTTGGAATGTAAAGAAAAGTGAAGGAAGTCTGAGTAATGGGTTTGAAAGATTAGGAAAGAGAAATGAAGGTTTGAGCAAAAATATGGAAGGTAGAGAAAAAACACTTTGGGGACAAATGGGAGTGGGCAGCAGCAAGCCCAAGTGCTCCAAAACACCACCTTATCCCTCTCCCCCATCCTTGGATAGTTGTTCTGGGTGCCCTTGTGTGAGCTTAAAATGGTTTAAGTATGTTGAGAAGGTGTGAGGAATTTGATTTTGTTTTAAGTAGAAAGATTGAAAATGAAAATTTTGTAGCTTGATTTGAAAGCCAATAGACGAAGTCATAGAGGGTCAGAAGGAATAAAAATAGAGGACACCATGTGTTTCAAGTCCCTCTTGTTATATACTGTCACTTTAAAAATATTTTGGCAGTAGATTAGCTGGAAATAGTGAATTCCATAACATGAAATACTTGGAACAAATAGCCTGCATGAGAAACATAATACTAAATAATTTAAATTACAAATTGAGGATCTGATGAGGTACAGGCTCTGGGAACCCCCTTGAGCCACTTTGAATCTTCCCACATAAGGCATCTGCCTGAGGCCATAGGGCTTTCATTGTGGCTCTACCCAAATCTTTAGCCCTCCTTTGTCCAGCAATTTCCCTAATTTTTTGATAATTTACTTGCTTTTGAAATGCAGTTTTTAGGTCTTCTAACAGGCAAAGTACCATATGGTCTCTCTTCTCCTTATCCTCCTGGGTTTGGTAATTCCATCCTGGGTCACTAGTGGGACTAGTAGCTGTCCCTGGGGGGTATTTTCTGGGGTCATTGCTAGCCAAACGATCCTCAAATTTTTAGGCTTGTTCCCAGATTCTCCTCTTCTCCTCAGTGGAACAACAGGTAGAGAAGAGAATATGCTAATCTCCCCAAGGAAGCCAGAATTGTAGGGATATGTCCCAAAAGCCTTCAGTAAACTTTGTTGGATTTTCAGAGAACTTACCCAATTTTTCTTTAATTTGAGTGATTATCTGAAATGGAGAATGGGATATGCACTCTAGTTGTCTCACCAGAGGACAGAGCCACTTCCCTTGGGGAAAAAGCCCTGAAGGTGGTGTGGGCACAGGGGCTTGGGAAGGGAGATTGGAAGTCCCACTTCTTGTGAGGGAATGACTGGGGGGTGCTGGCTGAAGTGGATCAGACTGCAAGCAGACTGGGGAATCCAGCTGGCAAGGGGGAAGGTCAGCCAGCAACTGAGAAGTGGAAGGGGTCAGAAGAAGAGATACTCCAAAGACTGCTGTGGGGATAGGGCCTGAAGCCTGAGTGGGTGTTGCCTCAGGGGGAAGGGCCAAAGAGGGAGGCACCTCAGCAAGACCAGTAGTTGGGACCTGAGCAGGGGTTGTTGAGGGGGATGGAGTGGAAGATGTGGATGGTGTAGGGGGCAGAAAACTAGGGGTGCTGGGCTAGAGGAAAAGGGAAGGGAAACCAAGGGAAAAAGGGTAGGGGAGCAGCAGAAGGGGCTGGGGGAGCTACCTCAGTGAGACTGGTGACTGGGGCCTGAGCAGGAGTTGCTGAGGAGGGAGGGGCTTGGACCAAAGCCCTGGGGGCCATAGGAAGGGGGTCATTTAATTGGTCCCCATCAGCCCTTTGTGGAGGGGCTCTAGCTTCAAGCATCTCACAATCTTTCCTGAGAACCAGGTTCTGAGAAAGTTCAACAAAGGCCATCAAATAGACAACTTCTATGCATCTTCCTTTGCTGAGACAGTATAATTCTAACTGCAAGAGGGTATTATCTTTTAAAGTCCCCAAAACAGGCCACGCTTTGTGGTCCTCAGGCAATACCAAGGCCAAAGAGTGTTGCAAAAAAACACCATTTTTTTCTTTTTAAGTTCTCTAGAGAAACTAAATTTTTCCCAATGTTGTAAAAGATAGCCCAAAGGCAAACTTTTGGGAGTTACAGGCATAGAGCCTGGAAGTCCCTTCCTCCATAAAGGAAGATTTGGGAGTAAGCCTTGAAAAAACAAACAAAACAAAACAAGACAAAAAACCCACAAAAAAGTACCTGAAGTTTTCCCAGTTCCCTAGCACCAAGAGAATTGAAAGAATCTGCCTTACACTTCCGGATGGGGCATCTGTCCTTGTCCTCCATTCTTTCAGAAGCTGCATCTAGGTCCATGTTCTTCAACATAACCAAACTGGACTGAGAACCTCAGAGTGTCAGGCTGAGTACAAGACAGCCTCCTAGCTGTCTGACCTAATGAACCTGAGAGGTCAGACCCCAAAAACCACAAAAAGCCGAAGACAGAGACAGAGAGAGAGAGAGAGAGAGAGACAGAGAGAGAGAGAGAGAGAGAGAGAGAGAAGGTTTAATAAAAGTACACCATATTGAGGAGACCCTTAGGGAGCCACAGAATGTGAGAGAGAGAGAGAGAGAGAGAAGGTTTATTAAAAGTTCACCATATTGAGTAGACCCTTAAGGAGCCTCAGCATCTGTAAGAAATGTATTGGTCAAGCAGGCCAGAATCATCTGACACAGAGCAAGACTGCTAGAAAATTCTATGACACTCTGGGGCCGCCAGGTAGCACAGCGAGTAAGAGCACTGCCTCCAGTGTTGAGAAGACCTGGAGATTGAATCCCAGGCTCAGACACTTAGCACCCACCCAGAAACACCTGGCCGTGTAACCTTGAGCAAGTTACTTAACCCCAATTACTTAGGGGCGGCCAGGTGGCTCAGCGAGTAAGAGCACCGGCTCCAGTGTTGAGATGACCTGGATCAAATCTGGGCTCAGATACTCAGCACCACACCCAGAAATAATAACTGTCCGTGTAACCTTGAGCAAGTTACTTAACCCCGATTGCTTTAAAAAAAAATTCTATGGCACTCTCACACCATGTGGAGGCAAGATAGGGTCTTATGTACAGAAAGGTTGTGGGAGGAATGTAGGGGTGGTCTATGGGAGGAGTTTGGGGAGGGTCTTCAGGAGGAGTCAGTGAGCACAGACTCCAGTAAATGAGTGATTAAGGGTGGGAAGTTGCTGGAGGCTACCTGAAACCAACAGACAATGGTGGGCTAGGCCAGTTCAAGGGTGGAAGAGATTTGGGCATTGGTATTTTGGGAGGATCAAGGGTGGGAAGTTGCTGGACAAAGGAGGGCTAAAGATTTGGGCAGAGCCACAATGAAAGGCCTAAGGCCTCAGGAAAATGCCTTACTTGGCAAGATTCAAGGAGAGCTCAAGGGGGTTCCCAGAGCCTGTACCTAATCAGTTCTATATGATAACATTTGAAAATAGATCCAGGTGTAATTGAATTTATTCTGGCCTCATTTTAAGTGAAATTTGTTATTATTATACTATATCAAGAAACTTGTACTAACAAGTCACATTACCCCAGTTGTGTGACTTGTAATGTACATAAAGATAATGTGTGACATTAATTTGATCATTTATTTATTAGGAATATTGCTAAAAATGTGAATTCTTTAATTCTTTTGGGTTATGTATTTAATTGTTAAAGGACTGATATGAATAAAATAATAAACAGTAGATGATTGGTAACTGATTTGGGACATCAGTGTTTTGGGATTTCAGGATCTAGCTTCATGGTAGGTAAAGTGCAGTGATATGATTTCAGTTCAGAACTAGATATTGCAAAGGAAAAGATTTTTAGAAATCAATCTGTAAACAACCATAGCCTAAGAGTAAGGTTAGAATGATAATTATCTGGTTAATCATGTCCACCTGCCTTTCAGGATAAATTTGTAGGAAGGTCTTATTAAATCCAACACTACATAAATATTGGCTATGGTACTTAAATGTTTCCTTGTACTGTTCAATTATTTAATTATTATTTAGCTCTGGGAGCTCTAGAGGTCTCTTCCTGGGAAACTGGCCACACTGTCAGCATTAAATCAAATTCCTTAGGTCTCTTTGCCTGGGCCAAAAGCAGCAGTACAACTTAGAGTCTCAGGATATTAACCCAGCACATATTAAGCTAACTTGATGATAACTGGTATGATTTTGAACTGTTTGTAAAACTTTATATGCATTTCCTAGTATGTACAGCCTGAAGTTCCCAGGAGGATGGAATAGGGAGCTGGAATGCTTAGGGATGTCTTTATCTGGTAAGTCTTTTTTTTTTTTTTAGTTTTTTTTTAATTACTTTGTTTGTTTCCTTTTAGTTTACAGTATTCAATTCCACAATTCCTTGAGTTTCACATTTTGTCCTCCTCCTTCCCCTCCCCCCCCATGTCGGCATAAAGTCAAGTATAGGATCTGTAAATACTTTCACAGTATACATTAGTTAGGTTACAAAGACAGATTGTATCAGATGGAATGAAAAATGGTAAAGAGGACATAAAACCAAATAAGAAAAGGAAAAAGATCAGGTATTTTGCTTCCACCTGGATATAAACTCAGTTCTGTCTAGTTCTTTCTCTGGATGCACATATTTCTCTCCATCATGAGTCTTTTGGGATTGACTTATATCACTGCATTGCTGAGAGGAGTCCAGTCTATCAAAGTTGGTCATCACACATATGTTGTGTCTGTAATTGTGTACAAATCTCTCTATCTGGTAAGTCTTAAAGGAGGCAGGACTGAACTAGGATTTGTCACAATGTGTTGTTTTTTTTTAAAGAGAAGGAAATATATGAATTTATAGATAATCTTTTCTTTTAAAGTTTTAAGAGCATTAGGTTTTAAAAAATTAAAATGTTTACCATTAGCAATTATAAAATGTTTACCATTAGCAATTATAAATCCAGTTTTCATTTGATTTAAGTCAATCTGTCCTGAAGGAACTAAGAAGAGTCTAAGAATGCTCTCCCTATCAGGATTATACAAACACAAACAGATATCATTATTCAACATTAAGAAATGTATTAACTGTATTGCCCAAGAAAGTTATATTTACCTCAGTTTACTGTTCTCGGGAATAGTGGTAGAACCCATTTCCCAGGATTGTTGTGGGGATCACAAGATTGCAAAGTGCTTGGCACGGGACAAATGCTATCTGAATGTTAACTGTTTTTATTAGATGTCATTACTTCATATGTGGTAACTTGATGTGGGTTTTTAGATGTGATCAGTATACAATGCCAATGGGGATGAGATGAATTATTTTCTGTATAAGGTAATTTGGAAGACATTCACCTAAATTAAGGTCACTTGGTTGGTAATTAATTGATTTTGTCTCAAGTTTTAAAATACATATTGTTTAAGGTGTTGGTTATAGATCTAAATTTTCTCATATTGTGTGACTTGGTAAATAATTATATCACTTATGTTTTTAGAAAAGCAATTTCTTTTACTATCTAGATGTTGTTAGAATAAGAATTGTACTGTCAGAAAAAAAATGAGTTAGGAAGCTGTTAGGTCATTCTATCTGACCAATGTGGTGTAATATTCTGAAATATTGTCATTTAAGAAATCATAAACTGAAAAGTTTTGTCTATATTTAAAAGGAAATTTCAGATAAAATCATTTGGTTATCACTTATGAAAATTATTAGATTGTTGACTAAGCTATTTGGAGTTATCAAGTCAACTAATTACATGAAAATTAATGATTATTCTTTAACATCAGAATAAATTTTAAGCTGTTTTTAAGAAAGGGAAATACTTTTATGAAGAAATGTTTTGCAAAAATCCTTTGTGTGATCACAATTTATGTTGAAATTTTCAAGTTTCATTTCTAGGTTTGTCGTGTCCTTAGACCAGTCTTAGATGGGTGTTTTCAGAGAACAGTCAAAGTCAGCAGCTTAATGGAAGCAGCATCAGAGATCTAAGGCTAGAGATAAATACTAAAGCATCTGAATTACTGTAATGAACTGTTAAGTGGGAAAGATATTGTTGTTTTGATCTGAATTTATAGGCATTCCATGACCTGAGCTAGAGTTAAATTAGTGTTTGAACTTATCTTATGTATAAGTTTCCATTAGAAATGTATTCAAAATACTTAAGGCTCACCTTAACGATGTTCTCTTGTTTAAAGGGATTCTGAGAGTGGTTGTTTTTTTCTGTGATGAATCTCTTACTGTTCCCAATGTGGGATTATAGTCAGATATGTGATTCTTGAGAGCTCAACCCATCTGAAACTCTGATTATTGGAACTTGCTATGCAAGATTTTATGGGACTGTTAACTGATATTATTCTGAGTCTGATTCCAGGTATGAGAGCAATCCTCAAGGATTGCTATTGAACATATGATCCATAATGCTAGCAACCCTATCAGGTCTATGAACTGCATCTATGAATTTCAGAGGGTGTTCTCATGGGAAAAGCTGGGGGAACAACTATTTGCATGAACTGAGGTAGGATTCTCCTGACTCACTTTCTCCAATATGACACCTGACTGACTTTAAGCCTGGGTCAAAGCAATTGGCCATCTACATCACTCTACTTGGGACTGACATAAGGTTAGGGACGCATTGTTCCCTTACTATAGTTATGTCCCTATTCTTTTTGTTGTAGTTGTAGATGTTATTTTTTTATAAAACATATCATAAACTTAAACACTGGAACTTAAATACAAAGTTAGAAAGGAAAAAAAAAAGCATGTTGTATGCATAGCAGAATATGAGAGGATTCAAAATCTGTAACAATAAATTTTCATTTCAAGAAAACCTATATGATAGATAATATTTGTTGTGTTGAGAATTATCCATCTTTGTTTCCTTGTGAGTTTTCTTTTGTTCTCTGCTGTGCACTTTTTAACTCTGTTCTTTTTTTCCCTTCCCCAACCTCCCCCTCCCTGCCCCTCCAGAAGGCTACAACAAAGTTTAGATAGGTTTCTCTATAGCTATATATACACATACACACACACACATATATATATATATACATACATGTATAGACATATACTTTCCCAAACCTATTTTGCTCCTGATCCTTATTTTTATGAATATGAATATTTCTTGTATCCTATCCCTCTGACCTCCTCTACTTTACTTTTACCCACTTCCTTGTCCTCCAATGACTTCCCTATCCCACTCCAAGGATCCCTCTCTATCTTCCCATTTCCAATAAATCTAAACACCCCTCTATATTCCTATTTAACCTATTCCCTCACCCTCCCCTCTAAAGATCCCTCCCTTGCCCTCTGCTTCCTTCCTATACCTTAGCATTTTATTTCTTTTGAATTTAGAAGACTTTTATACTCTTCTAAATATATATGTATTGTTCCCTCTTAAACCCATTTCTGATGAGAGTAGATTACCAGAACTACTGGCCCTCCTCTCCATCTAGTTTCCAGTATCAGTACTTCTTCTTGCACCTCATTTGTATCAAATAATTACACTTTTAAGCTGTTCCTAAATGGTTTTACTTTTTAGATTCAAATCATATTCAGGTTGACTCCAATCTTTCTTATGAGCTACTCAATTATTTCTATTTTCTATTAAATCCAGGATTTTTAAAAAACAAAGTCTTGAAAGTCTGAGAGTTTATCAAATGCCCATTTTTTTCATTCAGGATAATACTTAACTTTGTAGGGTAAGATATTGGGTGGAGCCCCAGTTCTTTTGCTCTTTGATAGAATGTGTTCCAAGACCTGTGGTCCTTTAATATTTCTGCTGCTAGGTCTTGTGTAATTCTAATTGTGGCACCATCATATTTAAATTGTTTTAGTCTTTGGTTTTAATATTTTTTCCCTTGAGCTAGGGGTCTTAGAATTTGACTATGATATTCCTAAGAGTTTTCCTCATAAAATCTCTTTTAAGTGGTGATCAATGGATTTTTTTTTCTATTTCTACTTTCCCCTCTTGTTCTAATGCTTCAGTACAATTTTCTTTAATTATTTCTTGTATTATTGTATCAAGATTTTTCTTCTGATCAGTTAGTCCAATTATTTTTATATTTTCTCTTCTTGTTCTATTCAAATCTGTTGTTTTTCTTGTAAGATGTTTCACTTTTTCTTCTATTTTTTCATTATTCATATTTTGTTTAATCATTTCTTGATCTCTTATAATTTCGCTGGCTTCACTTTGCTCAATTCTAATTTTCAAAGTGTCATTTTCTTCCTTAAGATTCTGGATCTCCTTTTCTAATTGGTTGACTTTCCTTTCATACCCTTCTTGTTTTCCTTGGATCATTATTTTTTTTTTTTTAGTTTTTCCTCCATCTCTGTCATTTCATTTTAAAAATCTTTTAAAGATCTTCTATTAATTCTTTTTCGGCAGGTGTCCATTTTACATTATTCTTTGGGGGTTTCTTTGCTTCAATATCCTCCTCTGAAGAAGAACTCATGTCATCTCTATTCCCATAATAGCTTTCTATGGTTAGATTATTTTTCCTTTGCCTGTGCATTTTTTGTGGCAATAGCTTACTTTTTGTAATCACCTCTAGCCCTTGGATATGGGAAATGGTGCTGCTTGCCCCAAATCTTCAGTTCTCCCCTCTAGCTTGAAACCAAAGTCAGACTTCCAACCTCCTGTAAATACCCACAGTCAGGGGCTTTCTGACCCACTGCTTCTTCACTCACCAGGTGTGTGCTGGTTTTTTCTTGCCCCACCCCCACCTTCTCCCCACTATTTGTAGCACAGCTGGGTCTGGTGTTCCTTATCAGCAAAGGTTCCCTCAATCTTCCTGGCCTCAAATGCCCAATTCCCCTTACTATCTAAGAGTAAAAGTTCCTGTGGCTGGGGCAGCTTCTCCAACCAAAAAACCCCAGGACTTGAGGCTTTTGTTAAAATAGAACCTAACCTGGAGGTGTTTACTCTTCACAGGGACCAACCTCTCCCTGGGATTTTTCTTCCAATCTTCTCAAATTGTCCCAGGAGGACCCTGGTTATGCCCTGGTTCTTATTTGTTTCCACTCACACTTTTTTCACTCTAAGGTGCTATTTTAACTCTTGTGGGAGAAAATCTTGAGAGCTTGTAATTTTTTGACCTCTGCTATCTTCCCAAAATTCTCCCCACCCCTATTCATTTATGGCAAATTTCTGTAATCAAAAAGTTTTGTGAGCACAATATTAAATCTACAAAATAAGAGATTGATACTGGAACATCTTAGTTACCATACTAAGATGCAAGTATAAGATTGAGCTGCTTTTGGCCTGGAATTTTAGTCCTTTCTGTGTTCCAAACAACTAAGTATTTAGCCTTGATATCTGTTACTAGTTATATATTCCTGTATAAGGGTACTTTAATTACTCATAATGGTATGGATAATTAGGTCAAAGACTTGTGAAACCAATATATGATTCTGTTATTAAATTAATATCATAACTGTCTCAGTTCTGTTACAATTAGTTATCTTAGAAGAAGAATGGCTTGTGGTCTATCTTACAAATACCTTAAAAGAAACATCCCCTTTAATTAGGGGTTATTTATTTGAATATGGCTAGAAGTTGGATTTGTTTTTATTACAAATAACTTACTTGATATGCATTGTTTTAATATTGATTACTCAAAAGGGGCGGCTAGGTGGTGGAGTGAATAGAGCACTGGTCCTGGAGTCAGGAGGATCTGAGTTCATATCCGGCCTCAGACGCTTAACCATGTGACCTTGGGCAAGTCACTTAACCCCAACTGCCCTCCAGAAAAATTGATTACTCAAAGAGGGAGGGGGAGAAAATTTGAAACTCAAGGGAATGGGGAACTGAATCTTGTAAACTAAAAGTAAACAAATAAATTAATAAAAAAAAATTGATTACTCAATGTATTTATGTATAACATCCCTGAACCTTTTGTCACAATTGGCAAATTTTCAACTGAATCTTGTAAACTAAAAGTAAACAAAGAAATTAATAAAAAAAAATTGATTACTCAATGTATTTATGTATAACATCCCTGAACCTTTTGTCATAATTGGCAAATTTTCAATGATTTAATTTTGTATTAGAGTCCATCTTCTTATAAAATGTGTTCTGTTATTCATTCTTATTAATTCTCATCCTTTTAAAGGGGGAATGAATAATGCAAAGTATAAAAATTGGGTACTAATTTTTCTGGTTTTTATTTGAGTTTCTTAGATCCATCAACATGGCTGGTCAAGCTATAAATATAGATTTCCTGGTCTTAAAAGGTTCTAATTTTGATTTTGTAATAATAGAGACGTAAGGATTGAGTTAGTTTTCGTTATTTGACCTGGTCTTTGGTAAAGTCATTTAAAATTGTGTCAAGATCAACATTGTAGGAGATTTTAGCAAAGAAAGAGGATCTCTACAAGGAATCTAAGGGACTCAGCTGGAAACTGCTTAGAGCATACCCAGACCAGAGAACTTCATCCCAGACACCATCCCCAAACAGCTCTATGAGATGACACTTCTGAGCCTTACAGGGATAATTTTATTCATTGTTTACTCTTTCTCTTTGTGTCTTTTATCTGTATTGTCTATTCACGAAAAGGGAACTTCCCCCTTGGTTTTGTCAATGCAACAATCAGTTTCTCCTTCCCCACTCTCCACCCCCACATTGTTACCCATCATAAATCCTAAAATCCTAGATTAAGTGTTGGTCATATCATCTAGTGATTCATCGAGGAGGCTACACCTCTCATTAGAATCAGATGGGGGAACGTGAAAAATGAGATTCAGAGCTTCTCCTAGCCCCCTTTTTCCAAAGTTCAGGTTTTCTTCAGAAGGAGTTACTGATAATGAGATTTCATTGACTCTCCTTATCCAGGTCAAACCATACCCAAACTTGCTTAATCTAAGGTAGGGAAGATTTGGTGGAGATAGATTCTTTTGTCTAGATAGCCCAAATCCTGGTGATGGGGTACAGGCTCTGGGAACCCCCTTGAATCTTCCCACTTGATGAGGCATTGCCTGAGGCCATAAGCCTTTCATTATTGCTACACCCAAATCTGCTACTCTTAATCTAGCCTAGGCCTCCACTGTCTGTCATCTCCTTCAGCTATCAGCTATTTCTCACCCTTAATCCCATTCCTGGAGTCTGACTTCAATTCCTCAAGATCCTCCTTAAACTCCTCAAGACCCTCCCCAAATCCCTCCTCTAAACCACCCCTAGCACCCTCCCACAGTCTTTCTGTATATAAGATCCATCTTGCCTCTATGAAGGTGCTGAGACTCAATCTAGCACAGACTTATTCTGTGTCAGATTGTTCTAGCCTGTTTTTCAATACGAGCTTGCAAATACTTAGACTCCTTAAGAGTTTACCCATTATGGCAATTCTTTAATAAACTTTGTTTTTTTTTGGCTGAGAGAAGGCTTGAATCGAATTCATTTGGCAGGATCTGGCATGTTGGTATTTTGGGGTCTCAAGCACCCCTAAAACCTCAAACCTCAACATTGGGGCTAGCCTGATAGAAGAGGCATTTCTGTATGGTGATGAAATGATGATGAAATGATATTAGCTCCTGTTGCAAGGTTTTAAAAACTGTACCCTAACCCCAAAATAAACCCAGTTCCAGACTGGCTCCCATGCATGTGTGCTGCCAACTTTGAGAGAAATAAAATATGGGATATAACCTGTTCATGTTTGTCTTTCTTAGATCAAATTCTGTGGCTGACAATAGCTGGATACATAGATAGACAGACTTATCTAGAATACTACAAAAGTTCTGATTTCTTAAAAAAAGTCTTGTCTGTGTATGCATAAAAACATTTCTGTTTATTGTATGACATTGAAGAATGGAAGAAATAATGGGCACCGTGACTTTGACAAGCCAGGGATCTGCATGAAAAACTTCAATTTTACTTTGACAAATTTCTTCAATATTATAGCAAGTTGCCACTAGAGGACACTAAAACTATGCAGAGTTCCATCCATTTTTCTCATAGCCTCACTCTCAAGGCTGGAAGCTTGATAGAAATACATTATCATGTCTGAGAAATGCTGAAAAAGTCTTTCACCCTAGATAAGACAATTTAAGTCATGGCTACAGTGGCCAGCAGTTATGTTCACATATGAACATCTTCATTGTTGTAGTGTGCTCAGAGGGTGAATGATCTCTATATTGAACTTTCTTTTTAAAAATTTATTTTATTTTTAACTGATGGAATAAAAAAAAGTTTCTATAACATAGTATAATAAAAAAGATGATTGCACATGAAACTGCAAATCTATTATGTCAAACTTGCTATTCCTTTTAAAATATACAACAAAATTCTCATGTAAACTTTTTTCTTTTTTTTCTTCTCAGCCCTATGGATTGCTACAATTAGCCACAAATGGGTGTGTGTGTGTGTGTGTGTGTGTGTGTGTGTGTATGCATGCATGCACGTGCGTGTGTGTGTATGTATGAATGTATATTTAGGTAAAATTCTATACGTACTTGTATTTATCAGTTCTTTCTCTGGATATAGATAGCATCTTTCTTCATTACATCCTTTATAGTTAATTTGGGTATTTATAATAGTCAAAATAACTCATTTGCTCAAAGTCATTCTTAAAACAATATTGCTGTTACTGTATACAGTATTCTTTTGGTTCTGCTCATTTTGCTCTTCATTATTTCATGCAAGTCTTTCCATGTTTTTCTAAGATCATTGAGCTCATAATTTCTTATAGCACAGTAGTATTCCATCACAATCACATACCAAAATTTATTCGGCTATTCCCCAATTGATGGGCATCCCTGCAATTTCCAATTCTTTGCCACCACAAAGAGAGCTGCTATAAACATTTTAGAACATATAAGTTATATGTTCTTTTTCCTAATTATCTTTGGTATTGCTGGGTCAAAGGGTATAGATATGCTCTTTGAGCATAATTCCAGATTGCTCTCCAAAATGGTTGGATCAGTTAACAACTCTACCAACAATGAATTAGTGTCCCAATTTTCCACATCACTCCAGCATTTTCATTTTGCCCTTCAATCATTTTAGCCAATCTGGTAGTTATAAAATGTTATCTCAAGGTTGTTTTAATTTTAACTTTCTAATGATAGTAGAACTAAACTAATAGATTTTATCCTAGTGCTAAGACTCTTGACTTTTCATGCTAATATTTATTAGACTGAAATTTCAGGGGGAACTGGTGGCAGGAAAATAGAGGAAAGGCTAAAAGTAAATTGTATTTGTTCACTAATATGTCATACAATATTAATAGAGTATGCAGTTTCTCATTAGCCAAAAATAGATTTTGAATATTTAAGAAGTTATTATTGCATATCTTTTTTAAAGACTTATAGCTGTCCCTTCTATTTTATTCCCTTAAAGGATTTCTGTTTTGTTATCTACTTAAATAAATGGATTTTTTTTTTTTTTGCTATTTACTAAGTGTAAAATGGACATTGTGGGAAAGAAGTCAAGCCTTGGATATAAAACTTGTGCCTTCCTTTCCCCACTGAGAAATACTGATCAGGAAATTACAACTCCTAGGCTAATAATATTTAAAGGAGTAGGTAGATATAATTCTAACCCAATTCCCCCTCTCTTTGAGGAGAACAGAGTGACCAGTCTGGAACCCCAACCTCCTGCTTCCCTTTTTGACAGAAATAAATATCTCCCTGGAGGAGGCAGAGGGGAGATAATTATTATTGCCCTTCTGTGGAGCACAAGACACAACATGCTATATGTGTAAGAGCTCTATCCATAGGAATATAGCTATACTTTCTTATTTTTATAAGCTATATTTATTTGTTATATTTTTTTCCTAAAGGTCTTGGACTATTTTTTTCTGTCCTGTGGCTCTTCAATATTTTGCTTTTAGAAGAGCCTATTGCTTTCTGGATGGGACTATTTAAGTATTTCTTTTAACCCAAATTGCCTCAGCCTTTTATTGAATGTCTCCTGAAAGTTCCAGTCTTCAAGTCTATAAGGTCCTAAAATTGTTTTAGATTTGTCTATACTCCACAACTTTAAGGAGAAATACAGTTCATAGGGCTCAACCTCATGAGACTTTAGGCTTTTTTGAAGGTGGGCCACAGGAGCAAAGCAGGGCAACAACACCACTGTACTGAACTATAGGCTCAGAACCCAAGATAATTAAATGAGAGATGGAACAGTAGACAATCCTATTCTTCTTGGAGACATACAGGATCAAGGAATGGAGAGCATGAAAGCCTGAAATAAGATCACTGCCATCAGAGTAACATATCCATCTTTTCTTATAATTTTGAATTGGATGGCCATACTTAAGTTGGTTGCACTTGCAAAGAGACTGCATCATTAATCATAAAAAAAGTTAAAATCTTCTGATTCATCTTTGGGAAACCAGAGCAGGGTCAGGGAAGAAGCTCATCATGGGCTGCAAGGACGGTAACATTGACTTTATTATCAATTCCTTATGGGCTGATCCACTTCAACTCATGGACCTCATATAGAAGTGATGGTAAAAACGAAGAATGGGGACTGTGATGCTGTCTTGGACAGTGGAGCTCTTTGTCATAATTTCTCTCTTTTTTTTTAATGAGAGGTAAATACTTTTAGAGTCTATGGCATGACTTGGGTCTTGAAATTTGAGTTATAAAAACTATTCCTGGGAGTCAAGATGGTGGAGTAGAAGCAGGACTTCTCCACTGCTCCGGCTTCCACCTTCCCCAATCCATGTAAAAGGGGGACTCTAAACAAACTTTGGAGCTACAGAACCCACAAAATGACACAGAGAAGCTAACCTCCCACTGAGGACAGCCCAGCAGGCTGGCAGGAATCGGCCAGCATAGCATTCTGGGAGCTGAGCCCAGCTCCACGCCAAGGCTTTAGCCCCAGAGCAGGCCTGACCAGCCGCTGGCAGGAGGAACTCCACATCAGCAGCAGCTGTGGCCATTTCCAGATATATGAACACATAGATGCAAAGGACAAAGTGAGAGGTCAGTGCAGTCTGGACTTTGGGACCCAGCAAGTGGGAGTACATGGCTTTTGCCCATGGGGTGAGAAGCCACTGAGATGCTGGTGCCAGCCAGCACCATGTGGCAGCTTCAGCTCCTGGCCTGCAGAGTGTAGGGGGACCAAGCACCAGTCTGAGGGGTAATCACTCTTGCTTTAACCTTCTTGGATCTGGATTGCAGTCTAGGGTGGAGGTCCTGTCCAGCTTGCAAAAGCGTGTGGAGACCTCAGAGAGGGTACCCATCTAATACCTCCGGCAGCTGAGAAAACCTCAGTGTTTGAAAGCTCCCCTGTCTGATGGCAGAGTCCTACTATGGCAAAAAGCCCAGGGGTCAAGTGACTGAGGGGTGACATGACCAGGCAAAGGAAACAAAGCAGAAAGAAGATTCCAACATCAGACTCCTATTTTGGGGACAAAAAGGAGCAAAGCATGGAAGAGGAGGAAGACAATGAAGTCAGAATTCCTGCACCAAAAGCTTCAAAGGAATATTTGAGCTAGTTACAGGCCATAGAGGACCTTAAGAAGCAGATAAGAGAAGTGGAGGAAAAATTGGGAAGAGAAATGAGAACAATTCAAGAAAATTATGAAATGAGAGTCAACAGACTGACTGAGGAAAATAATACCTTAAAAAACAGACTAACTCAAATGGCAAAAGAGGCTCAAAAAGGCAATGAGGAGAAGAATGCCTTAAAAAGCCAAATTTGCCAGATGGAAAAAGAATCTCAAAAGCTCACTGAGGAGAATCATTCCTTCAGAATGAGATTGGAGCAAATGGAAGCTAGTGACTTTATGAGGAATCAAGATGCTGTTAAACAGATCTAAACAAATGAAAGAATAGAAGGCAATGTGAAATATCTCATGGGAAAAACCACTGACCTGGAAAATAGATCCAGGAGAGATAATTTAAAAACTAGTGGACTACCTGAAAGCTATGATCAAAGTAAGAACCTAGAAATCATCCTCCAGGAAGTTCTCAAAGAAAACTGCCCTGATGTTTTAGAACCAGAGGGCGAAAGAGAGGTTGAAAGAATCCACCGATCACCTCCTGAAAAAGATCCCCAAAATAAAACTCCTTAGGAATATTATAGCCAGGTTCCAGAATTCCCAGATCAAGGAGAGAATATTACTAGCAGCCAGGAAGAAACAATTTGAATATTGTGGAAACACAATCAGGATGACCCAGAATCTGGCAGCTTCCACACTGAGGGATCAAAGGGCTTGGAATATGATATTCTGGAGGTCAAAGGAGCTGGGATTAAAACCAAGAGTCACCTACCCAGAAAAACTAAGTATCATGTTTCAGGGGAAAATATGGTCATTCAGTGGAATAGAGGACTTTCAAGCATTCTTGATGAAAAAACCAGAGTTGAATAGAAAATTTGACATTCAGATACAAGAAGCAAGAGAAGCATGAGAAGGTAAACAGGGAAAAGAAATCATAAGGAACTTATCAAAGTTGAACTATTAACATTCCTACATGGAAAAACAATAACTGTAACTTATGAAACTTTTCTCAGTAGTTGAAGGGAATAGAAATATATATATATATATATGGGTATATGGGCATATGAATACATATGTGAATGTGTATATGGGCATATTAATACATATGTGAATGTGTGTATATATGTTTACAGGTATACATAGAGGGCACAGGACCAATTTAACAGGAAGGGATGATACTTAAAAGGTGAAATTAAGAGGTGACAGAGGAATATAATGAGAGGAGATGGGGAGAGACAGAATGGGGTAAACTATCTCATACAGAAGAGGCAAGGGAAAATGGTTGCAATGTAGGGGAAGAATAGGAAGGCAAAAGGGAATGGGTCAACCTTATTCCCATTGAATTTGGCTTGAGGAGGGAATGAAATACCCACTAAATTGGGTATCTCACCCTCCAGGAGAGTATGGTGGAAAGGGATGAGAGGAGGGATGATGGAAGGGAGGGCAGGCTGGGGGGGAGGGAAGTTGGAAGCACCCACTTTTGAAAAGTAGAGAATAGAACAAGTGGGAAGTGGGGTAGGAGGGAGGGAAATGCAGTCAGTCTTTTACAATATATCTACTATGTTATTGTTTTGCCTTAGCCACACATGTACAACCTATACTGAACTGCTTATCTTCCCAGAAAAGGTGGGTGACAAGGGAGGAAGGGAATGAATCTGGAATTCAAAGTTTTAAAATCAAATATTCAAATATATATATACTATTATTAATGCTATTTTACATGTAATTGGGAAATAAGATATACAGGCACTGGGTCATAGAGATCCACTGGAAAAGTTGAAAGGGGTATGGGAGAGAATATGGGAGAGAACAGATTGGAGGAGGGGATATCCTGTGGGACTGCTATTTTGGGGCGGTGGGTAGGGGAAAACTGGGGAGTAAATTTGTAACTCAAAATCTGGTAGAAATGAATGATGTAAATCAGAAGTTAATAAATCATTTGAAGAAGTAAACAAACAAACAAACAACTATTCCTACTTGGGATTCTTCTATATGAGTTTGAAATTTCCCAAAGAAATTGCTGTTGTCAACAGAAAAGTAGATACTGTAGCTCTGCTATGTCCAGACTTTCCAACATTCACTGCAATATCAACACTGATTGGAACTAATACTAATTTTTTCAAAATTCTAGCAGGATACTGCAAGCAAGAAGCTGGGACCAGTACATACACACTTTGACCATCAATGCAGACTGTCCAGTGAATTAATTAAAAGAGGATAGAGACAAAAATTTCCAACGAACATCACAAGAGCCCCAACTGTCCACTTTCTGAGATGGATCCTGAGGTATTTGACTATCCTTAGTGCCCCAAGAGAGGAAGGTTAGATTGAAGTTATAATGCAGAAAGAGAACAGACATGTTCTCATCTCATTAGTGGAATGTTGGATACTTTAAAGACGCAATCCACAGAATCTAGCTCATCCATTTCTGACCATTCAGAGAAATATACAGGGGAATTACTCTGCATATGATGGAATATCTCAGAAACCAATGCTGGTTAATGAAATCATCACAGAATCCAGAAAACCTTATGCATCAGCTGTAGTGATGGTACCTAAGAAAAATGGAAAGATACAGATGTGTGTAGATTACTGGCCTCTGCACAAAAGAATTAAAGAGGACCAGTACACTATACCACAGGTGCGAGATGCCTTGAATTATCTGCTAGGTAACCAGTGGTTTTTCAGTCTTGTGTACTGGATACTACCAGATTCCTCTGTCCATAGAAGATAAGGAAAAGACTGCTTTCATCTGACCAGGTACATTTTTACCAGTTTAGGCAAATATCCTAAGGCACTTCAGGGGCACCAACCAATTTAAGAGGGCTAATGAAGAAAGTGTTTGAGGACATGAAGCATCTGAAAGTGTTATTGCACCTTGACATCACTTTCTTTGGTTGTTATTGTGTTTGTCCTTTGTTCTCCATGACATCAGGGAGATGATGACTTGGCTTGTAGTTGACTTGGATTTGAGTGAGGGAGGGCTGTGCAAGGTCACCATCCTCACTTTCTCCTCCACAGCCATCTGGGTCCAGTGGCCAGATATTCATCAGGACAAGTGGAGATAGCCCAGGATGCAATGGGAGACCCTGGCCCTTTTAGGCTAAGGCCTTACTTAATTACTCACATAGAGTGAGGTAATGCCCATTCAGTGAATAGGCCTCTTTAAGAGGTGAGTCAAGAAGAGGAGAGACTGGGGAAAGTGTGGATGGAGACTCTGGTCTGAAGCTGTCAATTAACAAATGCCAATTTTATAGAGTTACTGTTAAGTATAGGGTCTTATTGTTTTCCAACAAGAAGTAAATACTGATCCAGATAAGGTAGAAGCACTTCTCAAGTAGCCATGCCCACAAAATCCTGGAGACTTAACTTTTCTGGGATTTAGTGGTTACTATCAAAAGTATTTTAAGAATTATGCTATCATTGCTAAATCATTAAATGACCTCACTCATGCACGTATGATTACAGAGACCTAGAACGAAAAAGGGGAAAAAGGGCAAAATTATCTTAAAAACTCCAGAGCCTTTTGAAGATAAATGGACAGACAAATGTGAAAAAGCCTTCAAGGACTTAATCAACTGCTTTACCAATGCACTAATATTTGCTTATGAACACTCAAGTAAGCCTTTTGTTTTCTATGGAGATGAAGGCCTGGATGATTTGGGAGCTGTCCCATACCGAGAAAGTAAAGACTACAAGAGGCTAATTGAATTTACCAGCAAAGGTTTAACTAACAGTGAGTCTCACTACCCCATATAATTGCTTGGATTCTTGGCTTTGCAGTAATCAACCACTTCAAAGAATATGTATATAGAACAAAACTCCAAGTATATAGACTAATAAAAATTTATTGGCTTGTATCTTGACTAGTGTCAAATTAGATGCTGCTTGCTATAGATGGGAAGCAGCACTGACAGATTTAGGCATACGTTTTAGGCCTACCTAGATGAATGTAGATGCAGATGCTTTTTCCAGAATGCCACAGAGCACTAGAACTGTGGTGATACCAGGAGAAGGTATAAGAGTAATCTGTGATACACAAGGTACTAAACTACAACTGGGTAGAAATATAGCTGAGAGCTTAGAATTTCCACAAAATACCTCATGTAAATCTTGTGATATTGAACCAGTCTTCTTTGCCATTGTTGTCTGCAGATGATTAGTCGCAAGAACAGATGACCAATGAAGAACTAAGAGAAGGAATACAAGTAAAAAAAGCAGGGTAATGATCTCACTTGTTTGAAGTCCTAGACAGGCAACAATAGAAGTTAGAGCTATCCAATGAAGTGTTGTATTGGACTGTGACTAATTCCAGACATGGAACCAGGTAGTAACTTATCCTATCCAAAGCATACTGCTCAATAGCTATGAAAGTCTTGCATGATGTCTTTGGACAGATGAGCACCTTACTGCTGAGGTGACAGCAGAGGAAAATATTTCTAGAATTTGTAAAAAGTTGATTTCACTGTTGATGATATCTTTCACCAGGTGTGCAGAAACATACCCAACAAGAGACCAAAAAGCATCTACTATTGCTAAAGTGTTTTTGGAAAAATATTTTTTCAATATATAGATTCCCTGCCAGAATTCACTCTGACCTTTGAGAGGAAACCACTCAAGGAAATTCTGGCCTTGGCAGGTATCAAAAAGTTTAGCATTGGGGTGGCTAGGTGGTGCAGTGAATAGAGCACCAGCCCTGGACTCAGGAGGACCTGAGTTCAAATCTGACCTCATGCACTTAACACTTACTAGCCCTGTGACCTTGGGCAAATCACTTAACCCCAATTACCCTTCCTTTCCCCCTCCAAAAAGCAAAAATAAAAAAATTTTAAAAAAGTTTAGCACTATTTCTTACTATCTTCAAGGACACCATCTAAGCCTCTTAACTACAGACTTGAATGTGCTGGGAACTTCGAGATCAGAATAAAAGATTCAGTAGATATGTCATTTCTAGTACATGCATATGATTCTTTTTTTTTAATTCAATTTTTAATTTATTAATTTGTTTGTTTCCTTTTAGTTTACAGGATTCAATTCCACAATTCCTTGAATTTCACATTTTGTCCCCCTCCTTTCCCTCTCCCCCATGGCGTCTTATAATCAAGTATAGGATCTGTAAATACTTTCACATTATACAATGGTCAGGTTATAAGGATGGATTATACCAGCTGGAATGAAAAATGGTAAAGAGGACATAAAATCAAATAAGAGAACAAAAAAGATCAGGTATTTTGCTTTCACCTGGATATAAATTTAGTTCTTTCTAGTTCTTTCTCTGGATGCATGTTTTTCTCTCCATCATGCGTCTTTTGGGATTGACATATATCCCTGCATTGTTGAGAAGAGTCCAGTCTATCAAAGTTGGTCATCACACATACGTTGTGTCTGTAATTGTGTACAAATTCCTCCTGGTTCTACTCATCTCACTCAGCATCAGTTCTTTTAAGCCTCTCCAGGTAAATATGAAGACTGCCTGCTCCCCGTTTCTTATAGCACAATAATATTCCATAACATGCATATACCACAACTTGTTCAGCCATTCCCCAATTGATGGACACCCCCTTAATTTCCAATTCTTTGCCACAACAAAAAGAGCTGCTATAAACATTTTTGTACATATGGGTCTTTCTCCCATTTCTATGATCTCTTTGGGATATAACCCTAGGAGTGGTATTGCTGGATCAAAGGGTATGAAAGTATTTATAGCCCTTTGGGCATAGTTCCAGATTGCTTTCCAGAAAGGCTGGATCAGTTCACAACTCCATCAACAATGCATTAGTGTTCCTGTTTGCCCACATCCTCTCCAGCATTTGTCATTTTCCTGTTTTGTCATCTTAGCCAATCTAACTGGTGAGATGTGGTACCTCAGAGTTGTTTTGATTTGCATTTCTCTAATCAATAGTGAATTAGAGCATTTCTTCATGTGCTTATAGATAGCTTTAATTTCTTTCTCTGAAAACTGCCTGTTCATATCCTTTGACCATTTATCAATTGGGGAATGACTTGTATTCTTATAAATTTGACTCAGTTCTCTGTATATTTTAGAGATGAGTCCTTTATCAGAGACATAGGTTGTAAAGATTCTTTCCCAATTTCCCACCTCCCTCCTAATCTTGGTTACAGTGGCTTTATTTGTACAGAAACTTTTCAATTTCATGTAGTCAAAATTATCCATTTTACATTTTATAATGTTCTCTAATTCCTGTTTCGTCATAATGTCATTCCCTCTCCACAAGTCTGATAGGTAAACTATTCCTTGTTTTAGCAGACTGCTTACAGTATCAACCTTTATACCTAGATCATGAACCCATTTAGACTTGATTTTGGTATATGGTGTTAGATAATGGTCTATGTCCAGTTTCTGCCATGTTATATTCCAGTTTTCCCAGCAGTTTTTGTCAAATAGTGAGTTCTTATCCCCAAAACCAGGGTCTGGGGGTTTATCAAACAATACATTACTGTAGTCGTTGACTTCTGAATCTCATGTGCCTAATCTATTCCATTGATCCACTCCTCTATTCCTAAGCCAGTACCAAGTAGTTTTGATGACTGCTGCTTTATAGTACAGATTGAAATCTGGTAAAGCTAGTCCACCTTCCCTAGCATTTTTTTTCATTAATTCCCTTGATATTCTGGACTGTTTATTCTTCCAGATGAATTTTGTTACTATTTTTTCTAACTCTATAAAGTAGTTTTTTGGTAAATTAATTGGTATGGCACTAAATATATAATTTAATTTAGGTAAAATTGTCATTTTTATTATATTAGCTCGACCCAGCCATGAGCAATTGATATTTTTCCAATTAGTTAGATCTGACTTTATTTGTGTGAAAAGTGTTTTGTAGTTATGATCATACAGGTCCTGGGTTTGTTTTGGCAGGTAGATTCCCAAATATTTTATAATGTCTACAGTAACTTTAAATGGGATTTCTCTTTCTACTTCTTGCTGTTGAGTTTCATTGGAAATATATAGGAATGCCGAGGATTTATGTGGGTTTATTTTATATCCTGCAACTTTGCCAAATTTATTTATTGTCTCAAGCAGTTTTTTACTTGATTCTCTAAGTATATCATCATATCATCTGCGAAGAGTGATAGCTTGGTCTCTTCTTTGCCTAACTTGATTCCTTTGATTTCTTTTTCTTCTCTAATTGCTACTGCTAACATTTCTAGTACCAAATTGAATAAGAGGGGTGATAGTGGACACCCTTGTTTCACCCCTGATCTTATGGGAAATGCTTCCAGCTTCTCCCCATTGCATATAATACTTGCTGATGGCTTTAAATAGATGCTACCTATTATTTTAAGGAAGGCTCCATTTATTCCTATACTTTCTAATGTTTTTAATAGAACATGCATATGATTCTACCAGGAATGATGCTATGGGTTTCATATCATACTTGCTCATGTTTAAGTGAGAATCATGCCTGCCTATTGACTTGTATTTTGGAGCCACAGATGAAGAAGGTGATGCAACTATTTACACTTAATACATCTCTCATTTGAAGAAAAAGCTGAGAAATGCCTACTAACTGGCCATAGCTTTTGCTCAGATCTACCACAGACATAAATGGCATTATGATGCTAGAGTATGGTATCAAGACTTTCAATGAAGAAACAGTATGATGGAGAAACCTTGGCATTCAAAGGACTCATAAGTTAACTGACCAATAAAAGCCTACCATACAAAGTTATTGAGAGACTGGGAAATTGGTCTGTTTACATAATAGTCCCAGAGAATGAAGGAGGTAGTATCAGGACCATTCACCACAACCACCTATTGTTCATAAAAGAGTTAGTTGAGCACTGTTGGACACTCAGCTAGGCAAAGGCTTAGAAAAAGACACTGTGCACCAGCTGTGCACTTTCTAATCTAGATATGGAGGCTTATAGTAATGCATCCTATAAAGGGAATCCTATATCCCCTTATTACAGGGCAGGAGACTCCAGGTCAGAAGCAACTCTTTGTCTGCCTAAAACTAGTACAGAGACTCCGAAGCTATAGATTCAACCCACAGAGAAGGAACATACTGATAACCAATCTGACCTGGCTGCCAGCCCAGATGTAGACAAACAAGCCTATAATGATCCTGAAGCCAACCCATATCAACTACTTGCCCCAGATGATCTTTGTAAAAGACTATAATCAACCCAGGGAACGAATGAAATTCTGGCTTAAAGGACTAATTGTACAAGATATTCTCTTCATTGATGGAGATTAATGACCAACATTTATGTGAGAGATGGGCCAGAGTTGGTGAGAGCTAGAGACAGAAGAAAATTTCTACCTTCCTGCTTCTTCTACCTTTCAATTGTTCTTCTGGCTTCCAGCTTTGGGAGAGAAAAAATAGCCAGTAAAATCTCTCTACAATTCACTGAAGGGAGAGAAAGACTCTAGGATGAAGCCAAATGAGAGGAACTGATAGCTTATCCTTATCCCTAGCTTGCTACACTAGAGTTAGTTATTTTTTTTCCAGCAAAATATGAGGCAGGTTGATGAAAGGATAGGGAAGGATAAGCCATGGGAGACTTGAGGAGGGTGAAAAGGTTTATAAGAATTGCTGTATTGAGTGGAATTATGAGTTAATTAAGGAGGTGTAAAAAATTGCCTTGCCACAAGACAATTTGAGGTTATGTAACAAAAAATTTGTGGTAGATTTAGCATGCTTTAGTAATTTTTTCCCCACCTTTATTCAACAGCATAATATGTAGGAGCAAAGGTAATAGATGGTGAAATAATCCAAGGCTGAGGCTTGGCAGGGCAATTTTCCAGCATGATAAGGGACTCAAGAGAAGAGAATAATATAGATTTGAATTTCTTAATTAAGGGGTCAAGATAAGGAAAGGAGGAAAGTGTAGTTAATGCAACCTGTGAAAGAACTGAGGAGTCAAGGGATTAAAGGTCATGGTTTCAGTTTGCTAGGCCGAGAGAAAGGTGGAATAATGAGAGACTTATCAGATAAGGGAATTTCAAAGTTCATGAACATTGAAGTGGAGCATTTTTGGGTGATGGCAAAATGAAGGAATATGACTATATTTATGTGTGACTGAGGTGAGATGGAGTAACAGGTGAGATGAAATGAATACCCTGAGGAATTGTAAGGTTAGGGTGTTTCAGAGGGTATGTTAAAGTCCCCTTGTATGAGGAAAGGCAGTGTGAAGGAAAGACTGAGTCAAGCACCGAATGCATTGAAGAAAGAAGGTGGTGTCATCAGTTGATAACAGCTACCAGAATTTTGATTGAGTGGTAGATATGGAGTGAGTGATCCTGAAAGGAGGAAAGGTTACTAGGCGATAATGGTAGAGGGAGAAACAGGAAGTGGCAAAGGAGAGCAAGGAATATTGCAACTCCCTCAACTCAAACAGTGAGTTGGGCAAGAGTCAAAGTGCAGCCAATGGGACTTTTTCATTCGTTCATTCATTTGTTTGTTCCTTCCTTCATTCATTCATACATCCATTCATTCATTCAGCATTGTTATATTCTGTAGGGAGGCAACACCCTTAGAAAAACAACTGCCCACTGGTTTACTTGTCTCTCTAAAAAGTATTTGTGAGTCAGATGCTCATTTAACTGCAACTCCCTTTGTCTGTACTTTCATTTGTAATGTAAATATCAGAGTCGGTGAATGAACTAGAAAAAAAAAATCCCTGCAACTTTTCCTCTGTCTCATAATAAATAAAATATGTTGTGGTAGAGTAAGCAGATTTTGACTGATGTTAAAGCTACTCATTCCAGTCAACAAATCTTGGGTCACATGCACAGAAAGTAGGGATTGAAGGGGAGGAATTGCTCAATTAGCTTAAATACACCATGAACAGTTTCCAACCAGCATTCCAGACAACGTCAGGCAGTCTGCAATGCCTTCCAAAAATGAACTAAAAGAAAACCCATTCTATTCATGAGTATTTTAAGAAGTGAATTATTAACTTATTTCATCAGTAGATCACAAATAACACCAGTTCATATGAACACTTGCTAAGTACTTTTAAAAATGATATTTAATCATGTTGATGAGCACATTGGATTATTCTAAATTATTAGTATACAAAAAAGTTTCTTCATACTTTTCTACAAACTTAGCTTGACACAGCATAGAAATGTTCACTTAGCTCAACTATTCATAATTTCCCTGGGGAATCTGAATACAAGAACTTCTGTTTGCAAGTTCAGTTCTGAAAAATTTTCCCAGAACATTCAGTCCACTTAATCCCAAGTTGTATGCTGTTTGTTAATTTTATCTCATGAAAACATCTTTCATATCCCTCTTCTGGTAAAACTAGAAAGCTAAAAAAATATTTTATAGGTATCTTTCTCAGAAATGAGAAAAAAAGTTTTTCCAAGTATACATATTACATATGTATTTTTATGTACTAGAGGAGCTCACTAAAGTAATCCTGAAGTAATCCTTTCACCAAGAGAAAGTGAATACTGTTAATGTACCCTCTCTGATTTGTAAGTTTATATGTTTATAAAATGGGCTTCCTTAAAACATCTATATAATAAGTAGCATAGTGGTACAAAACATTCTCATCCTAAAGTTAGTTAAAATGAAAACAAAACAATCACCTTAATTGCTAGACCCATTCTTGCCAAAAAGATGGGATTAGAGGGAAACTGTGTTATTGGTGGGTGTTTTAATTTCTTTAATTTAAAGTTATCAGTTAAGACAATAAAATGTCTTTTAGTGCACTAAATAATATTCTCATAACAAAAATGACATCAATTCATGTTTATATAACACTCTTCAATTTCCAAAGTTTTTTCTTCACAAGAACCCTGTTAGGCATGCATATACATATGTATGTATGTATATTCATGTACATATATAAATAAGGGGCAGCTAGGAGGACAGAATGCCAGATCTGAAGTGAGGAAGACTCCTCTTTATGAGTTAAAATCTAGCTGCAGATGCTTACTAGCTGTGTGACCCTTGACAAGTCACTTAACCTTGTTTGCCTCAGTTTCCTCATCTGTAAAATGAGTTGGAGAAGGAAATGGCAAAGCACTCCAGTATCTTTGCCAAGAAAACTTCAAATGGGATCATAAAGAGTTGGACATTGACTGAATAACAAAAATGTGTGTGTATATGTACCTGCATATATAATTATATGCATATATGTATAACTATATGTAACTATACATGTGTGTATATGTACATATACATGCACACACTTAAGTATGGATAAGGAAACAGGTTAAGTATAGGAACAGGACTAGGATTTAAGCCTTCTGACTAGAAAAAAACTGCTTTAAAAAAAACTAACTCCCCCCCCACAAAGAATGACAAAATAATGCCCACACTTCTTTTATTCATTAGAATTGTCTAATATTTTAAATTCTTGTAATTTTAAAAATCATATATCATGCAAATAAGAAAAAAGCTAAAAGCTGTTGAAACTGCAGTTGGTTCAAGCCAAATGTGTGTGTGTGTGTCTACATGTCTACGTGTTTGTATAGTTACTAGAGATTAGGTAACATTTTTAGGGCTGTTTCCTCATCTGTAAAATTCTGAGTTTAGAGTAAATGATTTCCAGTCTGTGATACCTCTGATACCTGATCCAAATAACTATATCTATAAAATTTACTTTATATTTACATTCAGGTTTTTCAAATTAAGCTTCTAGAATTTTAAAATTAATATAGGTTTGTGATTAATAAAGCATAACACTGAAGGCTCCATCTTATCAGATAATGGGATTTAAATTTAATTAAATATTGTTTTTCCATGAAATGTTTTACTACAATAATATTTTATTTGGGTAAAGAATATTAGCTCTAGACAAAGAGATTATTTTAAACTTGGACAGTTCTTATAAATGAAAACTGATATGTTCATCATCATTGGCGTATATTCTCTTTTGTGATGCTTATGGTGATATAAGCCAACAGATACATTGTCCTAAGACTTAGAAAGAAATACAACTCTGAAACAGATTAAAAAATGTATTTACATCTCTCTTTCTTTAATAAAATAATAGCTGCTAAAAATTTTTTTAAAAACTTATTTTAAGTAGTTTTATTTTAGAAGAGAAAAGCTTTCAAAATAGTTTGCTGTGAATAGAGCACAATGTTGAGACTAAATTTTTAAATAATTTTATACGTGCAATATTATGTTATAATAACTAGCTTGGCTGAAATATAATGGCCACTAAGGTGCACTTGATTCTCTTTTCTTTAGGTTTGGGAAGTATTTTTTTAGATGAAAAGAGCTGAGTTCAGTCACAATCAGTAGGGGTTCTTAACAAGTGTTTATTGATTGATTGACAACCCTTTTGAGTCCCCAGTTAGAAAAAATTCCTAAGACCTAGGAAGTAGTTGGGCTTTCTGCCTAATCTTACATTTTTCTCTTATCAATGTTGTGCTGGCAAATATTTAATAATCAGCTTTCCTCCCTACTCCCCTCCTAATTGCTAAATCTAGAATAATCAACAAAACAACAAATCAACCCCAATTTGCAAGGTACTAGTGATGACCCTGAAATTTTAACAATGATCTCTCTAGAGTTGGTTCAAGCTGACTCTAACACAACCCTTTTTCTAATTAAACCTCTGGTCTCATCCTGGCCGAGCAAAATTCAGTTTCCTGGAAACATTTGGTTAATGAAAAAACAGATTATATTAGAATATCTGTGGATAAACAGGCAACAGAAGGAGAAGTGGAGAGGAGAAAGAACCAACCTTTTCTGAGGACTTCCCTCAGCCTAGATCCTCCTCTCTAAGATGACCAAAGAACTCTCTTTGGCAGGTCTCTTCCCTGCAACAGCTCCACCTTCCATTTGCTCCATGCATCCCTTAAATCCAGATATTCAGCTTCCTTTACTGATTCTGAGATAGCTTCTTTTTCCCCTTGATTCTGGGACATTTCCTTTTTATATAAATTGCAAAAGACAGTGATCTGGTGTCTAACAGAATGATTCAAGGAGCAGGGACCTGTTCATACTTAGGTATGATTGTTTGATTCAATCAAAAAGTGTTTTTACTTACTCAAGTTACCAGAGTCAAGTCATTGAGGTTTGGGGTTTGGGGTTTAGGGGTGCTTGAGACCCCA
Organism: Petaurus breviceps papuanus; assembly: GCF_028583685.1. Classification (NCBI taxonomy): domain Eukaryota; kingdom Metazoa; phylum Chordata; class Mammalia; order Diprotodontia; family Petauridae; genus Petaurus; species Petaurus breviceps. The sequence continues at coordinate 2,688,160 of NW_027185867.1, read as the reverse complement.
AAATACCGATATGCCAGGTCCTGCCAAATGAATTTGACTCAAGCCTTCTCTCAGCTAAAGTAAAAAAAAAAGTTTATTAAAGATACCCCATAATGGGTTGACTCTTAAGGAGCCTAAGTATTTGTGATGCTTGCTTTGGAAGCGGGCCAGAACAATCTGACATACACTGAATCTGAGCTAGATTGAATCTTGGTCACTTCATGGAGGTAAGATGGATCTTATATACAGAAAGATTGTGGGAGGATTTAGGGGTGGTCTAGAGGAGGGGTTTGAGGAGGGTCTTGAGGAGGAGTCTAAGGAGGATCTTGATGGAACTGAGGTTAGACTCCAGGAACCAGGAGAATGGGATTTTGATGGGATCAAGGGTGGGAAACAGCTTGAGGTAACAGACAATGGAGGGCTAGACTAGGGTAAGGGTAACAGACATTGGATCACAGTGATAACAGAAGGCTTATGGCCAGATCCAGTGGGAAGATTCAAAGAGAGTTCAAGGGGGCTCCCAGAGCCTATACCCCATCAAAATAGGGTGGTTTATAGACATAGACATAGATATAAAGAGATATCTAGACAGATATAGTATAACTTGAGTCTTAAAACCCTTTTGTATGGGACTCTCATCAGTAGTGGAGATTGATTACTCAATGCTCTGCACCTGTGTGATGAACACCATTGGTAAGAGGCTAAGACAAGAAAGATCCCGATATTCTGGTTTTCAGGTTTGAGAAAGAAAAGACTTGGTTCCAGACTCTTTTCACATCTCTCAGGGGAGAAGGATTCTGGGAAGAAGCTGACATGTAGAAGAGGCAGCACTTCAAACATGTCCCTATTCCCAGCTTACTACACTGGAGACTTTGTGGTATTTTCCTTTAGGTGTGATCTAAGACTCTTTCAGTTGAGCTGTTATCTTGCTCACTCTCTGTGTATTGTCTGGTATGTGTTATCACATGTATACTTTCTCTGATTTCTGTTTTTGTTATCAAATTGGATAAAAAGATTAATTTATTATTTGTTACTTATATTGTGTAACTAGAATTTGTTGGAGAGTTGAATCTTGTAGTGCCATAGACTGAAAATATTTAGGGAGCAGGCAGATGTAGTACTAATCTTGGCTAGCACTCTTATAGAGTAGCCAACTTCTGGCCCCAATCTCTTGCTTACTTTTCTTTAAAAAAAAAAAAAGTCAGTATAACTCCAAAAGACTCATGATGGAAAATACTATCCACTTCCAGAGGAAGAACTACGGAGTTTGAAGGCAGATCGAAGCATGCTATTTTCTCTCTCTTTTTTTCTTTCTTGCAGTTTTACCCTTTTGTTCTGATTCTTCTTTCATAAGATGACTAATGTGAAAATATATTTATTATGATTGTACATGTATAGCCTTTATCAGATTGCATGTCATCTTGGGGGAGGGAAGGGGAAAAATTTGGAACTCAAAACCATAAAAGTGAATATTGAAAGCTAAAAATAAATAAATAAATAGTCAGCAACATTTATTAAGAGCCTACAAGGTTCCAACCACTGTGCTATTGCTTTGGGAATACAGAGAAAGGTATTAGACAGTCCCTGCCCTCAAAGACTTCACAATCTAATGGAGGAAGACAAGACAGAAAGAAGCTGAAAGGGGTTGGGAAGGTTCTCCAGCTGGCATAATGAAGTCCTACAGCTAAGGTAGGAACATATCTGAGGAGTCATGAGTTTCAGGATTGGTTTCATTTTACAGAATGAGAAGTTTCCAGATATCATGAAATCCAGGTCAGAAGGTTGGGAAATGAGATGAATTCCCTGAGCACAGTTCAGTGCTGCTGAACTCAGTATACCTTAAATGGTAGAGGATTAGGAAAGTGTTCTCTAATGTCCAACCTCCAAACTCTCCAAACAGAGAGAGGGGTCCCAGCGGTATGGGGGATGAGGAGATGTGAGTTTCAGAATTGATGATAAACTTCTGGAGATCACAAAATCTAGGAACTCAGCAGGGTGGAAAATGAAGTGATTCTTGGCAGGAATCAAAGTGTTCCTTGGAGAAGACTGGGGAGGAGACTTGAGACATCTATTCTTGCTTCCCTGTGAGCCACATCTAGAGAGGCCCATGTAGACACACATAACACAAATAGCATAAAACACCCCTTTTTCCCCCATACCCATTACATGTGTATATATAAAATGGTCTTTAGTAAACATCATAACCAAAATACATAGTTTTCTGACAGGTCATACTTCTGCATTCAGAACTCTTCTCTTAATCTTTCCTCTAATGCTCTCATGTGAACTGAAAAATAATTTTGACTCTTTTTGCTCCCCAACTCTATCTTTGTCTCTTCAAGAAATTCTAGTTGAACTTCTTCCTAAGCTGTGGTTTTTCTTTGAGGCTTTGCTTGTAGATGTTTTGGAGTTATTCTCTTCTGTGTTTGTGTCTTGAGTACAAAATAATATGTATTTTTTACATGATAACTCTTTATGGTGGGATATTTTGTTTTTTGTTTATTCTTCTAGACTACTTTTTGTCTTCAGATTTTATGCTTAGGACTGAGTTCTGTGTATTTCTAGATGGAAAGTATGGGTTGAGGTTATGTCTCCTTGGATTCTGCTACTTCTTTCATGTGTTATATTATTCTAGGATCTAAGTGATAGTTCAGCTTAGGAATTTTCAAGCTTCCAGTACTCCCGAAGTCATCTGATCCAGGACAAATTCTGATTGATGTCCTCCTTGTCTAAGCTCTGCAGGTTCCTGACCTGGGTTTAGGTATGAGCAAAACCTTTCTAGGCTTGCTTCTGGTTGGAGTGCAAATAGATTGCTGTGTGACTCAGCAGGTTAAGAATGACAGAATTGCAAGGTTCTCTTTGTTCTGGATCTCCCAGCCTGGTTATTTTGCTGTAGGCTTCAAGCTGGTCTGATGGCTAGCAAAGAGACCTTGCTCAGTTCCTGGCAAGCAGCCACTCAACTGCTGCTTGCATCTCAACTTTCTTCTTATTGAATATACAGTTTAGGGCCTGGATCACCATCCTTGGTTCAGATCCCCTCCTTGGTTGCCTCTTTACAGAACAAATCCCTTAATAAAAGGATTTGTTCTATAAAACTTGAACTCAGTCAAAAGGCCACACCCAAGGACCTAGAAGGCCACATGTGGCCAAAAGGCCGCAGGTTCCCCACCCCTGCCCTATGCCCAGCCTGCCTCAGAGACACAGCTCCAATAATGGCTTGAGATTTTAGCTCTGGGTATTCCCCATCACACAACCATACAGGTGTAAGCTGGTTAAATTTGAGCAGAAGGTTGGAACAGTTGTGACTTAGGCAAATACTCTTGGACTTTTAAGATTTTGAAGAATCCACATTCTTCATCTAGACATCCTGATGCCCCCTATTTTCCAAGTCACTTTCAAATCTAACCCTTTCAAGTGGGGCTCAGAGTAGGCTACATTCCTGGAAGAGAGAGGGCAGGCTTTCCCCTTGGTCCATTCTGACCCTGGAAGGTCCATGTTTCTGGAAGTTTCTGTTTATAAAAACCAGGATGAGTGGAGACTTTGTCAAGCACCAAGTGGTAGCCAGAATAAAATATTGTTAGGCATCTGGAGTTCCATGTTCCCCAAAACAGGTAGCTCTGTACTGTTCGCTGTACTGCTTCTGAAAAGCAGCTGCTTGTCTTTTAATAGGCTCTAATCAGTAATGAGCAGATGACACAGGACCATACAATTACTCACAACTACTCTTTTTCAAAAGTTGCCTATTATGGGTTGGGTGATACAAGTTGGTCCCTCTCACAAGATGTGTAGGCTACAGACAACTTCTAAATAAAATATGTCACGTTAAAAATGATGCTTGTTTGGGTCCCTCTTGTTAGTACTCTTCACAACAGATGGTGATGATGCCAAAGACTAACAACTCTAGTTCAGACTCTGGAACCCTGCCTCCTTCACTGGCCCAGGAGGCCCCTACCTATAAGGACTTGACTCCTAAGGAGCACCATTTTGCCCGATTAAGCAATGACACCACTCATTATAAGAAAGGCACATGCAACTGGATTTAAGCATGTTATGTAATATGGTTACAAGACATACACTATGGAGAAGGTGTCTTGGCAAATCCTTCTAGTCAGCCAAACTTCAAGCTTCATTCCTGGAATATGAAGGAGCATTGAGGGATGGGGAAGAAAAGGTTTTTATCTTTCCTAGTTCCTGAGTTGTGATCATGTTTTTATTCAAGTGATCTGCAGCCTGGAGATCATAAAAATGATCATCAGAGACACCATATGCTTAAATGACCAGGTTAGAACCATTACAAGAACAGTAAAAATTTAGGGCTGCTAGGGGGTGCAGTGAATAGAGCACCTGCCCTGGAATCAGGAGGAGCTGAGTTCAAATCCAGTCTCAGACACTTAACACAAAAACTAGCCATGTGACCTTGGGCAAGTCACAACCCCAATTGCCCTCCAAAAAAAAAAAAAGAATAGCAAAAATTCGGAAGTACATTCAGTTTCAATTTGGACATCAGGGTGGTAATACCATTAAGAATATAATAATATTCTTATATATTATATATATATATATATATATGGAGGGGTTGTTGTTAGCCCCAAATGTCAAGCCAATTACGTTGTTATTACCGCCTATGATACTTCATACTTTGTGACCAATTGTATTGTTTTCCATCTTTGTTCTCTTGTACTTCCCAAAACTACATAAAGGCTAGTAAGCCCTACCTTGTGATCTTGACTTGCTGAGAAGTCCAAGACCCATTTTGTTGTTAACTATTAGTCTCACCATTAAAATGAATATGCTGAGGGGGGGGGGGCGGAGCCAAGATGGCGGAGTAGAAGCACGACCCTCCCACGGCTCGGGCTTCCACCCTCCCCAATCCATGTAAAAAGGGGACTCTAAACAAACTTTGGAGCTGCAGAACCCACAAAATGACACAGAGAAACTAACCTCCCGCTGAGAACAGCCCGGCAGGCCGGCCGGAATTGGCCAGCTCAACTCTCTGGGAGTCGAGCCCAGCACCACGGGGAGGCTTTAGCCCCAGGGCGGGCCTGACCAGCCGCCAGCCAGAGGGACTCCAGATCAGCAGCAGCTGTGGCCGTTTCCAGATTTATCAATACATAGATGCGAAGGACAAGGTGAGAGGCCAGTGCATTCTGGACTTTGGGACCCAGTAAGTGGGAGTGCGTGGCTTTTACCCCCGGGGCGAGAAACCACTGAGATGCCCCGGCACAGCCAGCCAGCGCCACGTGGCTGCTTCAGCTCCTGGCCTGCAGAGTGTAGGGGGAACAAGCACCACTCTGAGGGGTAATCGCTCTTGCTTTAACCTGCTTGGATCTGGATTGCAGTCTAAGGTGGAGGTCCTGGGGTGTGTGTCCAGCTTGCCAGAGCGTGTGGAGACCTCAGAGAGGGCACCCATCTAATACCTCTGGCAGCTGAGAAAACCCCAGCGTTTGGGACAAAAACTCCCCTGTCTGATGGCAGAGTCCTACTGTGGCAAAAAGCCCAAAAGTCAAATCATTGAGTGGCAAAATGAGCAGGCAAAGGAAACAAAGCAGACAGAAGATTCCAACATTACACTCCTATTTTGGGGATAAGAAGGAGCAAGGCATGGAACAGGAGGAAATCAGTGAAGTCAGAACTCCTGCACCAAAAGCTTCAAAGGAAAATACAAGCTGGTTACAGGCCATAGAGGACCTTAAGAAGCAGATAAGAGAAGTGGAGGAAAAATTGGGAAGAGAAATGAGAACAATGCAAGAAAATTATGAAATGAGAGTCAACAGCCTGACTGAAGAAAATAATACCTTAAAAAACAGACTGACTCAAATGGCAAAGGAGGCTCAGAAAGGCAATGAGGAGAAGAATGCCTTAAAAAGTCGAATTTGCCAGATGGAAAAAGAATCTCAAAAGCTCACTGAGGAGAATCATTGCTTCAGAATTAGATTGGAGCAAATGGAAGCTAATGACTTTATGAGAAATCAAGATGCTGTTAAACAGATCCAAACAAATGAAAGAATA
>NW_027185867.1:2596181-2681772 GCF_028583685.1 Petaurus breviceps papuanus | reverse complement strand
ACAGAAGATTCCAACATTACACTCCTATTTTGGGGATAAGAAGGAGCAAGGCATGGAACAGGAGGAAATCAGTGAAGTCAGAACTCCTGCACCAAAAGCTTCAAAGGAAAATACAAGCTGGTTACAGGCCATAGAGGACCTTAAGAAGCAGATAAGAGAAGTGGAGGAAAAATTGGGAAGAGAAATGAGAAGAATGCAAGAAAATTATGAAATGAGAGTCAACAGCCTGACTGAAGAAAATAATACCTTAAAAAACAGACTCACTCAAATGGCAAAGGAGGCTCAGAAAGGCAATGAGGAGAAGAATGCCTTAAAAAGTCGAATTTGCCAGATGGAAAAAGAATCTCAAAAGCTCACTGAGGAGAATCATTGCTTCAGAATTAGATTGGAGCAAATGGAAGCTAATGACTTTATGAGAAATCAAGATGCTGTTAAACAGATCCAAACAAATGAAAGAATAGAAGGCAATGTGAAATATCTCATGGGAAAAACCACTGACCTGGAAAATAGATCCAGGAGAGATAATTTAAAAATTATTGGACTGCCTGAGAGCCATGACCAAAGTAAGAGCCTGGAAAGCATCCTCCAGGAAGTTCTCAAAGAAAACTGCCCTGATGTTTTAGAACGAGAGGGCAAAATAGAGGTTGAAAGAATCCACCGATCACCTCCTGAAAAAGATCCCAAAAAGAAAACTCCTAGGAATATTATAGCCAGGTTCCAGAATTCCCAGATTAAGGAGAGAATATTACAAGCAGCCAGGAAGAAACAATTTGAATATTGTGGAAACACAATCAGGATAACCCAGGATCTGGCAGCTTCTACACTGAGGGATCGAAGGGCCTGGAATGTGATATTCCGGAGGTCAAGGGAGCTGGGATTAAAACCAAGAGTCACCTACCCAGCAAAACTGAGTATCCTGTTTCAGGGGAAAATATGGTCATTCAGTAGAATAGAGGACTTTCAAGCATTCTTGATGAAAAAACCAGAGTTGAATAGAAAATTTGACATTCAGATACAAGAAGCAAGAGAAGCATGAGAAGGTAAACAGGGAAAAGAAATCATAAGGAACTTATCAAAGTTGAACTATTTTTTTTTAAAGCAATCGTGGTTGAGTGGCTTGCTTGGGGTTGCACGGCCAGTTGTTGTTTCTGGGTGTGGTGTTGAGTGTCTGGGCCCGGATTTGATCTGGGTCGTCCTGGCACTGGGGCCGGTGCTCTTGCTTGCTGAGCCACCTGGCCAAAGTTGAACTATTAACATTCCTACATGGAAAAACAATAATTGTAACTTATGAAACTTTTCTCAGTAGTTGAAGGGATTAGAAATATATATATATTATATATATATGTCTTTATATGAGGGTATGCGGGCATATGAATACATATGTGAATGTGTGTATATATGTTTACAGGTATACATAGATAGAGGGCACAGGACCAATTTAACAGGAAGGAATGATACTTAAAAGGTGTAATTAAGAGGTGAGAGGAATATAATGAGAGGAGATGGGGAAAGACAGAGTGGGGCAATTATCTCATACAGAAGAGGCAAGGGAAAATGGTTACAATGGAGGGGAAGAATAGGAAGGCAAAAGGCAATGGGTCAACCTTATTCCTATTGAATCTGGCTTGAGGAGGGAGGGAAATACACACTAAATAGGGGATCTCACCCTCCAGGAGAATAGGGGGGGATAGGGATGTGAGGGGGGATGATGGAAGGGAGGGCAGGCTGGTGGGGAGGGAAGTTGGAAGCACGCACTTTTGAAAAGGGACAGGATCAAAGTAGAGAATAGAACAAGTGGGATGTGGGATAGGAGAGAGGGAAATATAGTCAGTCTTTTACAATACATCTACTATGTTATTGTTTTGCATTAGCCGCACATGTACAACCTATACTGAACTGCTTGTCTCCCCAGTGGGGGTGGGTGGCAGGGGGGGAAGGGAATGAATCTGGAATTGAAAGTTTTAAAATCAATTATTCAAATATATGTATATATATATATGTGTGTGTGTGTCTGTATATATATATATATATATATATATATATATATACTATTATTAATACCATTTTACATGTTATTAAGAAAAAAAAGATACACAGGCACTGAGGCATAGAGATCCACTGGAAAAGTTGAAACGGGTATGGGAGAAAATATGGGAGAGAGCAGATCAGAGGTGGGGATATCCTGTGGGACTGCTGTTTTGGGGGGATGGGTGGGGGAAAAACGGGGAGAAAATTTGTAACTCAAAATCTGGCGGAAACGAACAATGTAAATCAGAAGTTAATAAAAAATTTTAAAAAAATGAACATGCTCCAAAATTTATTGCCTCAGTTTACCTTAATTTCATTCATGAGACCATGGGCAGAGGACCACAAGGTTGTTCTTATTAAGGACAAGGCAGCTATTCCTAACCTAAGTATCCTTCAACCTATCCTCAACTGGGAAAACAGCACTCTCCCATCTCAGTGCAGGAGATTTGTTCTTGTTGATCAATGACTGTCGTTATGCATCATCTGTCTGCTCAGGTCAAGTGTCCAATCACCCAGAAACCATATCTGGAATATGAAGTCTAGGTTCTTTAAAAAAAAATCATGACTTTCAGGTAGTCCAATAATTCTTAAATTATCTCTCCTGAATTTTCCAGGTCTTTTTTCCATTTGCCCAATTCTGCTTTTTAAGGAGTCCTTTTCTTCAATAAATTTTTGTATCTCCTTTTTCTTATGGCCCATTTAAAGGAACTCTGCCACAGGTCACTCCAGCCCCCCTCCCTCCCCCCCAAGGTTTTTTGTGCCTCTTTTATCATTAGACCAGATCTGGTTTTTAAGGCACTATTTTCTTCAGTATTTTTTTGGTGCCCCTTTTATCAAGCTTAATCTCTTAATTAATTAAATCAAGTTAATTCTATTTTCTTAATTTCCTTGCATTACTGTCATTTCCCACCCCTGCTTCTCAAATTTTCCTTTACTACCCTTATCACTTTCCTTAATTCTTCTAGGAATTCTTTTTTTTTTTTAAGCAATTGGGGTTAAGTAACTTGCTCAAGGTTACACGGACAGTTATTTCTGTGTGTGGTGCTAAGTATCTGAGCCCAGATTCAATCCCCAGGTCATCCCGACTCTGGGGCCAGTGCTCTTACTTGCTGAGCCACCTGGCCACCCCTACTTCTAGGAATTCTTGAAGGTCTTTGATACAAATAGCAGCTTTCTTTGAGACTTTGCTTGTAACTTTTCACATTGATTTCTTCTAAGATTGTCTTGGTCTTCCCTGATATCATAATAGCTTTTTATGGTCAAGTTCTTTTTTGTTGTTTGCTAATTTTCCCAGTCTATTTTTTCTTTTTACTTGGAAGTTTATGTTCATCTATAGGGGTGGAGAGGCACTGTGACAAGCTACAGGCTTTTTCATACTACTGTTTTCAGTGCTTGTTCTGGAGATTTGAAAGTTGTTGGTCCTTGCAAGGTGATACACCTGAGAGAGGTGTAGTCATTGCTTTCCTTGCCTGCTTTTTGTTCTTTACCCAGGAAGGGTTCCTACTCCCCTGTAGCTACAGTGCTAGTGTTCCTCTTGTCCCTGGAAATGCAACCAGGGCCCCTGCTCCCTTGTGACCAGTCATAAGCTCTCCACTCCACCCTGAACTGTGACTAGAACTATATATGTGCAATAGAGTTGCCAATCAATACCAGCTGTACCCAGTGTCAGCAAACGCTTCCCCTGTAAGCTCTTTCTCACCAGTTGTCCCACCCTATCACCGTCTCTGGGCTGAGAGCTCCCAAAGCTGCTAATACTCCTGCCGAGCTCTGAGCCTGAACCCACCCTGATATCATACACCTCTTCTACAGACCTCCTAAGTTGTCTTGGGCTGGAAAAATGTCTCCCTCCGATCCTTTGTTGGCTCTGCCAATCCAAAATTTGATCTGAAATGTTGTTTTAAAGTACTTTGGAAGGGAATGTTGGGAGAGCTCAGCTGGGTCACTGCCAGACCTCCTCCATCTTGGCTCTGCCTCCATTGTGATCTCAGCACTTATTTGCCCCCTAACTCCACAGTTAAATAGCCAAAAGAAAACAGAAGTTTGTACAATTGAACAATGCTAAGATTTTTTAGCCTCTAGTTAATCTGGAGAGGGCAAATAAAAGGGGCTATTTGAGGGTATGTTACTATGTAGCTTCTTTGGCTAATGGAGACTAGTCAAGGGACCCAGACAAAGGTAAAGTCAAGTTTTACCGAGGAAAGGCCTAATTTTTTTCGACTGTTAAGTTATATTTTCCAGTACAATAGTTCTCTCTTCCTCCCTTTATTAGAACCTGGTTATTTCTGTAGTTAGTTCTAAAATTATCATAATTCAGGGAGAAATTATTCTATCTCTGTAATGGAAGCATTGTCAACTTTTCTTTTTCTTTTTTCTTTTTTGCCTTTTGGAGGGCAATTGGGGTGAAGCGACTTGCCCAAGGTCACACGGCTAGTTTTTGTGTTAACTATCTGAGGCTGGATTTGAACTCAGGTGCTCCTGACTCCAGAGTCGGTGCCGCATTCACTGTGCCACTCTGACCACCCTATGGTCAGTTTTTCTAGGCAATCATGACATAGAATAGCAAAGTTTGGGCATTTATTATAATAGCAATGATGTGAGCGGTACAACCAGAAAGGGACAGGATTTTGTGTTTCCCAGTGATTTTAGAGACTGTCTCTGTATGACTTCCCTGTTATTTTTCAGAAAGTTTTGGTTGCTTAGACTCAGCCTGGAGTAACACAAAAGATAATATTAATCTCATTATGCCCAATGTAGCCTGGCCTAACATGACATTATAAGAGATACTAGTCACTATAGAAGTTGGAAACTGGTATATCTGTACACTCTACATGCAGATGTGCTCTCCTGATGCTCCTGTTAGTGCTCTCCCTCCTGAACGACCTTGCTTTTATGTTTTCCTTCTCTACATGTTTATTTTACGTATACTTAGATGTGTGAATGATATCCCTTCCAGTAAAATATCAGCATGCAGTCTCCTTGAAAGTAGAGATTATTTCACTATTCTGTATTTGTATCCCTAGTGCCTGACACATAGTAGGTATTTCATAAATTCTTGTTGATTGACTCTTTGTAGAAAGCTTTGCTCGAGTCCAGGGGTTCTTAACATTTTCCGTGTCTTTCACCCCTTTATAAATCTGGTGAAGCCTATGCATTCCTTTTCAGAATATCTTTAAATGTACCAAATAAAATATATAGGATTACAAAGAAAGCAACAGTGCTGAAATATATATATATATATACACACATATATATATTTGCTTTTTAGAGGGCAATTGGGGTTATGTAACTTGCCCAAGGTTACATGGCTACTTTTTTTGTGTGGGTGTTAAGTGTCGGAACCAAACTTGGGTCCTCCTGACTCCAGGGCCAGGGCTTTACTCACTGCACCACCTAGATGCCCTACAATGCTGAAATATAGTTACCAAAATCTTTTTTAAAAGTTCACAGACCTCAGGTTAAGAACTTCTGAAAAACTGTTTTCCTTCCATGTTCATTTAAGTGTCTTATTCTTCATATTTTGATAGTTGAAATAGTAGCAGGGGTTCAGGACCAGGCTCAACATGGGAGGGGAAATGTTTTTAGCTTTTGTAAATGAATCATAGGATTTAGAACTAGAAAAAGTCTTAGAAAACACCTCATCTATAACTCATATTACAGATAAAGAAATACAGAATAAGTGAGGTGAAGAGATCTGCTCAAAGTCACAGAAGTAGCACAATTGGGCTTTATTTTATTTAATTTTGCCTTTTGGAGGGCAATTGGAGTTAAGTAACTTGCCCAAGGTTACACAGCTAGTTTTTTTTTTTGTGTGTGGGTGTTAAGTGTCTGAGGCTGGAACTGAACTCCGGTCCTCCTGACTCCAGGACTGGGGCTTTGCTCACTGCGCCACCTAGCTGCCCACAATTGGATTTTAAAAGAACACTGTATTGGTAGGAGAAACTTGGTTTTGAATTCTAGTTCTGCTGCTTACTATTTTATGACCTTAAGAAAGTCATTTCACCACAGAAGGCCCCAGTTTCTCTTTTTTCAAAATGAGGGATTAACTAATCTGTAAGAGCTTTTTTAAAAATCCTATGACATTATGAAGTCAACTTTTCTTCTTTTTCCCTTGCTTCATGTTGTGCCATGAAACTGTTTAAAATATTGGAAGGTTTATAATCTCTCTGTGTAATGAGTACCTATATTGTTGAAATTAAAGACCTTTGGAATACTGAAGTTCTTAGATTCTAAGTTAACATTCCATTCAGAATTGAGAGCATTTTAAAAAGTTAATACATACACTTAAGATTTGGATCTGGAAGAGATTCTACAGATCTTCTCATTCAATATCTTTACCTTACAAAGCAGGAAATAGACCCAAGGAAGCCAAATCTGTTTCACAAGGTCACATAAGAAGGATAGAATTGAGAGTCAATGGACTTTTAATGAAGGTTTCACCAGAGAACATAGAGAAGAGGAATGCTAATGGTTCCTGAAGAAAACTTGCCAGCTTTTCACTCATAATTAATTTCCACACCTCACTCTTAATTTTTCAAGGAAAAAAAACCACATGTATGATTCAGGCAAAGTAGTCAGACCAAACTGGAAAATCTAGTTCTCTCTGTACAGCCAATCCAGAAAATATAGTCAAAAGTTTATTTTCCTTGGGCCTGGTACTGTTATACATGTGACCTCAATTTTAATTTATGATGGCTACCTGGTTTTGACTTTCTAGGGTAATGGCCCTATTTTTTTTTTTCTTTAGGAGTTTTTCTCTCCTTGATATAAGTGAATACACTCTTTTGTACCTTGAAGCTTCAGGTGAAATAGGACCTGAGAAGAGGGAATAGAGTATACAACTCTTTTCATATTGCCTTTTGCTTTCATATTTTATTAATCAAACTTTAACTTTTTTAATGATGTGTTTTATGCCAGAATGGAATCAACATTGGTATTACTGCTCTGACAGGCCAGATGACATTGCCTCTGAGTGATCCATGTGGAGGTTCAAGTATAAGACAAGTCCCTTAATCTCACTGTCCCCATCTATAAGGAGAAAGGTATTAAGTATTTCCTGGTCTTCCTGACTCCAGGCCCAACACCATAGACCTGATTACATCACTTAAATTATGCCTATAAAATGAGGAGTTTGGATTAGATTGTCACCAAATTCTTTTCAAGCTCTAGATACAGGGCTTCTTAAACGTTTTTCACTTGCAAACCTTTCTGTGCTTCTTAAAGTGTGTGTTTAGAGCAATCCAAATCATTTCTACCCTAAACAAAAAGCAGAACTCTATACTGACTTATTGTACATGGATATGAGCATTATGAAGAATAGGCAATGAGGAAACAAACTATCACTCTCTACAGATGATATGAGGATATACTCAGAGAACTCTAGAGAATCAATTACAAAGCTACTTGAAATAATCAACAGACTTTAGCAGAGTTGTAGGATGTAAGATAAACCCGCATAAATCATCAGCATTTCTTTATATGACCAACAAAACCCAGCAGCAAGTGATTGTAAGAGAAATTCCATTTAAAATAACTATAAACAAATATATAATACATATAAATATAATATATGTAAACAATCTAAAATTGTTGGGAGTCTACATGCTAAGACAAACCCAGGAACTATGTGAACACAATTGGTAAGAGCTCACTACTTGACAAAAACTGTTGGGAAAACTGTTGTGGCAGGCAATTCTTGAGCTCTTTTATTAGAATTGGTTCAAAGAGGGAAGAATATATAAATATTCAGTTGGGTATAAAAATCTATCTTACCCACTAAAGAGACTGGAAGGGAAGGGGATAAGAGATAAAGGAGGGGGAAAATTATAAGGGGAATGGCAGATTGGAAAGAAAATGAGATGGAGGGAAATGCAGTTAGTGATCATAACTGTGAATGTGAATGGGATAAGCTAGCCCATAGAATGGAGGCAGATAGAAGAATGGATTAGAAACCAGAATCTAACAATATGCTGTGTACAGTAGACACATTTGAAACAGAAAGACATGCACGCACACACACACAAACACACACACTTAAAAGAAATGGCTAGAGCAGAATCAATTATGCTTCACCTGAAGTAAAAACAGGGAGGAGCAGCAATCATGATCTCAGACAAAGTAAAAGTAAAAATAGACCTAATTTAAACAGATAATCAGGGAAACTACATTTTGATAAAAAGTACCATAGGCAATGAAGTCATATAAACTTTTTTTTACAACAAATTCTCTTATAAAAGCCTCATTTCTCAAACATATAGGAAACTGAGTCAAATTTATAAAAATAAAAGTCATTCCTCAATTGATCATTTGATAAATGGTCAAGGGATATGAACAGGTAGTTTTTAGAAGAAGAAATCAAAGCCATTTATATTCATATGAAAAAAATGTTCTAAATAACTATTGATTAGAGAAAGGCCAAATATAGCAACTCTGAGGTTCTACATCACACCTCTCAGAAATGACAATTGCTGGAAAGGATGAGAAAAATAAGTACACGAATAAGCTGTTGGTAGAATAGTGAACTGCTCCAATGATTCTGGAGAACAATCTTAACTACGGCCAAAAGGCTATAAAATTTGGCATACCTTTTGATCTAGCAATACCTCTACTAATAATACTGTATCCAAAAGAGATTAAATTAAAAGGAAAAGGACCTATAATTACAAAAATATTTATAGCAGCTCTTTTTTTGTTGTGGCAAAGAATTGGACATGGAGGGAATGTTCCTCAATGGAGGAATAGTTGAACAAGTTGTGGTGCATGATTGTGATGGAGCATTATTGTGTTATAAGAAAAGATGAGGAGGGCAGTTTCAGAAAGACATGTCAAGACTTACATGAACTGATGTAAAGCGATGTGAAAAGAACTGGTAGCTCATTGTGCAATAACAATAATGTTGTAATGATAATCAACTGATCAATACAATGATCCAATACAATTCCAATGGACTCATAATGAAAAAATGCTGTCCACCTCCAGAGAGAACTGATGAACTCTGAGTACAAACTGAAGTATAATTTTCTCTCTCTCTTTTTTTTTTTTTTGCAACATGGCTAATATAGAAATATGTTTTGCCATGTCTGAATGTCAGATTCTCTTTTCATGGATTACATTGTTGAAAGGAAAATTCAAATCTAATGTTTTTTTTTTTCTGGGAATTCTGGGAAGATAGCAGAATAAGAGTCCTCCAAGGGCAGCTCTGCTCTACTAATTAATACAAGTAGAGAGCCCCAAACTCCAGATAAGTCAGCAATTATAGAAAGAGGAAAATTTAAAGAGCCCACCATGGGTTAATTCTTACAGAAAAGATAACCAAAGACCAGTTCCCTAGCCTGTTATTCCAGGTGCTCTCACCACTCCCAGTCCATCTTGTCACCTCTTTGGCTGTGGCAATTTTAAGCGATAACTTTCAAAGTTTACCTAGCAGAAGAATACTAGGGAGTTCCATCTCGAAGAATGGGGGGAGACTCCTTCCTTTACTGGAGTCACTTTTACTCTGCCCCCCCCATCTCACCCTCACTCTTACAGCCTGAATACTTGGTCAAAACAAGTGGGCCATGAGGCCGGGGCAACTTTAGGCACCCCAACCTTCATTGTATACCCTTGGCAGTGAGCCAAGGGGAATTATTAAAGTAGGCTGGGGCCTTGGGATTATTCCCAAAGAATAAGAAAAAATGGGGTGACTGGAGAAGTGTGGAGTTTGGGAGGTCAGAAATATAGTACTGATTATATAGCACAAGATGAAATAGATAGGAGGAATAAGAGAAAGATAGAGACCTGTCATTATTGTTAGAGATTAGGAGGGTCTGGCTTGCCCCTAGTCTCCAACATGTAAGTTATAGACAAGTCTGTGACATGGCAGACAGATGGAAAATGGTGGAGGCTTGAAAATGGAAATTTTCAGGAAAATGCCCCAGTGGGAACTTATTTACTGAACTATACAAGCTGTTGTTAGTATCTGAAATAAAACTTTTAAAACACTAAAAGTCAAAATATTTTACTTGCAAGGAAGCAGCACTGAGTCAGTATTTCTGAGTGTAAACTGAACTTGATTTTTCTGCAAACTTTATTTTATACAGAACCACCCCCCTCCCAGCAAAATCAAGGTAAATTTTATTCTGATTGGTTACAAAAAAAGGTATTTTGTAATAAATCATTTTACTAATTGGATTCAGGAATGTATGGAAGTGAAAATAATGTCATTGTTAAGAAAAATCAGAAATACATGGGAGTAAAAACATTCTTATTATTAAGAAAGTTCTTTTTTAACAAGATAAAAGGGTCAGAAAATTAAAGCAAGACAGAGATATAATACAGTATAGGTGATTAACTATAGTTAAGACACACCTGTTAGGATACAAGTTATAGGGAGTTTTCCCACAGATTATTATTATTATTATTATTTACTTTTCCAGACAAACTAGAGCAGATCCATGATTTCTTAAAACCAAGATGGTTAAAAAGCACTAAGGTCAATAATAGCTGAACTCTTTTTCAAAGCACTGGTTGAGGCAAGCAGTGTCTGCCATACCCACTCCCAAGAAAAAAGAATCCCAGGACCAGGCAACTCTGTGGTAACTACTTTCTAGTTGGCCACAAAAGAGCCGAATGGAGGGGAACTCACTGCGCTTGACTCCCCCTTACCCACATGTGGAAGTAGACTACAATCACATTTAAAACTGTCATTTCTTCAAAACATTATTTTAAATATTTTCTCAATGTATGTGTATTAAAAATCTGGATGGTCATTTGAATCTGTACCGATTATGGCTACCTGAATGCTAGCCGTGATATTGAGAATGAGGGGAGGACAAAATCCCAGGAGGGAAGTAGATCTTAAAAATCCTGGGGGTTGTTCTTATACTATCTAAGTTAATTCTGCCAGAGGAAAATTTTCTGACTAGGTGTTCAAAGAGCCAAGCATGAAAAGAGACAAGAGTACTTTTGAGGGAAAAAGAAAACCATTGCTGAAATCCATTATAGTTTTTTGTTTGGAGGTGGGTGGGCGAGTGATGCATAAGTTAGAATGGACCGCCATTTATTACCTTTGCTTTAAATGTCCACAGGATTTGAAGAAGTCATAAGGTCGGAAGAAGCAAGTTGCTTTTAAGTTTACATTTAGTAGTAGTAGACTGTTCAGCCGGAGATTATTTGTCAGTGCCGCCTGGTGGTAATACTTGAGAACTGGGTAGTTTTTGTTTTTTGTTTTTCTACCTTTATTGTCTATGTACAAGGTGTTTTTCTACTGTTATTTCAGTAATAATTTCACTCTGAAAATTTTAAGTTTCTTTTTGCTTTACATGTTATTTTTATTTAATTTTCCTTGATTGTTTTGTGAGCTGATATTATCTCATCTTTTCTTGCTAATTTCTCTGAAAAAATTATTTTTGTGGGGATTTTATAAAATTGATACATAATCTTTTTTCATGATTTATTTAAAAACAAATAAACAAACAAACCCTTGTTTCTTTCTTCCTAAAGTTGTATGGCCTATATTTTATACTTTTGGTTTTCTTTTTTGTTGTTATTTTGCTTTATTTCATTTTGTATTTTTAATGATTCCCCTGGGTACTTTTCTCCATTGCACTCATCATGCTGCGTATGACGAACATAAATATGAAAGGCAACTATTCAACCCTTCTAATAGTGGCATAAGAATGTGCTTGTTGAAACTATACATCTATTCCAGGGATTCTTATTTAATGACATGGTTTACTTATAATTCAATTGTTGGAATATGACTGTCCACCTACTTTGTTATGTTAAGTGTGTATTGGTGAGGCAGCAAGGTGACCCAGTGGGTAAAGGCAGTAATTATCAAAACAACTAGTACTGGCTAAAAAGTAGAAATGGAATAGAGTAGACATACTCTGTTTTGAACATGATCTATCCCTTCATTAATTCTTTAGCACAACCTGCAAGATACTTCATTCCTTTCATGAGCCTACATGACAAAATTCATGCCTTACAGATATAATAGCAAAATCTCACAGATGACACACACTTTCAAGAGACACTACTCCTTGGTCCTCATTAAAGGTGAAAGGCAGCACCATCGGCCTACATTGACCTCATTACTCTTCTATTAAAGAAGTTATCTCTAGAAAATAAAGTTTCTTTCAGAAAATGGAATATTTCTTTGAATTTCAATTGAAAGTTCAAATTTGGCCTTAGATACTTACTAGCTGTGTTACACAGGACGAGTCACTTACTCATGCTTATCTCCGTTTCTTCATCTGTAAAATGAAAAGGAAACACTAAACCATTTTTCCCCCAAGAAAACCTCAAACGGGACCATGAAGAGTTGGATATGACTGAATAACAAACAGCTGTGTTCGTGGATAGGATGAAAGGTTAAATAATCCGATTTATGTTTAATAGATAAAACTGCTTCAGTATGTATTTACAACTTTCATATAGGGATCAATCTTTTGAAAATATAGAAGCTGCATTTGGAATATGCTGTTGTTCAATGGGTATTGAAGTTCATAGGGAACTATGAAGATATTATAAAATTATTGAAGGAAACTGCAAAAGAATTGGGGAACTATTGTATGGTATAGCAATACAAGACCAGAAGAATCCACTAAAAAAAATAAATTCATGGGTAATATTGGATCCATATTCTCTATGAAAGAAAAAAAAAGCTCACCAGTAGGTAAGAAAAAACCTAGTTCCCCTAAATGGTATAAAGGAGTGTCCCCTGTAAGGCATGGGCTGGTTCCCCTGTTATCATCTGTAAATAAAATAAGGCTTAAATAGATTCCCTGAATCATACAAAGGAGTATCAATGCAAGTAATACAGAGTTGCTTGGAAAAGGCTTGCTGGTGGGTAGGCCCAAGACGGGATAGGAATTTCCTCAGTAAACAAGTCTTCCCTTCTGAGGAAGACCCAGTTGAGGTCAAATATGCATCAGGACTATGTCTGGCAGCCATCTAAGAAGGAAAAGATAAACTGTTTGACAAAAAGCATTAAAGAACCCATCTCTGAGGAAAAGGAACCCTTAGGTCACATTAGGAATTCTTTCCTAAATTTGAAAAGTTCCACATCCCTGATCTTATAGCTGAAATGGTATTTCTGAAGTTTAGCAATATCAACAAAGGTAAATTGTTTCAGGTTGAATAGCCACCTATTGAGAATGGTGGGAAGAGGAATGGTACACTTTCAAAGCAGACATAGTCATATTAGATTCAGGAAGACATGAATTCAAATCCAGCCTCAAACACTTCCTAGCTGTGTGACCCTCGGCAAGTCACTTAATCTCTGTCTGACTCAGTTTTCACAAATGTAAAATGAGGATAATAATAGTACCTATCTTTTAGTGTCATGACCAATGGAATTACCACTGAGCCCAAAGCCTATACATATACAGGACATCACCTACAGTGGTGGTTTAAAAGGGGAATGTAAATATATGTATAGAAATCATGTTATATAGACTACTGGACAAGAGTGAACCAATACACCCTATAAAGAGTCCAAGATCAGCTGGACTGTCTGTTAAGCATTCAGTGATTATCAGTGTTAGACTATGGAACTGGGCCGACCAGGCTCAGTACAAATTGATGTTAAATAATCACAACTGGGTACTCATTGTGGCAAGGCAATACTTTTATTACTTCCTTAGTTGACTCTATTCTACTCATCAAAGCAGCTCCAGAAACATTTTCGTATCACATGGTGAAGAAAGCTGCAGAAGACATTTGAGTCACAAGATGAAGAGTATGGGAAAAGAAGGAGCCTAGTCAGCACAGTTTCATGATTTCTTCCGGGCTTATTCAGCAGCACATGAATAAGACTAAATGCAGTAGACGATGGGAGTGTACAAGATTGAGATTTGTTGGGGCAAGTTTGGTAATAGGAGGCAAAAGACTGAGGAGATAGAACAGTCTATAGTTGAACTGGTTCATCAAGGAATCAAGATGAGGAAGACAGGGAGTAGAGCCAGTAAATACATGTAGTGATTGACAGGGGAAGAACTAAGGAGTGGAGAGATTGGAGTTCATGATGAGGATGAGCTGTGTTTGGGTTTGCAAGGCAGAAGGAATGTTGGAATGACAACAGATTGTGATCAGATGAGATAATTTCGGAGTTCATGAACACAGAGGTAGTGCATTTGTGGGTGCTATCAAGATCAACAGTATGACTATCTCTGAATACTGTTGAGATGGGGTGGAGGAGCTGGTAATAGGTAATAAGTAAGTCGAGAAACTTTCAGGTTAGAAGTTTGAAGGAGTATTGATATATATGCTGTAGTCCCCAGTAAGAGTGTTGAAGTTGGTGAGGAAAGACTGTGAGCCAGATATCAAACCCATTGAGAAAACAAGGAGAGTGTTCTGGAGGTTGGGAAATACCAAACACCAGAATTTTGTTTGGGTGGTAGGATTTGGTTTGAGTGAACCTCAAAGAGTCAGCAGTTACTGAGGGACAATAGCAGAGGATGAACTTGGAAGAGACTACAGCTACCCTCCTATCATCCTTACAGAATTTTTGTATACTTTACAACCCACAAGGTAGATGCTAGTCCTTGACATTTCCACTATAGGACACTCATTTACTGAAGATCAGGAAAGAACAAACAAAAAAAGTCTGAAGCAGTCAAAATCTTTGGCACCAGCTCACATGGAAAGCACTAGTGGGGTCACAATGGTACTAGAGTAGAGAAGATCTTCACCCCTCACTATAATCACACAAGACAGCCTAGCTGTGGCTGAGGGACCCAGACAGAAAGTGACTTCTTTTTTTTTTTTTAAAGACCACTGAGTTATCTATTATTCTCATTAAACAGCCAGTTGTGAACTCATTGCCTAATAAATCTTATAAGGCCAGAAGGCTCTCTACTCCCAAACTTCCATTTCCTTTCCTGGAACCAGAAATGGAAATTTAGCATGTTTCATGGAGTAGGAGGGACTCCCTATTAAATAAAAATAATAGAACTTTTTGAAAACAAATACTAAACAAAAAATCTGAACACTACATATCAAAAAAATTATAAAAGCAAACTCCTCAGATCTATTAGAATTAGAGATCAAACTGAAATTAGAATGAATCAATTGGTTACTTCTTGTAAGAAACTTCAAACTGAAAATACCCTAGGATATTATGGTAAAAATCCATAGCTTCCAAGTTAAAGAGAAAGAAAATACTCAAGCAACCAAAATGAAAGAAATCAAGTACTAGGGAACTATAGTTAGGATTATACATTACTTGGCAGCAACTAAGGATAAAAAACATCTTAGAATAGAATATTCCAAAAGGAAAAAATAAAGGCTTATAGCCAAATATAATTTACCCTGAAAAAATGAGTGAAATCCTATAAGAAGAAAAATGGACCTTTAGTAAAGTGGAAGACTTGCATGCAAAACTGAAGACTGTCTAATGAGTAGTCCTGACGAGTATGCGTACCATTTTCTTCCTGATGCAATTCCCCAGGTGTACTTTGGAGCACAACAAATGATACCTCTTTGTAGTCTGTTTACTGTGTGGCAAAGAGAGTCCAAATCAAATTCTCTTTCTTGATAGTGATCCAGGGAAAACACCTATGGTAAGGAGAAAGGCATTGGGTCCTGCAAATGGGGCCATGAACACAGCCTGTCAGGTTGTTGTTGTCGTTTTTGTTGTGTCTACTTTTTCTCGATTATAGGTAAAGGAATATTGGAGATGGAACAGACTGAGGGTATCGCTGGTAATCAACAAAATATCAGAAAAACCACGAGGGGTCCAGGAACTAGAATTCATATAGAGAGTATAAGTAGCCAAACTTGGGTCAACCTGCTTGACCCAGAACAGCAGTGAATCCACTTGGCAGCCATGATGCTGTTCTCTACAAGTCAGCAAGCAACTTAGCCCAGTAGTTATGCTACATTTGGAAATGAATTTGGTAGGGTAAATGCTTTCTAGCAACTACTTTAAATTTTAGCCCACTTACTTCAGAGACTAAGTTAGGTTATAGTACAGTAATAGTATGTATAGTTTAGTAATATTCTATTACTACTAATACAATATTACTAGTATTACTACTAGTAATTACTACTAGTATTACAGAAGAGTAATGAGTATGACCTGGGTCAGAGTGGGGGTGGGAGTGAAGAATGTGTTTGTACTTCTGTCCTTGCTATATCTTCTTAATAAATATCCCATTGTGAGTGACATGGCCTTCTGTGGTCAGCTCTGGCGGCTACATGGGGAGCTGCTCTTGGCTGAGAAGATGCAGCCACAGGCCAAGACTATGCCAAAAGGATTCCACTGAGCAAACACACATACTGACTGGTCTGAGCCATGGTTACAGGACTTTTACACTTCCGTATACTTTGCCTGTTGCTCACGTACCTTACTTTCAAACAATATTGACTTCAGATTGGGCATTTCCAGTGTTTGGTGATTTTAGTATATTGTGCTGAACATATCAATGAACTTATTGCAATGAATTGGAGGTTACTTTCAAAATACTAATATGTTGATTGAAAAGGGATATTTATTTCCTTAGTGCTTTTTTTTTTAGTACCATTGTTGTTAAATGCTATGATTACATATGTGTAAGACAGTGGCTGTAATGATTGAGTTGAAGATCTTGCCACAGGAAAAAAAAAACAGAAAGAGAAAAGGAAAGCAGAATAATGTAGATGAACTTTTACACTGGATTTTCTAACATTTTCTAACAGCTATCTTTACTTCAATATTTGTGTATCATGCGATAGAATACACTGCAACCGTATCTTTAGCAGGCTCATGGTTCGAAGCAATCAAATATTCTTTTATTTCAGGTTTAAATGTGACAGAGGAAAACACTCAATTCAGTTATTTAATATAGTCCTAATTTAATATTAAATAAGGCTATGTTTCCATCAGCTCTAAAATTGTGCTATATTGATATGTCATTATTGTTACAGTCTAAAGATAGCCTGAGTGGCACACCTAGTTCTGTGACAAATATTTTTAGTGTTCTATTGGAATGATGTCTGTATTTCTTTATTTAGGAATCTGTTCTGATTTTAAGTTATACACTGATCATTTGAGTCGGTAGTGTTGCTCGGTCATATGTAAGGATCCCTGCTGGCTACTTGCTGACTTAGAAAACCATATATTAACCTTACCTATGTTACATTCTATTTTCATTTATTTTGTTAAATATTTCTGAATTATATTTTAACCCGGTGTAGGCACACTCAGCAGTGTTATGAGCTGGCTGCATGTTTGACATCTCTGATTTATGTGGTATAACTTCCAAAGTATTAAATCTCTTTTATGTCTAACATTAAATAATGGTATTTGTCAAAATTGTTGGAACTTTGCTTGTTTACACAATTAGCTTTGATGTAAATTTAACAGTGTCCTTGTCCAAAACAAACTTTAATATCTCAGGAAAATTATCTCAGGGTAATGGACTACTCCTTAAATTACAATCCCATGTAATTTGTTCACAAAAACTGTTTCTGGGAGTGGCTAGGCGGCACAGTGAGTAAAATGCCAGCCCCGGAGTCAGGAGGACCTGAATTCGGTTCCGGCCTCAGACACTTAACACCCACACAAAAAAACTAGCCATGTAACCTTGGGCAAGTTACTTAACCCCAATTGCCCTCCAAAAGGGCAAAAAAAAAAAAACAACAACAACAACCTGTTTCTGTATAGATTGTGGGTGTTATCATGACCAAACAGAACCCATGAGGTAGAATGAATTGTAATGAAAGTTTTAAAACATTTGTATGAAAAATATGTGCTTGAACATGTTGTAAAAATTATTTTTAAAAAATGAAGACATTAATATACAGGGTGTCCCAAAAGTCTTAAGTATTAGTGCACTAAGGCTTTTGGAACGCCCTATACAAATAAGTGTACATCAGAAGTTTCTAAGAATAGAATAATGATAGAACAACTCTTCATTTTCAGAGCCTTATATTTTCAGAAAATATTGGAAAATAATCCATCTAATATCTTTAAATGAGATATTTAATCACCCATTAAAAAAATAAGGTTTGTGTTTGAATTTTCAAAATTTGGCCAGTCAGAAAGCAGACTATCATTAATTTTATTTTTAAAGAAACTAATGTGGTATGATGCACCCTACTTTGTAGCCTCACTCATGAAGTAACATCCAAATTCCATCTCAATTTAGAATTAGAATAATGAGAGGTACCTGTAGGGGAAAATATGCAAATATTTCAAAAGACAAAGTGATAGAGAACTATGTTGTTAAGAACAGCAATAATAGCTAAAATTTATATAATGCTTATTATGTCCCAGATTCTGTGCTAAGCCCTTTACGGATTTTATCTCATTTGATTGGCACAACAACTTTAGGAAGTAACTGCTATTTTATCCCCATTTTACAGATGAGGAAATTGAGGCAAATAGAGATTAAGCAACTTGCCCAGGGTTACACAACTAGTATGTGTCTGAGGTTGGATTTGAACTCATCTTCCTAACTCCAGGCCTAGTGCTCTATCGTGCTATTTACCTGGCCAATTTTTTTCTTCAAAAAAGTTTTTTCCCCTATTTTTAAAATAAAGTGACAGTTGTTCATTTTTTTCCAGAGTGAAAAAAGTATTCTGAATATTCTAGAAATAAAGATAGGTGACTGAATTATAGCATTTATGTATGAAAATTTGAAAAGCAAAATAATCTCTTATTTGGAAATTGAATCCCATAATGTTAAAAATAAAACATTTGTCCTTTCTGGATAATTAAATACATCCTAGTCACAAATAACCAAAGTTATTTGTTGGATATGGCTTGATACTTTACAAAGTGACTTAGTTTAATCTTTAACATAAATAAGGAGCTTTTAACCTGAAAACATTGTATCAGCTCTCTAATGCTTGGCATCAGAGTTCTTCTAACCATATTCCCGGGCATTGCATATGAAGTAGTAGTGTAAGAAATATAATATCACACAATTACAAAACACTTTTCACACAAATAAATTCAGATTTAAATAGTTGTAAAAAAAATCAGTTGCTCATGGCAAGGTTGAGCTAAAATAACAAAAATGACAATTTTACCTCAATTAATTTACCTATTTAGTGCCACACCAATCAATCTATCAAAAAATTATTTTGTAGAGCTAGAAAAACGAGTAACTAGAAAAAAAATCATCTGGAAGAACAAAAGGTCCAGAATATCAAGGGAATTAAGGAAAAGAAATACTTTGTACTGACTGAGGAATAGAGTGGTGGATCAGTGAAATAGATTAGGAACAAGAGAAACAGTATCAATGATTATAGTAATCTACTGTTTGATAAACCCAAAGACTCCAGCTTCTGGGATAAGAACTCTCTATTTGATAAAAAAAAAAAACTGCTGGGAAAACTGGAATATAGTATGGCAGAAACTGGGCATAGACCAATATCTTACACCATATACCAAAATAAAGTCTAAAGGTGAACATGATCTAGCTATAAAGACTGATACTGTAAACAATCTGGGAGAGCAAGAAATAGTTTACCTGTCATATTTATGGAGAAAGGAAGAATTTATGTCCAAACAAGAAATAGAGAGCATTACAAAAGGCAAAATGGATACCTTTAATTACATTAAACTGAAAAGTTTTTCTACAAATAAAGCCAGTGTAACCAAGATTAGGAGGGAAGAGGAAAATTGGGAATTTTTACAACCAGTGTCTCTGACAAAGGACTCATTTCTAAAACATACAGAGAACTGAGTCAAATTCAAAAGGTTACAATTCACTCCCCAATTGATAAATGGTCAAAGGATATGAACAGGCAGTTTTCACAGGAAGAAATTAAAGATATCTACAAGCATATGAAAAAAATGCTCTAAGTCACTATTGATTAGAGAAATGCAAATCAAAACAATTCTGAGATGCCACATCTCATCGGTCAGATTGGCTAAGATGACAAAACAGGAAAAATATAAATGTTGGAGAGGATGTGGAAAAATTGTAACACTAATACATTATTGGAGTTGTGAACTGGTCCAATCATTCTGGAGAGCAATTTGGAACTATGCCCAAAGGGCTATAAAAATGTGCATACCCTTTGACCCAGCAATACCACCTCTATGGCTGTATCCCAAAGAGATCATACAAGTGGAAAAAGGACTCATGTGTACAAAAACATTTATAGCAGCTCTTTTTGTGGTAGCAAAGAATTGGAAATCAAGGGGATGCCCATCAATTAGGGAATTGCTAAACAAATTGTGGTATATGAATGTAATGTGCTATAAGAAATGAGGAGCAGACGGACTTTATAATAACCTGTAGAGACTTAAATAAACTGATGCTGAGTGAGGAGAGCAGAACTAGGAGAACTTTGTACACAACTACAGACACATCATATGTGTGATGACTGACTTTGATAGACTGGGCTCCTCTCAGCAATGCAGGGTTATAAGATGACTCCAAAGGATTCATGATAGAAAGGAATATCTACATCCAGAGAAAGAACTACAGAGTGTGAATGCAGATTGAAGCAAACTACTTGCTCTCTCTCCTTTGTGTTTTGTTTCTTCTTTCTCATTGTTCTCTCCATTAGTTATAATTCTTTACAACTTGACTAATGTTTAATGTGAAGGTATTTGTAGAAACTATATTTGATTGCATGCTGCCATGGGGGAAAGATGGGAGGAGAGGGAAGGGAAGAAAATTTGGAACCCAAGGGATTGTGAAACTGAATGTTGTAAACCAAAAGTAAATAAATAATTTTTTTAAAAAATAAAGGAACCATCACATATGATATGAGGGGAAAAAAGAAAACATAAGTTACAGGAGCTTCTTGTTTCAGTAAAATTGACCTCCTAGAAAATTGGAGACAGCTTAGTGACATATTTGTTGACTGTTTTTTTTTTTTATTAGTTTGTGCTTATGTTAATCCTTGAATGTCTTGCCAGTCAATTGCCAACAGAAATATTTGAGGGTAAGTCTGGCTGGCCCTCTGTGTTTGTGATGAATACATGTTCTTCCCAAATAAACTTCCCCTACAGCCTTGAAAAAAAAAGAAATATAATATCATTATTATGGTTTAGTTTTCAAATGAACATTAATCCAGCCTAATTTGTTTCAGGTTTTGAATATACGGGACCCTGGTAATTTGCATAGTTTCAATAACTGAATTGAGTAAATTCAATAATAATATTAATTGAATAAATGTTCACAATAGTCTTCAGAAATTACTAATTTGGTATGTTAAATGATATTTGCAGTTTTTTTCATTAATTCCCTTGATATTCTGGACTTTTTGTTCTTCCAGATGAATTTTGTTATTATTCTTTTCTAGCTCTATGAAATAATTCCTAGTATGGTGCTGAATAAGTAAATTAATTTTGGTAGAAATCTCATTTTTGTTATATTTGTGTGGCCTACCCACAAGCAATTGATATTTTTCTGGTTGTTTAGATCTGATTTTGTGTAAAAAGTGTTTTGTAATTGTGTTCATATAGTCTCTGGATTTGTCTTGGCAGCTAGACTTCCAAATATTATATATATAGTCTGCAGTTATTTTAAATGGAATTTCTTTTTTATATCTATCTTGCTTTTGGGCTTTGCTGGTTATATAAAGAAATGCTGGTGATTTTTGTGAGTTTATTATGCAACTTTGATAAAATTGTTAACTATTTCAAGTAGTTTTTCAGTTGATTCTCTAGAATTCTCTAAGTATACCATCATATTAACTGCAAAGGTTGATAGTTTTGTATTCTCATTGCCTATTCTAATTCCTTCAATTTCTTTTTCTTCCCTGATTGCTAAAGCTAGTATTTCTAGTACAATACTGAATAATACTGTTGAAAATGGACATCCTTGGGGCGGCTAGGTGGCGCAGTGAGTAGAGCAGTGGCCCTGGAGTCAGGA
Source organism: Petaurus breviceps papuanus (assembly GCF_028583685.1). NCBI lineage: Eukaryota > Metazoa > Chordata > Mammalia > Diprotodontia > Petauridae > Petaurus > Petaurus breviceps. The sequence goes on along the minus strand of NW_027185867.1, from coordinate 2,659,945 downwards.
GGACCTGAGTTTGAATCCGGCCTCAGATATTTAACACACACACACACACATACACACACACACACACACACACACCACTTGGGCAAGTTACTTAACCCCAATTACCCTCCAAAAAGAAAAAAAAAAGAAAGAAAATGGACATCCTTGTTTCACTCCTGATCTTATTGGGAAAGCTTCTTGATAAATACTACTTGTCATTTTAAGTTAAATTCCATTCATTCCTATGCTCTCTAATGTTTTTTTTTTTTTTAAAGCAGTTGGGGTTAAGTAACTTGCCCAAGGTTACACAGCCAGTTTGTGTGGGTGTCAAGTATCTGAGGCTGGAACCGATCCCAGGTCCTCCTGACGCAGGGGCCGGGTGCTCTTACTCACTGCTCCACCTTACCACCCCTCTCTAATGTTTTTAATAAGAATAGTTACTGTATTTTGTAAAAAATTTTTCTGCAGCTATTACAATAATCATATGATTTCTATTAGTTTTGTTATTGACATCTCAATTATTCCGATAGTTTTCCCAATATTGAACCAGTCCTGCATTCCTTGTATAAATCTCACCTGGATATAGTATATTATCCTTGTGATAAATTGTTGCATCAATATTCATTTAGTAAATTGGTCTGTAATTTCTTTTCTCTGTTTTGGCTCTTCCTAGTTTAGGTATCAGCACCATATTTGTGTCATAAAAAGAATTTGTTAAGACTCTGCCTATTTTCCCAAATAGTTTATATAATATTGAAATTAGTCATTCTTTAAATATTTAGTAAAATTCACTTGTAAATCCATATGACCCTGTAGATTTTTTCCTAAGAAGTTCACTGATGAGTTGTTCAATTTCTTTTCCTAAAATTGAGTTATTTAAGTATATTATTTCCTCTTCTGTTATTCTGGGCAATTTATATTTTTGTAAATATTCATACACTTTACTTAGATGGTCAGATTTATTGGCATATAGTTGGAAAAGTGGCTTCTAATTATTGTTTTAATTTACTCTTCATTGGTGGTGAATTCACCCTTTTAATTTTTAATACTGGTAGTTTGGTTTTCTTTTTTTCCATATCAAATTAACCAAAGGTTTATATATTTTATTGTTTTTTTTTTCATAAAACAAGCTCTTAGTTTTATTAGTTCATAGTTTTCTTTCTTTCAATTTTATTTATCTCTCCTTTGATCTTCAGAATTTCTAATTTGGTATTTAATTGGGGATTTGTAATTTGTTCTCTTTCTAGCTTTTTTGGTTGCATGCCCAATTCATTGAGCTAATTTTTCTCTGTTTTATTCATATAAGAATTTAGAGATATAGGGGCGGCCAGGTAGTACAGTGAGTAAGAGCACCGGCTCCAGTGTTGAGAAGACCTGGAGATCGAATCCCGGGCTCAGACACTTAGCACCCACCCAGAAACACCTGGCCGTGTAACCTTGAGCAAGTTACTTAACCCCAATTGCTTAGGGGCGGCCAGGTGGCTCAGCGAGTAAGAGCACGGGCTCCAGTGTTGGGACAACCTGGAGATCGAATCCTGGGCTCAGACACTCAGCACCACACCCAGAAATAACTGTCCGTGTAACCTTGAGCAAGTTACTTAACCCTGATTGCTTAAAAAAAAAAAAGAATTTAGAGATATAAAATTTCTCCTAAGTACTGGTTTGGCAATATCCTATAAAATGTGGTATGTTGCCTCATTGTTGTCATTCTCTTTGATTAAATTATTGATTGTTTCTATGATTTGTTGTTTGGCTGTTTCATTCTTTAGGATTAGATTATTTGGTTTCCAATTAATTTTTAATATATCTTTCCATGGTCTTTTATTACACATAATTTTTGTTACATCATGATCTAAAAAGGATGCATTTAATATTTCTACCTTTCTGCATTTGATTGTGAGGTTTTTATGCCCTAGTACATGGTTAATTTTTGTGTGTGTGCCATCTACCTCTGAGAAAATGATATATTCCTTTCACTCTTCATTCAATTTTCTCTGGAGGTCTATCATATCTAACTTTTGTAAAATTCTATTTACCTCCCTAACTTCTTTCTTGTTTATTTTCTGGTTAAATTTATGTAGTTCTGAGAGGGGAAGATTGAGGTCCTCCACTAGAATAGTTTTGCTGTTTTTTTTCCTCCTCTAACTCCCTTAACTTCTCCTCTGAGAATATGGATGCTATACCACTTGGTGCCTATTTGTTTAGTATTGATATTACTTCATTGTCTATGGTACTTTTTAGCAAGATGCAGTTTCCTTCCTTGTCTCTTTTAATTTTTGTTTTGCTTTGTCTGAGATCAAGATTGCTACCCCTGCTTTTTTTTTTTTTTACTTTACTTGAAGCATTTGTTTTTGCCTTTACCCTGTGTGTCTCTCTCTGCTTCACATGTGTTTCTTGTAAACAACATATTGTAGGATTCTGGTTTGTAATCCTCTCTGTTATATGCTTCCATTTTATGGAAGAGTTCATCCTGTTCACATCCACTGAAATAATGACTAATTGTATATTTCCATCCATCTTATTTTCCCCTGCTTGTGCTTTTCTCTTTCCTTTCACCCTATCCCTCCTCACCAGTGTTTTGCTTCTAACCACCTCCTCCTTCAATCTGCCCTCCCTTCTATCAGTTCCTCTTCCTTTTATTCCTCTTTTCCCTCCTACTTCTTCCCACGATTCTTCCTTCCCTTCTATCCACTCTCCTCCCTTTTATTTCCCTTCCTACTTCCTTATAGAATAAGATGTATTTTATTCCTTCTTTGAGCCAAATCCAATGAGATTAAAGTTCAAACAACATTTACTCTCCTGTCTTCTTTCCCTCTACTGTGATTGGTCTTTTGCACCTCCATTACTGCCTCCTATTCTGCCTCCCCCTTAACTCTTCTTCTGGTATAATTCTTTTCTTAAGCCTTTAACTTTTTATATCATCATATCCAAGTCAACTTATGCCCATACCCTCTATCTATGTATACCCCTTCTAAGTACCTTAATAGAAATACAGATCTCAAAAGTTACAACTATCATCTTCTCATGTAGGTATGTAAACAATTTAACCTTATTGAATAACATATTTAGTTTTTTTTTCTTTCCTGTTTACCTTTTTAGCCTTCTCTTGAGTCTTATATTTGAAGATTGAATTTGCTGTTCAGCTCTGGTCTTTTCATCAGGAAAGTGTGAAAGTCCCCTATTTCATTGAATATCCATCTTTTCCCTTGAAAGACTATACTCAATTTTTCTGGGCAGTTGATTCATGGTTGTAATCCAAGTTCCTTTGCCCTCTGAAATATTACATTCCAACCTATTCTTTAATGTAGAAGCTGCTAAGTCCCGTGTAATCCTGACTATGGCTCCATGATATTTGAATTGTTTCTTTTTGGCCACTTGCAGTATTTTTATCCTTGGCCTGATAGTTCTGGAATTTGGCTACAATATTCCTTGGAGTTTTCATTTTGGGATCTCTTTCAGGAGGTGATTGGTGGATTCTTTCAATGATTATTTTATCCTTTGATTCTAGGATATCAGGGCAGTTTCCCTTGATAATGGCTTGAAAGATGCCTTCCAGGGTCTTTTTTTGATCATGGCTTTCATGTAGTCCAATAATTCTTAAATTATTTCTCCTGGATCTATTCTATATTTCCTCCTATTTTTTTCATTCTTTTGATTTTGTTTGACTGGTTCTTCATGTCTCATAGACTCATCAGCTCCCACTTACCCAATTCTAATTTTTAAGGAATTATTTTCTTCAGTTAACTTGTGTATCTCTCTTTCCATTTAGCCAATTCTACTTTTTAAGGAGTTGCTCTCTTCAGTGAATTTTTTTCCCCATTTGATCACTTGTATTTTTTAAGGAATTCTTCAGCCAATTTTTGTCCTTCCTTTTCCAAGCTGTTGACTCTCTCTTGCATACCTCTCATTTCTTTTTCCATTTTTTTTCTGCTTCTCTGATTTTTAAAATCCTTTTTGAGGTCTTCCAAGAAGTATTTTTGGGCTTTAAACCAATTCATATTCCCCTTTGAGGTTGTTCATGCAGGCATTTTGACATTGTTGTCCTCTTCTGAGTTTGTGTTTTGATCTTCCCTGTCACCATAGTAGCTTTCTATGGTCAGCACTCTTTTCTGTTTCTTGCCCATTTTTAAAGCATATTTCATGGCTTTTAAAGTTGGGCTCTGCTCCTGGGGCACAGGGGCACTGTCCCAAGTTTCTTGTGCTGTGGACCAGGGGCCTGGTCGCTGACCTTCTTTTCTGGGGCCTCAGGTGCTGGAGGCTTAACTATTGCACTGGGGTGGCCTGGCCCACTTGTGCCTGTTCTACCCTGGGTTCTAAGGCTGGCAATTTGCTTTCTGTATTGGGGCTGTAAGTCTCACAGCTGGGCTGCTGAACCAATACCATGGAGTCTTGGTTGATTATCTGTGCTATAGCTAAGAGTTTCCCACTGGCTCACCCGACCCCATCCACCCTAGGCTATACGGAGCTGTGTTCCCCTTCTACCCACCCAAATGAGACAGACCTTGCTTGAATTCCCTCCAAGTTATCTTAAGTTGGAAAATTGTCTAATTCCATATTTTTGTAGGTTCTTTTGCTCCAGAATCTGTTTAGAGGTTTGATTTAATGTTGTTTCTGAGGGAAACTAGGGAGAGCTCAGGCAACTTCCTTGCTTTTGTCTGCTATCTTGGCTTCACCCCTAATTACTACTTTCAGGACGAATCTTCTCTAACAGGCCGTTAGTCAGCTCAATGTAAATCTAACCTCTCAACATCTTTTATGTTATTACTCAATTTCTGTGAACCATAAGGCCCTGACATTTCTGTATGATATCTACCTCAGGATTAGTGGAAGAAGCCCAAGGATGATGAAAACAAGTCATCTCCACAAAGCAGATACATACCACACACACACGCATGTATGTATTTACACATACAATGCAAACATACATAAACAAATATACACATAGATACACATACACACACAAAGATATGTACATACATACACACATCCATAAATACACTTACCTACACATATATACTTAGATATCTATAATCATACTCATATGTAGACACATACATTCATATGTGCCTGTGTACAAGTGTACTATACTTATTTGTCTTCTGTTTCTCTGAAGGTGAATGTTTTCCTTCATAAGTCCAAATCTTTCCATATTTTTCTAAGTTCACAAATTCATCATTTCCCATATCACAGTAACATTCCACCCTTATACTGTCCAGTTATTTTAACTAGTCTAAAACAATGTTCATTTATGTTTGACATATGCTGTAGTTTCCTTACTTTTCTCTTTTAATTAAATCTATTTTAGCTTTTTACCTCGTGTGAGACCATGATTACTACACCTCTGCTTTTTTTCCCTAATAAACTCTACTACTGATCTTTAGTTTATGTGTATTGCTTGTTTCCTATCCCTCCTGACTCCTTCCACCCATTACCTTGTTCTCTTATTACTTAACCTACCCTCCCGCCCAGGATCCCTCCCTTATCCTCCCATTTCAGTCAACTAAACACTTTTCTATCCCTCCCTTATCCTCTCCTCCCTCCTTATCCCCTTAGACTTTGATTTCTTTCTGAATTTAGAAGATATATATATTATATACATATATATATATGTATTGTTCCTTCTATGTATATGTGTATGTATGTGTGTGTATGTATGTGTGTGTGTGTGTATTGTTTCCTCTTTAACCCATTCCCAGTGACAGCAGGGTTCCAGAACTACCAGCCCCCCTTCCCCATCTAATTCCTCTGTATCAGTCCTTGAAGTCTTGCACTTCATTTTTATGAGAAAATTACTCTTTTTACCTTTTCCTAAACATTTTTACTTTTTAGAATCAAATCATATTCGGGTCTTTCTTACGAATTACCCAATTACTAAAAACAATCTTAGATATACATTTTACATTTTACATATATATATAAACAGTCTGTCCTTACTGAATCCCTTGTAACTACTCTTTGATATATACCTTATATTTCTCTTAGATCTCACATGTCATATCTTCTATTAAGTTCAGGTTTGTGGTTTTGTTTTTTCTAAAATCCTGAAAATCTGACAATTCATCAAATGTCCATTTCTTTTCATTTAGGATAATGTTTAACTTTGTGGGATATGATATTTTTGGCCACAACCCCAGTTCTTTGCTCTTCAATATATCATGTTCCAAGACTTATGGTTTAGTGTCACTGCTTCTAAGTCATGTGTCATTCTAATTGAGGCACTGATATATTTAAATTGGTTTTTTTCTTGTTGCTCATAATATTTTCTCCTCGAAATGGGGGTTTCAGAATTTAATTATGATATCCTGTAGGTTTTCCTTGTAAGATCTCTTTTGAGTGGTGATTGGTGGATTTTTTTTTCTATTTCTATTTCCCCTCTTGTTCTAACACTTCAGGATACTTTTATTTAATTATTTCTTATATTATTGTATCAAGATTCTTTTTTTTGATTGTAGGAGTCAATAATTCTTATGTTTTCTCTTCTTGATCTGTTTTCCAGGTAAGTTGTTTTTCTTATGAGATGTTTCACATTCTATTCTTTTTTCATTCTTTATATTTTGTTTTATTATCTGAAGAGTTCTTTAGACTCTTATCCCTTCCTTTTGTTCAACCTTTTTATAAAACTGTCTTCATAGAATTTTTAAGATATATTCTTTCTTTCCAACAGAAAACTGAATGTGCATTATAAAAGAAAAAATTTGTGAGTGGTGATGCTGTTTACCAGCCATACAGGTGCATATAAACATGTACTACTTTTCTAACTTGCAAGTTGAATTCCTTCAAGAAAAAAGGAACAATGCTTCAAAGAATACTGTGTATTAAATACAAATAAAGGAGTTTATTAACATACCATAAGAAAAAAGAAAAAGGCAGAGTTAAGTAGAAATTTTGAAGTGCAAACACAGATATCAAGAAAAATATAGAAAGTTAATTATATTTAGGCAATTTGAAGAAATTAAATGATATTGAATTGCTCATATTTTAATAGAAGAAGAGACAAAGACAAATGAGTCATTTCAGAACCCCGTGGTCTTCCAGGATCAAAAAAAGATTCAAAGTTAAAAAACACCAGTTCTTGGTAATTTTTTTTTTGTTCTGTTTTTTTTTTTGCTTTTAATAGAGGAAAGAAAAGAGAGGAGCAAAATTATCTTAGGGAAGAAACTCAGAAGAAAAGGAAAGAACTTGCTATTTTTTGCATAAAATGGGTATGCAAGGACACTGTAAACCTTATAAGAAGTGATGAGGAAGTTAGTGTCTCAGCATCTCATTCTTATTTGAAATGGATCAAGAAAGATGAACTTTCCTCTCCTAAACCCTGACCCTACATATGAATAGATTTTGGTGTAGAAATGTATTAAACTCAACCAGGATAAAGTCAAGTAAAGGGATAGGGAAGTGGGGGAGGGTAAATTCAGAGGAGAGTAGATTCAGAGAGGGAACAGACACAAAACAAAAGTTAACTTTAGAAGGTTGGTCATAAAGGGTGATTAAAAAGAGAGAAAGCAGGGTGGCTAGGTGGTGCAGTGAGTAGAGTGCTGGCCCTGGAGTCAGGAGGACCTGAGTTCGGATCCAGCCTCAGACACTTAACACACACAAACAACAACAACAAAAAAAACCTAGCCGTGTGACCTTGGGCAAGTTACTTAAACTCAATTGCCCTCCAAAAAGCCAAAAAAAAAAAGAGAGAGAGAGAGAGAAAGTATAAGAATCTGATATGGGAGTCAGAATGCAGTGAATAGAGAATGGGCAGACCATTTCAATATTGATTACTAGTGATGATTAGATTCTTCCTCTTTCTCCACCCCTGAATTCATCCACAAAATATGCTTCTTCCAGACCTAGACAAAACTAGCCAAAAGATAAATAAGAAAGAAGACAAGTACTTGGGAATCTTACAAGACTTATACATGGTTAAACTCTGGTGAATGCTGAATAGAAATAGAAAGAATTGCATGTTTAGAAGCATCTGGCAGCACAATGTATTGAGTGCTGGTCCTGGTGTCAGGAAGACTGAGTTCACATTTAGCCTAGATACTTAACTATCTGGTGACTCTGAGCAAGTCATTCCACTTATTTGCCTCAATTTCCTCAAATGTAAAATAGTAATATTAATAGCATTTACTTCCTGGATTGTTGTGAGGATCAAAATGATAATATTTGTACAAATGTGATACTTAAAAAGGTTTGAGAGACATAGTTTCTGGATAATTTAATCATCTTGTTAATAAGACCAGCAGGTTATTGATAAATGGATGGTCATTTGACCATCTATCTTAGATCAAAGCCCATCATGGCAGCAGATTCACAGTTTATATGCCCTTTAAAAGAATAGGTGGTCCATCAAACAGCAATCAAATCTAATTAGGTAACATAATTGGAGGTGGGCCATATTAAAATGAAGGACTGAGTGTCTCTTGGATAGGGAAAGTATTTCTATAACAGACCATACACAGGTTTTAGGCTATCATCTCAAAGAATGTATGCCCTACTCATTTCTGAACAGAACACAATAGGCTTCCCCACCTTAGATTAAATTCCTTGTAAGGTTGAGTGGGGTCTGACCAAGATCTGTAAGAGTCAATGCAATCTCATCAATAGTATCTTGATTTCTCATAAAGTCACTAGCTTCCATTTGCTCCAATCTAATTCTGAAGGAATGATTCTCTTCAGTGAGCTTTTGAGATTCTTTTTCCATCTGGCAAATTCGGCTTTTTAAGGCATTCTTCTCCTCATTGGCTTTTTGATCCTCTTTTGCTATTTGAGTTAGCCTATTTTTTAAGGTGTTATTTTCTTCGGTCTGGTTGTTGACTCTCATTTTATAATTTTCTTGCATCATTCTCATTTTTTTCCCCCAATTTTTCCTCCACTTCTCTTATTTGTTTTTCAAAATCGTTCTTAAGCTCCTCTGTGGCCTGTAATCAGTTCATATTTTTCTTGGAAGCTTTTGGTGAAAGAGTTCTGACTTTGTTGTCTTCCTCCTGTTCCATGCTTTGATCCTTTTTGTCCCCCCAAAGGAGTCCAAAGTTGGATTACTGTGCTTCCTTTGCTTGCTCATGTTGCCACTCAATTACTTGACTTTTGAGCTTTTTTTAGTACAGTAGAACTCTGTTACCAGAGAGGGGAGCTTTGTCCCAGATCCCTGGAGTTTTCTCAGCTGCTGGAGCTGTTAGTTGGCTGCCCTCTCAGAAGCCTCCACAAGCTCTGGAACACTGGTCATGCACCCCAGGACCTCCACCCCAGACAGTGATCCAGATCCAAGCAGGTTAAAGCATGAATGATTACCCCTCAGAATGGTCACTTGGTCCCCCTACAATCTGCAGATCAGGAGCTCTGAAGCAGTGTAGCAGCAAGCACCCCAAGTGTCCTCAGGGTTTGCTGCCCATACAGGTTCTTGGATCTGCTTTGTTAAAGGAAAGCAACTCAAAATGGGTTGACAAGCTTACTTTAATCAGCCAGACATATATCGTTTACCTTGTTCAGGGGAAATGGTCAGCACCCCGAACTTCAAAGTATACAGGCAGAATTATCAAGACAGAAACAGATCAAGTATACAGCTTTCCAAACTGTCCAGCCATTACATCCATACCCAGTCAACATCTGGGTTTCCACATCTGGGTTTTTCAAAGCTGGGGGACTCTTAACAATGGCTTCCCAGAATTCAGATCAAATCACAGAACACTTCTCAAAGTGAGTCCCAAAACAAAGCTACACATCAGGGCTTATATAGCCTTCTCCTGGCTCAGAGAATGTAACAACCTTATTGACTCACTGGCCAATCAAGAAGTATCTACTGAAAAACAAGCCTCCCACCCCAGGCTTCAGGTGCACATTAGCCTAGGGGCAGGGAAGGTCTTTAAAATTTACATTCTTATTACAAGCAGCCACGTGGCAGTAGCTGCACGGCTGCCACACCTTACTGGCTTTTCCCTCCGGGGGTAAAGGCTGGACTGCACTCCTGAACTCCCAGGTCCCAAGTCCACACTGCACTGACCTCTCACTTTGTCTTTAGCATCTATGGGTTGAAAATTCCAGAAACCACCACAGCTGCTGGTGATCTGAAGTCCCTCCAGCTGGCTGCTGGTTGTGGCCGCCCTGAGGCTAAAACCTTATGCTTACTCAGGGATGGGCTCCCAGAGTGCTGTGCTGGCTGCTTCCTGCAGGCCTGCTGGGCTCCCCTCAGCTGGAGGTTAGCTTCTCTCTGTTGTTTTGTGGGTTCTGTAGCTCTAAAGTTTGTTTAGTCATTTTTTACATGAATTGGAAGAGGTGGGAGCAGGAGCCACATCGAAGTCCTGTTTCTACTCTGCCATCTTGACTCTACCCCTGCAATCTCATCAATAATGTCCTTCAAAAAAACCTAGACTTAAAGCCAGGACTTGGGAGGAAAGAGGGGGAGCTCTGTATCTCTCCAAGATTTTGTATGTACACAGCCATTTGTATGTTGTCTTCCCATTAGAATCCTCCATCCTATACTCTTACACTTTTTCCCTCTTATTTTTCCTTTCTAAATAAGGATGAGCATGATCAGACTGTGATTAATGCCAGGGCTTCTTGCTTGATGCAAATGCCTTCCACTTCCCCTACATGTCTTATACTCCACTTTTCCACACCCAAATCACAGATTCTTACCTTTTCTTTTTTAAAAAAACCTATCTTCATGAACCGCCCTCAGAAATTAGATCCTGCTTTTAGTTATTTAATATCTTCTGGAACCTACCTTCCCTCTTTTCCCCTTTCTCCTCTATCCTTATTCCTTCCAATCTCTCTGTTGAAATGTATTTCTATACCAGACACTGTGCGTGCATGCGTGTGTGTGTGTGTGTGTGTGTGTGTGTGTGTGTGTGTGTGTGCTCTACACTCCTTGACAGGTTCAGATGACAGTGAGGTTCATGTGATGCTTGTTCCTCCAAACCTTTCTCTTTTGATTGTAGTCTTCTACTTGCATACTCTATGTGAAATTGTAAATTCCCACATTGTTCCTGCCCCTTCCATTCCTAAGGTATTTATTTTTCCTTCCTTTTATTCATCTGAGGTCATCAAAAGATAGCAAAAACACTTCCAGAACTATTGTCTTAAACTTCCTGGAAGTACCCTGATGATGTCATTAGATTTCTGAAGTAATATTTGTATCATCTCACCATATTAAAATGTAAACATTTATATATAGTCCCTTCTGAATGGACTATTGTATTTATATTTTTGTGTATCTCTTGATTAATATCTTTGATTTAAAAACTTCTTCTCAGTTCTGATCTTTTCACCAAGAATGCTTGGAAACCCTATTAAAGGTTCATTCTTTCCCCTCATCCCACCTTCCACAGCATCATATTTCATTTGGTTTGGTCAGTTGTTCTTTCTAGGCCTATATCTTTTGCCTTCTGGAAGATCACATTCTAAGCTGTACTCTCTTACAGGTGGTAGCTACTTGTGTAACTTTGACTGTGTGTGGCTGCTCAGTAATTGAAATTGTTCTTTCTGGGTGCTAGTAATATTTTTTTTATTTGACCTGTGAACTTAGGTTTTTGTCGTGAAGTTCCTGGGACTTTTCATTTTGGGTTTCTTCCAGGAGGTCACTGGGGGGTCCTTTCTATTTTTCACTTTGTCCTCTGATTCTCATAGATCTAGGTGATTTTACCTCATGAGTTCTTGAAATATTATATCCAGGCTCTTTTTGGGATGGTGGAAGGTAGGTCATGACTTTCAGGTAGTACAATGATTCTTTTTTTTTTTTTTTTTGCTTTTTGGAGGGCAATTGGGGTTAAGTGACTTGCCCAAAGTCACGGCTAGTAAGTGTGTCAAGTGTCTGAGGTCGGATTTGAACTCAGGTCCTTCTGACTCCAAGGCCAGTGCTCTATTCATTGTGCCACCTAGCCACCCCTAGTATAATGATTCTAAAATTATCTTTCCTTAATTCATTTTCCAAGTCAGTTTTTGTTGTTGTTGCTGCTGTTTGTTTTGGTAATGATGTGAACTCATGGACCATAGTACAATAGGCCCTTCTGTTCTCCACTATCTCCTGAAGTCTGTCCAAGCTCATGTTTGTTGCTTCCATGATATTATCAATACATCTCATCTTTTACCATAGCTCATCTTTTACCATACCCTTCTCTGTTTGCCTTCAATCTTTCCCAACATCAAGGTTTTTTTCAATGAGTCTTGTCTTCTCATTTGCGCCCAATGTATTTAAGTTTCAGCTTCAATGTTTCACCTTCCAGTGAATAGTTTGAATTAATTTAAAAATTGATTGATTTAGGGGTGGCTAGGTTGCACAGTGAATAGAGCACTGACCCTGGAGTCAGGAGGACCTGAGTTCAAATCCGGCCTCAGACACTTAACACTTACTAGCCATGTGACCTTGGGCAAGTCACTTAACCCCAATTGCCCTGCCTTCCCCCCTTCAAAAAGAAAAAATAAAAATAAAAAAATTAAGAATTGACTGATTTGATCTCTTTGTTCTCCAAGGGACTTTCAAAAGTCTTCTCCAGCACCACAATTCAAAAGTGTCAATTCTGTCACACTTGCCTTATGGTCAACTCACAGCTGTACGTTGCTACTAGAAAAACCATATGACTATATGGACCTTTGTTGGTCAGGTGATGTCTCTGCTTTTTAGCATGCCATGCAGATTTACCATGGCTTTCTTTCCAAGAAGCAAGGGGCTTTTAGTTTCATGGCTGCAGTTGCTATCTACAGGAATCTTTGAGTCAAAGAATATAAAATGGCTATGTTACACTTTTTATTTGATGCACTATTTGTAGATATTTTGAAGATCCTTTTTTTTTCTGGGTTTGTGTCTTGGGAGTTCCAGGCTTCATAATAGCTCTTTATTGTCAATATCTTTCATTCCTTAATGGATGGAAACTTTGTATTTGAGCCAGGCCTTTCACACTTCTGGGAATATTGAGGCCTTTTATGGCACTGGTCTGTATTTTCTGTTGTGCTGTTGCTTTCTCCAGATACAGAATATTGTGTTCTTCAAAAATTACATGAGTAGCTCAACTTAAAGAGTTGCAAATTCAACACAGGCCCTTAGCTGTCTGCTCCAGGGCACAGTTGGATCACTGTTTTCTTGATATGAGTCCCCCAGTTTAGTTCTGAGAAACTATAGATTTGCCCCTAGTTGGAGCTCCAGTAGACCATTGCACTCCCAGACCTTATCAGTTAGCTGGAAGGCTATACATGTTAATAGTTATAGGTACTCCTTGGTTCCCAAGCCCTCCCCTCATTTCTTTACCTTTGGAATGTATCTAGATTCCACTTTGGAGTCATACTAGTGATTAGAGGAACATGTCTTCAAACTCTCCCCTAGTCTGGGCTTGTATCTGAATCTGTGTTCTTGTTCCCACCCATGGGTTCCAGTGGGCCACTTGGTCACTTACCTGTGATCTGTTTGTGTTCTTGGCCTGGAAAAATAATCCAATTTCTTCATAAATTTCATGATCATTACTAGGTCTGCCGCTCTTTCTTGATTTGTGTTAAATAATTATGAGAGAGAAAGTTTATCTGTTCTCTCTGACTCCTCATTTCTCACATGGCTACCCTACTTTGGGACTCTGACTTCTCTACCATACCCCAGAAAGCTCCTTAGTGGGGTGGCCCATCATCTTGTAAGATTTCTTCAGCCTTGGTACTACACCTTATCATTACCCTCTACTTCTCTGATTTGCAGAGTGGGTCCATGGACTTAAGGGGAGAGCCCAACTCAGACATTTCCTCATTACCTGGCTGTACTACTTTTCTCAGTGACTTCTCCACTATGTCCCTTTCTCTTCCTTGTCCCACTTTTCAGCTTCCTTTTTGTGTTTTGTCTTTCCCCATTAGATTATAAACTCCTTGAATGCACAGACCATCTTTTTCTTTTTGTATTTGTTTAGCACAATGCCCAGGCACATAATAGGCCTGTAATAAATCTTTACCAATTGACTCTAACTCTGTATCTTTGCCCTGTTCATTTGACTTTCTACTTTCCTATAGTCATTGGCTAAAATTTTTGTCATTTTGTCAATTATTTCAAAGAAATAGTTTTTACTTTTGTTTATTCATTCTATAAGCTTTGGATTTCCAATTATTTGTTTCCCCCTATTTTTCAAGATTTTACACATTGGACTTATTTCAAGTTTTAATCTGATGGTTTTATAATTTTCATAATACCTTTAGTTCAATATTAAGTGCACTTGATTAAGTGATCTCTTTTCGTATTGTGTTAATGTTTACATTTAGTGATACATTTTTTTTTCCTCATGGATTACTTTAGTTGCATCCCAGAAATTGTGGTATGGTGTCTCATCATTATTATGGCCTTTCACATGTGTACTGATAGTTTCTATGCTTTATCCTTTGGTCCATTCATTATTTAAGGACTAAATTATTATGACCTTTTTTTCCTTTAGCTTGTGTTACTTGAATTGGTTAATATTTGTATTCTTTTATGATCTATAAAGGATATCTTTAGTTTTATCAGTTATTTGCAATTTAATTGTGCCCCAATATATGGTCTATTTTTTAAGTGCTAAGATATATGAATATCCTTTAGTGTTTCCTTTCAGAAAGTGCCATAAATCTTTTATCTCTAAATCCTGTAACAGTTTATTTCTTTTGGTTGGCTTTCTGTTGGATTTGCCAGATACTGAAAGATTAACATTAAATCTCCTACTATTATTGTGCAACTATGAGGTTTTTTTTTCCTAATTCATTAAAATTTTCCTTTACAAATTTAGATGATATATGCCATTTGATAATAATATTTAAATATTTATTTAGGTTTATTTTCTATCATTCTCTTAAGCATAATGAAATTGCCTAGTTACTTTCTGATAACATTGTAAGTTTTTGCTTTTGCTTTGTCTGATAGCACAATTGCATCTTTTGTTTTGTTGGATTCACCTGATACAAAATGAATTTTGATCAAACTTCTTCTCATGTTGGTTAAACATATGTGTCATTGCATTTAAGATGTGTTTGTTGTAAGTACATCATGGGTTTTTGTTTCCTTATCTATTCTGCCATACTCTTTTGTTTTATTGTATTGTTTAATACATTCCCATTTAAAATTACGAGTTAGGCTCTATTTTCTTCCATCTGTGGCTTCAGTATTATTTTAAAATTTTTTTCTTTTAATTCTTTACTTCTATAATTAATTTTAATGAAAGTATTAAATTTTATTTATTTTATTATTGCATTATTTATTAAATTTGATGCAGTCTTATCTTCATAGGCTCTTTTCTCCTCTTCTCATCTGTCTCCAATTTTTATGTAAGTTCATATATATATATATCCCCATAATTATGTTTTTTTATTGTATTTCACAAGTATAAATTCATATTGGTCCAGAGGAGATGATCTATTAATACACTAGTTATGCCCAAATTAAACCCATCACGAAGTTTCTTTGTCCCATTGCATGCATATACCTCTCTACCAATGAACACAATCCCTTTTCCAGAAATCTGTTTTTCTATCACAATCATATACCACAATTTGTTCAGCCATTCCCTAACTGACTGGCATTCCCTCAATTTCCAATTCTTTGCCATCACAAAAAGAGCTGCTATAAATATTTTTGTACAAATAGGTCCCTTCCCATTTTTTTTTTGAGTTTTTTTTTGGGACATAGACCTGGTAGTTATATTGCTTAATAAAAAGATATCCATGATTAGGCCCTTTGGTCCTAGTTCTAAATTGTTCTCCGAAATAGTTGGATCAGTTCACAACTCCACCAATGGTGAATTAGTGTTCCAATTTTTCCACATCCCCAACAGTATCTGTTATTTTCCTTTTGTGTCATTTTAGCCAATATGATAGAGTGTGAGGTGGTATCTCAGAGTTGTTTTAATTTGTATTCCTCTAATCAGTAGTGATTTAGAGTGTTTTTTCACATGACTGTTGATAGCTTTGATTTCTCCTTCTGAAAACTATCTGTTCATATTCTTTGGACATTTACCTACTAGGGAATGGCTCTTATTTTTACAAATTTGGGCCAGTTCCTTATATTTTTGAAAAAAGAAGTCTTCATCAGAGAAATTTACTGTAGAATTTTCCCCCAATTTTTTCTTTCCTTCTAATAATCTTGGCTACATTAATTTTGTTTCTGAAAAACCTTTTAAGTTTTGTGTCAAAATGATCAATTTTACATCTTATAATGCTCTCTCTTATTTGGTCATAAACTCTTTCCTTATCCATAAGTCTGACAAGTATATTTTTTTTATGTTACCCTAAAGAAGGGGAAGGGTATTACCATCTCATGTAATAGGGGTGCATGAGATAATAGAATATACAAACACTGAGGAAAAAGTAGGGGAAAGGAGCTTCTCATGAACCTCACTTTCATCCTAATGAGACAAAGGAAATTAAAAGACACTTATATAAACACACACAGAGTATATGGTATAAAAATACATTAAACTCAACAGAGAAATAAGAGAGTTTTTGTTTGTTTGCTTTGTTTTGTTTTAATGTTCAAAGACCCTCAAGGAATAGTTTTAGAAGCAGAAGCAAGAGATAGCAGGGAAAGTCCAAAGCAGAGATTGAGAAGCAGGGAATCAGAGATAATATCCCCAGTGTGGATCCCCACAAAAATACACACAAAAAACTTTTCTAAATGACATCTTCCCCCATGGATATGTTATGTTTCACATCAGTGTGGGACCACAGGGAGCCAAAAAAAAATTGTACTTCCTGGAAACAAATGGAAATGCAAACATCACAAGGTCATACAGCCTTACTTAAGGATCACTGACTGTAGAGCACATACTCTTACTGTGTTACTGAATTAAAACAAACCAAGGAAACATGGGCAGCCTGTAGTGCTTATTTCCAAGCTGAAGGAATAAAAGTATTTTACTGAGGAACAACTTCGGGAGTTAGAAAAGAGCAGGCTGAAAGTAATGCTTGTTCACCTCTGTGCAAAAGTCTTTTGCCAACCCCCAAAATTGCAAGTAAGCAGCATTTTATTCTGTAAGACTTTTCAAAATGTTTTATTTTGCATATGTATGTATAATGTGTATGAATATGTTTATAAAAGTGTGTATACTAACTTTGGGGCAAGGCAGGGAGAGAAACTAGCTAGCTAGTTCAGTATATACAACTAGGTGTTGGTTTGTTTGGGGACATTTGGAACTTTTTGGAATGTTTTCACTTCTGAAACAATTGCTCTCATGTATCCTTGGATTTGGAATTCTCACATCTGAATTTCACAGAAATGTCTACATTGCCACAAAAATGTCCCAAAGTAGAACATCCACATTCTTTCTTACCTCTATTATTAAATGATAAACAGATGTGGAAATAAAAAAATTGCACATTTTTAAAGCACTAAGCAGAAGCTAATGCCCACATCATATTTGCTGGAAGCCAAACCTCAACTTAAAGTCTGATTTCTCCTGTTTTCCTGGGTTGCATGCTAAGCTTTTTCTGAATAAAAAAACCATAATGTCATTTGTGCATATCTGTCTATTTTTTTTTGCAGTCAAGACATGTCTGAGCTTCAGTAGAGAATAGAAAAAGTTATGTGGAAGACACAAAACTATATACTGATTACTACAGAAAGAAGTTATGCCAAACACCAGTCTTAGTTAAGATATCTAGAAAAATTTGGTCTGTGAAATGGATTTTATGTAATTTGCAACCAAGCCTTATTTTTTATTCAATGTTTGTGATTTTCTTTCCAAATCCATTCAATTAAAAAAATTATTAAGTTCTGACTGTGTGAAAAATATATTCTATTATGCTCTGGGTAAAGGCAAACTGAAACATCAGTTTTGTCTTCCAGCTCATATTCTAGTAGGAAGATAAAACATATATGCAGTTAAATAAATAAAAGATATTTTGAGAAAGTAAATAATAATGATAATTAAGCAAATCAGGGGAAAAAAAGCTTCTGATAGGAGGTGGCACTTGAGTTTGGCCTGGAAGGAAACTCAGGATTCTAAGATACCAGAGAGGAGGTAGTGAATTCGATGATTGGGGTATAGCTTACCTAAAAGCATGGAAGCTGCAGATGGGCTTCTGAGTTTCAAGAAGAAAATAGGCTAGTTTGTTCAAACTTGGAGAACATGAATGGAACTAAGCTGAAATGTTTAGAAAGGTATACTAGAGCAAGATTGTGAAGGATTCAGCATCAGAATCTCTGGGGTTGAGTCCCCAATTATTAACTTTGTAACTTGAATTAAGTCATTTAACCTCTATGATCCTATTTCTTCATTTGTAAAATGGAAAAAAAAATACTTGTCTAGCTCCCTCACTGGGATGAGGAGCAAATAAAATAAAGTGTGTTCTGTACTTTATGCAGATAAAGGATTACATAAATGTGAGCTATTATAACATAGTGAGCATACAATCCCACTCATTATGTGATAGATTTCATATTTTTAGAAGGTTTTTGAGGTTTATTAGTTGAGCTATTGCTTTCTGAATAAACATTAAATATAATCTTTTCCCAAAGGATTTATCTAGCCAGAATCCATTTTCATTTCTTCACCCAGACCACTGAGAGACATTTTTCAAGTCCCAAATAAGTTGGAATCTATACAGGTTCCCAAACTAATGTCCTTAAGTGTATGTAATGTTTTCTTTTACAGTAAAGGCCTCCCAACTCATGTCCCCAAGTTATACTTCTTTGGGAGTTTGGGTCTCCAGTTTAGCTGGATATTTGTCTCCTCATGATGCTCAGAACAACCTATAGGTGTTGGATGTAGGTTTTCTAATGATATTGCTCAAGCCCCCAATCTTGCTGTGACTTCCCCTATGTCATTAGTTGCTGTGAATTAGCCATTTGGAGTTAATTAGCTTTTTAGAAATGGATATTTACAATGCAAGGCCCAGAGCAACACCGTTATATCTCAGTCTTTCACAATTTGACTAGCTATTTTGTTAAAGCTCAGGTTCAAGATGGGAACTATAAAGGATCATCTAATTATAAATTTCATAAAGGCATATCAGATTCCTTATAATAGGATTACTGTTTTCAAAATTGGTGAATTTGGCACAGGATTTGCCATCAGGATCTCAATGAAAGAGTTGGCTGATTACTGCCTGTTAATTTGTCTTTGTTGATGTCATGGAAGACAAACAGAAAAGAAAAATGATAAATTTCCAACATGGCAGCCATTTCCTTAGAACATCAAAGGCTGTGGCTGACAAAGACTACAATATGTGACTAAAAATGTAAAACTGATTGTCATAACAAATACATGTCATAAGGAGACAGGAACTCTTCTTAATTTGGTCCAGCATGATGTGAATGTCTTTAAATTCATCAATTCCAGTGCTGTCAAATATAGACCTAACTGTAAGCTGCTGATTATTTTCAATTCAGTAGATAGTTTTACAATATATGGCTTGAAATATAAGTAGCTTTCCCAAAAACCATGTTATTAGAAGTGACAGTAATCTGCATAATACCTGTTTCTTTTACTTAAAAGGAGGAAGACAGACTCTGAGCTGTCATGGGTGGATCCTTGAAGAACATGGAGATTCTAATGTAACTGTGTATAGAGTGTTGGAATTATCTCAAGTGTCTCTCTGAAGAATCTTTATTCTGACTTAGGCAACAGATGTAGATTCATAAGATTAGAAATACAGTCATAATATGTGGTTAAAAGTGCTTATAAGGTGATCAAACTGAAGGGCTATACCTCCTGGTCTATTGGCTTATATTATAGATCTGGCAGAAAGTATAATGAAAAATTATGAGAGGATGCATTCGATTTTCACTAAGATCAAGGACCTATATAGAATATAAGATGATATCTTCCTCAGTTTCCCATATGTCTTAGTGGAAGAATGCATTCTAGATGTGAAAGTAAACCTGACTGAGGAGGAAGTCCTTTTAAAGAAGAGTGCAAAGACACTTGGGAGAATCCAGAAATACCTGCAATTATCAAGCCTTTTGATGATCTGTCAGTCACTGTCTAGAAAACATGACAATGATTGAGGGATTCCTTCTTCTGATTGAGCACCAACCAAAAAGCAGAAATGTATGAACAAAATCCTCTCTTTTCCTAAAATCAAATAAGAAACAGAAAGTTGCCACCTTGTTTTTGTTATACCCTATTACTTGCTGATGTTGGATGCTACTTGTTTTGTAGAGTCATCAAGTGGTTGGTATAAAGTAGAACCATTACCCTACTATCTTTCTATTTCAAGTGTGTTTCTTGTAAACAACATATTGTTGGGTTCTAGTTTCTAATCCATTCTTATATCCTCTTCCATTTTATGGGTAAATTCACCTGATTTACATTTACAATTATGATTGCTGTGTATTTCCTTCCATCTTATTATCTAATATTTATCCTTCTCTTTGTTACCCTTTCCCCTCTCCTCAAGAAAATGTTTTGCTTCTGAAAACTGCCTCCCTTAATCTACCCTTCCTTTTATGCAACTCCTCAACTCTTTTCTCTTACCTCTTTCCATTCCATTTCCTTGTTTGGCAAGATACATTTTTATACCAAATTTGCATTCTTCCCTCTTTGAACCAGTTTAAATGTGAGGTTCAAGTATTTCCCACTCATTCCCCCATTCTTCCCTCCATTATATGAATTCTTCCTTGTGAACTTCATTTATGTGATGTGATTTTTCCTATTCTTCCTCTCCTTTCCTTCTTTTCCCAGAGCATCTCCCTTCATAACCCTTTCAGTCTTCTTTTGAGAACATTCAAACATAATAGATTCACACACATGCCCTCTAAGAAGACTCTAATTTTCTCAGTGATGATAAAAATGTGAACAGTTTAACCTCATGTAGTCTCATGTCTCCTCATTCTTGTTTATCTTCTTGTACTTTTCTTGAGTTTTTTGTTTGTCAAATTTTCTACTCAACTCTGGGGTTGTTTTTCCATTAGGAATGCTTAAAATTCCTCTATTTAATTAAATGTCTATTTTCTCCCTGTAAGATTATACTTATTTTTCTGGGTAGGTTATTCTTGGTTGTAATCCTAGCTCCTTTGCCTTCTAAAATATCATCTTACAAATCCCGTGATCCTTTATAGTGATAGCTGACAAATTTTGTGTGATCATGACTGTGGCTCCATGGTACTTAAATACCTTTTTCTAGCTGCTTGAAGTATTTGACCTCCTTTACCTGGGAGCTCTGGATTTTGACTATAATATTCCTAAGAGTTTTCTTTTTGAGATTTCTTTCAGGAGGTAACCAATGGATTCTTTTAATTTCTTCTTTGACCTTTGGTTCTAAGATATCTGGGCAGTTTTTCTTTATACCAACAGTTCCTGCTTTATGTAAATGGACTTTTCCACAGACTTCTATGTAAAGTGATTTTTATCTAATGTGAATTTGCCCAGAGAAGCAAGAGTAGAAGGGGAACATGTTGTGGTAGGGCTAGCCACATGGGGGTCTTGACGGAATTGAGAAGAACAACAAAGTAGGGCAGACACATGGGGGCTAAACACAAAGACAGGAGATGACTAGTGACATATAGGGGTCAGACATGTAGTACCAGGTATGGATGGACAGAGGACAGGCATGCAGTGGCCAAACATACTGGCAGGTGGGCAGAGTGGGGCAAAGGTCTTCTTTCTCTGTGCCAGAGGTTCCAAGCCAACCCCCTTATCCAGTAGGGACAGTCCCTGGATGTCCATTCTTCTGCTTTCACTTGGAGGTGTCTTTTTGTTTGTTTTTGGTGGGAGTGTGTGGTCGACCAAGGAACACCAAACTGAGGGGCAGGAGTGGAGACAGAAAGAGCACAACACTGCATAGTAAAGCTAACATTGGTGGTTTTTTGGCATGCAGATTTTTTTCAGAATTTTTTATGTAAAGTTGAATTTGCATAATGCAAATTTGTGTAAAGTGACAACTGTCTGTGATTTCTTAAGGTATGATGTCTAGGCTTTTTTTAAAGTCATAGCTTTTAAATCATGGTAATTATTTTAAAATTATCTTTCATTGATCTGTTTTCTTTCCTATTTTCAGTTGTTTTTCTTATGAGATATTTTACATTTTTCTTTTATATTTTCAGCTTTTTCATTTTGCTTTATAGTTTCTTAATGTCTCTCTTAACCAATTTAATTTTTAAGGAATTTTTTCTTCTGTGAGGTTTTACCCTTTAGCCAATTCTGATTTTTAAGGAGTTATTTTCTTTCACCATTTTTTTTCTGCTTCTTTTACCAAGCTATTAATTCTCTTTTCATAAGTTTCTTGTCTTACTCATTTCTTTTCCAAATTTCTCCTTTGCTACTTTTATTTGACTTTTTTTAAGAAAGTGAAAAAATTATATTTCAGTTTGCATTCAGAGTTCATCAGTTCTCTCTCTCTCTGGAAATGGATAGCATTTTTCACCAATCCTTTGGAATTGTCTTGGATCATTGTATTGATAGGAGTAAGTCTTCCACAGTTGATCATTGTTACAAAATTGCTGTTACTGTATACAGTGATCTCCTGGTTCTGATCACTTCACTTTGCTTTAATTCATATAGGTCTTCCTGAGTTTTAGTGAAACCATCCTCCTCACCATTTTTTTTTTGGTAGCAAAATAGTATTCCATCACAATCATATCACAGTTCTTGACCTTATGTTAGATTTGGGTGCTGCTCACCTCTGGAGAGAATTACTGGTCTATACTTCTGTCTTTTATATCCTTCTGCTGCTTTCACAGCTCAGTCTGAGGACCTGTATGTTTTTGGTGCTTCCAAAATGGTGTGATCTTTGTTTCCTTCCTAGTTTAGGCTCTCTACTCATCACACAAGTAGGGCCCCCGATCCTTGCAACATTGACCACTTGTCTCTACCCTGAAACTGTGACATGGAATTAGAAAATGGGTGACAGAGTTGCTAGATGAACCTGTTGCTGCTCCCAGTGCTAATACTAGAATCTCCTAGGATCTCTTTTTGCTCAGATTTCAGGCCTTTACTGTCTCTGGGGGCAGGGCTGCTCCCCACCAATGCTGCCATTTCCATAGCCTGGTGCTACAACTGTTCTGCCTGTGCTTCTGGTCAGCCCCAACCCCAATGTCAGCAAACCTCTATCTTTCTAAGCTGTCCTTAGTTGGAAAAAATATTCCTCCTTCTGACTTTTTCTTGGCTTTCCTGCTCAGATTTGGTTGAGCACATTTTCTGTGGTCATTGTAGAAGGGGTTCAGGGGAAGTTAAGACAAAGTTGCTAAACTCTCACTCCTAACTGTCACTTTAATTTTAAGTGGCTCAAGGAAAGTAGAACACACATACATAGCATGGCATAAAAATAAATTTGACTCTCAGTTCTGTTTCCGACTCTTCAGGTATCACCACAAGTATTTTTTGTGGGTATTTCCCACCTATTCCAAGCATTTTAGGTCCTTTTTATGTGTTGTCTTCCTCCTTTAGAATGCAATTTTCTTTAGAGCAAGGGCTATCTTTCTTTTCACATATATTTATATCATTATAACTTAGCAGTGCCTAGCATATAGTAAGCACTTAACTCTTTGACTTGTTGACTTCAACCAAATAGGTTGAATAACAGGGGAAGAAGAAGGAGGGAAAATTCAGGCAATGGTTAGGCTTTAAGCAAACCAAACTCAGTCCTCAACTGGGAAGTTATAAAGGGTGCTTTTAAAAGGAAAGAAAGAAAGGCTTAGAATCTATAATTTGGTTCTGGAAAAAAGGAATGGGGATCAAAGCAGATTATATGAAACATACATAAAGTAACAGTTCTGAGCACCCTCCTTTTTGACTGGCAAAATTCATTTGGTATGTAATCTCCGTTTAAGTGGTCAGTGGGACTTGAATATGTAAGTGACCAGAGTTAGGTGGCATCACTAAAAATAACTTCTTGTAAAAGGTAAATGTTGAGTCACACTTTAAAAGTGGTAAGGAGCATGAGGTGATGGGAAGTAGGGAAGGTATTCCAGGAAGAAACAATGATTTAGAAATATAGGCTTTTAGGGCTTAAACCTGCCACCTCATTTTAATATGAAAAAGTGAAACCCAGAGAGATGAAAAAATTGACCCAATATGATAACTCTGGGAAAGGGTAGAGCCAAGTTTCCTACTGAGGCAAAAAAGCACCACAACAAACACTTAAGTTGTTTGTAGAGCCAAATAAGCAAACTAGATGGGCAGAATTTGCAAAAAATACTGATAGTACATTAAGCTAATAAAATTAATAAAATAATATATTAATATATTTTTATACCCCTTAGACAAGTTCCTACATGAGGAACTTTTCTGTCCCAGGCTTTTTATTTAATCTTTTTACCAAGAAGGTAAGATGCATTAAATCATTGATTAATTACTCTGTTGACCTGTTCCTATTCAGTTACTAAATCTCCTCTCTCAAAAGAGGAAAGGGATTTTGGTATAATAAAGAGCACTGGATTTATGGATGGAGGACTTGGGTTCAAATTCCAGTTCTGCTAATTATTACTTGTAAAAACTTAAACAAGTTGCTTCTCTGGGCCTCAGTTTCCTTGCTTACAAAATAAAATGAAGGTCCCTTCCAGCTCTAAACCCATGATTCTATAATAAAATTATTGAATAATTCATGGTTTTTTTTTATGGTAGTGTAAGGTCTGGGTAGTGCAAAGTCCCCACCCAGGGAATACTGTATCTTCCCCATAACCATAGGACAAGTTCAGTACCAAAGGAAGATGCCAAAGAACTCCAGATTGATCATAGGTTTTAATCAACTGGGTACTTATATTTGGGGTGGTATGATGGATCCCTGCCAAGATATACTTGGTCTGTGGCAGTTGCCAAACCAATCAGTGAATCACCACAAAGAAGCCCCCAAATCCTCATGGTAATTATAGAAAACAGACAAAAGGAAGAGGAGCTATCAAGTGCATGATTTGTGGCTGTTTTTCATTTTCTGCTTAGTAATGAACTTGGGAGTTAAGCCAATGTTATGACCAAGCACAAGTTTGTGTATGTCCTGGTCACATATAGGTCACAATAGTCTTATTTTGGATTTCATAGGTCATAGTATCTTAAGTTATGACTCAGTGTCTAAAGTTATGATTTAGTATCTAAGTTATAATTTCTAACAGGTCACCATATTCAGGTTTCTATCTTTCATAGACTTTAAGTTTTTATGGTTTTTCACTTATTATTGTGTTTTATGGCTTTTTCCCAATAGGAACCCTACAGGTAGGAAAAGAGGAAGGGTATAATGAAAATTGCTTCATAAACAGACTAATATCTGTTTATAGAACAGATTATGGAGAGAGAAACTGGAGGCAAGATAGATGACCAATAGTCACAAAATGTGGATTTCAAACCCTTGATGAGGATTTTGATACATGGACCTAATTGTGAATGTTTTGTTTCATCTAATAAGGTTCAGAGTGCTGTTATCTAATGAATAAGTTCAGACACATCTTTTGCCTAAACTATCTGGGATAATGCCATCTGCCACTTACCCATTTTACAGAGATTTAGAGAACAATAGAATTCCAGAATTTGAAGGGCCTTCAACAGTCATCTAATCCAACACCTTACAAAAGATGATAATAATTACCTCAGTAACACATTCAACATCCAGCTTTGCTTAAAGACCACCAGTGAGTTTTACTATGTCCTAGGGTAGGCTTTTCCACTTTTCAACAGCTCTAAATGTTAGGGAGGCTTTCCTCACAGCAAACCTAAATTTGTTGCCTTTTTGCAAGTCCCACACATTGTTCTTAGTTCTGCCTTCTGTGATGAAACAGTATAAATCAAATCACTCTTCCATATGATAGAATTTCAAGTACCTAATGTGAGGTGTCATTCTCTCCTGAATCTTTTATTCTTCTGGCTAAACATCCCCTGATCCTTCAACTGGAGTAGATTCTTCAAGGCTTTTTATTATTCATTCTCCTGGTTGCCTAACTCTGAATGCTCTTCAGCTTACCAATGTGGTGTCCAGAACTTAACACAATATAACAAAAGCCTTCTGACTATAAGACCAATGGGCTTATTAGCTTGTTATTAGTGGAATCTATTTCTCTCTTAATTCAACCTAAGATTACATTAGCTTTCTTGGTTAAAATATTACATTATGGATTTATGTTAATCTTGCTGTCCACTGTAACCCTGTATCTTTTTCAGATAAATTTGTCTATCCATGCTTCCCCTTTCTTATAGGAAATCTATTTCTTGGACCCAAGTGTAATATTTAAAATTTATCCATATTATACTTTATCTTATTTGATTGAGCTCAGTTTTGTTGTTGTTGTTTTTTGCTTTTTGGAGGGCAATTGGGGTTAAGTGACTTGCCCAAAGTCACACAGCTACTAAGCATGTCAAGTCTCTGAGGCTGGATTTGAAATCAGGTCCTCCTAACTCCAGGGCCAGTGCTCTATTCACTGTGCCACCTAGCTGCCTCTTTGAGCTCAGTTTTTCAACTTGGGAAGATTGAATACTATCATCCAGAGTATTAGCAATCTCTCTCAGCTTCGTGTTATCCAAATTTAATTAAAAAATTTCACTAAAAATTTCACTAGGTCTTGAGGACACCAAGATAAAAATTAAACAGTCCCTCCTCTCAAGAAGTTCACATATATATAATTAAATGCAAAATACATGCAAAATATTTTCTGATGAAAAAACAAAGTCATTTTCAGGGATATTAGAATAGGTTTCTTGTAGGAGGTGGCACTCTAGATGAGCTTTGAAGGAAGCTTAGGATTCCATGAGGCAAAGGTATGGAGGCTCCTGGCAATAGCCTAGAGAAAGGTGATGGAATATTATGTGCAGATAATAGCACATAGGCCAATTTAGTTAAAAAGTAGAGTATATTAAGGAGAGTAACATGCAAGAAGGCTAAAAAGGTAGGTGGAAGTCAGATCGGAGAGACAGAGGACTCTGTATTTTATATAAAGGCAAAAAGATAACATTGAGCTTCTGAATGAGCAGGGGAATATAACATGGTCATATCTAAGCCTTATGAATATCAATGCCTTAATAATAATAATTTGGCAGCTGTGTAGAGGATGGATTGGAAGAAGAAGAGATTTAAGGCAGAGAGAGTAATTAGGAGTCTGCTATAAAATTCAGTAAAGAAATAACAAGAATTTGAACTAGATGGGTGACTCTGTGAATGGAAGGAAAGGGAGGGATGAAAGACATGCTGTTGAAATAGAATTACCAAGACATGACAACTAATTGGACGTGAGAAGTGAGAGAGAAAGGAATCAAGGAAAACTGAGAGTGAAAAACCAAGTCCCTAAAATAATGATAGAACCCTTAATAGAAACAGGGGATACAAGAAGAGGGAAGGATTTGAGGAAAAGATAATGAGTTCCATTTTAGAGAAGTTGAAGAATTGCCTATGCTTCTAGGGATCCAGTTGTCTACTGGTGGTTGATGTTGAGGGACTGAAGTTCAGGAGAGAGCTTTTGGCTGGCAATAAATAGAGGATAAGATAAATAGATACATATATACATATAAGCATGCATTTGGAAGTCATCTGCAGAGAGATAGCATTTAAATTCACCAAGGAAGAGTCTAGATAAAGGGAGACAAAAAGGGAGAGGGGTGAATACATAGCCTTGGGATACACCCATGCATAGGATAAGGGTAATGACCTTGCAAAGGAAACTGAAAAGAAATGGCCAGACAGGTAGGAGAGAGTAGTGCCACAAAAATATAAGAAGAAGTAGAGGCATAGCTGATTGTGTCAAACTCTGCTTAAAGGTCATGAAGAATAAAGATTGAGAAATTACCAGATTTAGAAATAAGTAGATCATTGGTAACCTGGATAGCTTGAATTTACTGGCCTGTTGCGTGTAGAAGGCAGTCCTTAGAGCATGCATAGATATTCCCTGAGTCCATTCCAAATGACCACATGGATGCTTTTAGCAAGTCTGTTTCCAGTCACATGAGACTAAAGGATTTGTACTGTTGATGATAAAAAAAAGTCTTCTAATTGGCTTTGAGTCAGAAGAATTGATGATTCAGGGGTTGCTGAGCTAGAATTTTATGGATATACAGAAGTGGTGGTACTCCCTTTCTCTCTCTTTCCTTTGTGACTTTGAACAAGGCAGGAATTCTTAAGGGCCAGGTGGTGGAAGAGCCCTTGCCCT
This sequence comes from Petaurus breviceps papuanus, assembly GCF_028583685.1. Taxonomy (NCBI): domain Eukaryota; kingdom Metazoa; phylum Chordata; class Mammalia; order Diprotodontia; family Petauridae; genus Petaurus; species Petaurus breviceps. The sequence goes on along the minus strand of NW_027185867.1, from coordinate 2,631,987 downwards.
GTCTTCCACCTTGATATGGTGGTTGTCAATCACATTTTTGCCTCTGTCTCTGTGTTTATTCTTTTCTGATCTTAGGTAAAGGAGTATTCCAAGATGGAGGTATCTAGGAGACAATTTGAATTCAGGAAGATCAGAGGTCCCATTAGAAGTCCCACTTGTGGTCAGAGCAATAGCAGCTGTAGGGACCACTAGACTGGTAATGTTCAATGACAGTGGAAGTAGCCATATACTGATACAAAAAGGCAGGCACTTGAGGATAGTGGTAGCTTCAATGTGTGTGACTCCTCAAGGTGGAAAGTAGTGCTAGATATTGATTCTAAAAAGATAAAATAATTCTTGGAGCTCAAAAAAAGACCTAGACCTAAGGGAAAATTCATGTGGATTCTAAGAAGGAGAAAAGGCCTTTTAGTGCAAGGAGTTGTGAGTTACCCCTTTTCCAAATGTGTTCTCTCAGGGCTTAGACATTTAAATTTGTATCTATTCTCTCCATAGCGCTGTGTGTATTTATGGAAGAGTATGCCCCAGACTTTTGGGGTCACTACTATTCTTGCTATGCCATCTTAGTAAATACTTTGACTCAAAGCTAATTGTGATCAACAATATTAGAAACCAAACTACTCAGAGTTATATTAGTTGTCTGGTATTCTCTGGAGTTCTGGCTGGTCAATTCAAAGGGGAGTTGTGGGGAAATGACCTCAAGAAGTCCCTATATCTGCAAATTTGATAACTATGCCATCTATCCCTGTATCCTTTTATTCATGTTATTGATTTTTTAAAAAAAATAAAGAACACAAGACCCAGCACAGATCCTTGGGTACCCCACTAGAGACATCTGTCCAAGTTGATTCTGTAAGGATTATTAAAACATTACAGCAAAGCACTTTCCACATATAATCTCCTAAATATGGGGTGTAAGTAGCCCATAGAGGCTTTGTTCTCATGTAGAATAAGTGGGTGTCCAAAACACACACATTAAGTAACTACCAAAATAGTTTCAATTGAAGATGTTTTGACTTGTGCTTTGTCAGTCATCAAACAGATACATTAAACAGACGACAGCATCATAAATGTGTCTAGATGAGGTTGTGTGGTAACTACTCACATGAAAACAAGGTTGTCAGGAAGGCATGCTAGAGGCTATTTATACATAGAAGAGGGCTTTGTACATTACATTCCCTTATGTGTGACTTAAGACATGGACACATACTTCAGGAAGATATGTTCTTGTTCTAATTATGGAAATGATCTAACTGATCAAATTACTTGCCACATAGCTTGCATTACTCTTGAAGCTATGGGTAATTCTGGGAAAATGAGAACCAAGATTGTAATATCCAGAAAACAGAGTCTCCAAATCAAGTTCTTTTATGCAATAGTTTCTTTGAACCTTTGAAGAAATGAACAGTTCAAGTGAAGACACATTTTCAAGTAAAGATGATAGAAAATTTCTGACTTAAAAAAAACCTATTTTTTTTTTGTCCACAATTACTTCTGCCTAGCTTAAAGCAAGAAAATAGATGTTAACCATTCTGGAGAGCAATTTGGAATTGTGCCCAAAGGACTATAAAACTGTGCATACCCTTTGATTCAGGAATACCACTGTTAGGCTTATATCCCAAAGACATCCAAAAAAAGGGAAAAGGCCCTACTTGTACAAAAATGTTTATAGCAGTTTTTTTTTTTTGTGGTAGCTAAGAACTGGAATTCAAATGGATGCCCATCAATTGGGGAATGGCTAAACAAGCTGTGGTAGATGATTGTAATGGAATATTATTGTACTACAAGAATGAAAAGCAGGATGATTTCAGAAAAATCTGTAAAGATTTACATGAACTGATGCAAAGTGAAGTGAACAGAACCAGGTGTACACGGCAACAGCAATATTGTTCGATGAAGAACTATGAATGAAATAGCTATTCTCAGCAAAACAATGATCCAAGACAATCCCAAAGGACTAATGATGAAGCATACTATCTGCCTCCAGAGAAAGAACTGGTATTGATTGAATACAGACTGAAGCATGCTACTTTTCACTTTCATTTTTTTCTTTTATTCTAGTTTTCTTGTACAAAATGATGATTATGGAAATGTTTTACATATAACTGATTGCTTATCATCTCAAGGAGAATAGAGGGGATAGAATTTAGAATTCAAAACTTTAAATAAAAATGTTTTTAAAACATTGGAAAAAATAGCTGTTAATAACACTGCCAGGAAAAGAAGCTATTGTGATCCTTTGTAATATTTGATCTCAGATACAGACAATGTTCATTGTTGTTGGTTCTCTGATGTGTTTTGTAAGGATCACAGATTTAGAATTGAAAGTTGCCCCAGAGATGATCAAGTCCAACCATTTCACTTTATACATGAGAAAACTGAATCTCAAAGAGGTTAAATGACTTACTTGCCCAGAGTCACTTGACTACTAACGACACTTGAACTCAGTTCTTCCTAATGTCAAGTCCAACATTTTCTCTATTATACCATACTGCCTTCTGGCAGTTGGTTTTGGCTCTGTCTCAGGTTCCCTTTTTCCTTTGAAAAGATATATATTACATTTTTGTACACTACATTGTTGTCATTTATTGATGCAACCATATATGAGAAACTTTTCGTATGCTAGGCTTTTTACCATGTGGAATCAATTGATTACTCTGTTAACCCATTCATATTAGTTACTACATTTCTTCTTCCAGAAAAGGAAAGCCAACTTGATACAATAAAGAGCACTGGATTTGTAGACAAAGGAGTTGGGTTCAAATTCCAGTTCTGCTACCTACTTCCTGCAGGAACTCAGGAATGCACTTTGCTACTCAAATGTCTATAAAACACTGAACTGAGCTTTGGAGCATGCAAAGATGAATTGTTCCCTGAATATGTGATGTTCATCAAACAAGAGAAAAGATATAATAAGGAATACAGATTGGACCAGTAATTTGATTTGTTATAAGGAACTCTTGAGTGAGTAAACTCCCTCTACCAGTTCCAATTGGCACTTTCTCCTCAACTTATAGTCTTAGACTCAGGGTTTTTAACCTAGTGCTCATGGAATCCCAGTCTGAAGATAGATTTTAAAGAATCTGTGAGCTTGAATGGGAAAAAAAATTACATCTTCATTTCAATACAACTGATTTCCTTTGTCATGTACATATTAATTTAAAAACATTCTTCTGAAAAGGGTTCCACAGGTTTCATCACACTGCCATAGAGGTGCATGACACAAAAAAAAGCTAAGAGCCCCTCTCTTAGAGAGTTGCCTAGAACATTTAAATATTAAATGCCTTGATCAAAGACATACAGCCAGTATATGTCAGAGGTGGGACTTGAACTAGTTTTTTTTTTAGCTTCAGTGACAGCAATATTATTCTTCCTCTCAGAAAAAGATGTCTGTAAAATATGTACATATGTAATATATATGCATACATAGAGATACATGTACAAACACAAATAACTATGCTACAAAGCAGAATCAGACACCACATGAGTTGCTTGAATTTTATGATAGCTCATAGGAACACAAAATCACTTCTGGGAGAGATCAGAGAAGGTTACATGGAAGCAGTATTTTGACGGAGGCAGTATTTCTACTGAGGCGCTACAAGAACATCACCCTCTGCAATGGGACTTGAAAATGATAAACTTAAATGTTTTAATGCAGGTCTCACTATTTTGATAGCACTTCTCACTTCAGGAACAGAAGAGGGCATGACTGGCTCACACAAACCCAGCATAAAAGGACGTGCCACCCAAGCATACGAGGTTGTTGAGCAGTCGTTTTGCCGCTGGTCTGCTCTCTGCTTGCTTGCTTTAGCCTTGGATTCCTAGAACCTCTGGTTTGTGGATTCACCTTGTGTTTTTGCCACCTAACAGTGTGGTGACCCAGCTGATCCTCTTCATGCGTCAGTTTCTATTCTTTCACAAGCCTGACAATTTTATCTTATGACTCTCTGCTTGTTTGTGTGTTTTGGCTTGGCTTCTGTGTGTTCTACGTTATATTGCATCAAAGCTTCAGTTACTTGATCCAGATATCTTATCATTTCACCCCCCACATGCAAAGTCCAGTACTCTGTCCCCTGGATGGTCGCCTTTCATCTATCTCAGGCAGGCAGCCCAAATACTAGCACAAAATGTTCAAAAGTCAAATATTACATTAAAAAATATTAAAACTCTACCATTGTGGTGCAGTGAATAGAGCACCAGCCCTGTAGTCAGGAAGGAGTACCTGAGTTCAAATCTGGCCTCAGACACTTAAAAAAACTTACTAGCTGTGTGACCTTGGGTAAGTCACTTAACCCCAATTGCCCTGCTTTCCCCCTCTAAAAAACAAAACAAAACACAACTCTGCCATCAAAGACAGTATCTCCTAGTGAGGACAAGGGGTACAGGAAATACTAATAATTTGATAAACACTTTAAGTGCTTACTGTATGCAAAGCACACCTCCCCCTCAGACATTATTAGAGATAGCCCAGGACTGAGAGGCTAAATAACCTAGAAACTACAGTGCCCCCAGGTCTCCTTCCTGCTTCCAACCTAGCTCATACAGCTATCATCAGGGAGAACAACTGTTCTGTAGACATATCCAGACATACGTGACATACCCAGTGCCACCAATACCAAGCACAGACCAACTGTTGCTGACAGAAAGGTAAGCCAAGAGCTCAGAAATAACAATGTCTCTCAGACCCAACCCTACCACCAATATGCCCCACAATCTAATAGCCTTCATCCAGGAGCAACCCTTATGTAGATGCCACCTATCTCTTCAAAGGCTACAGCCCCTTACCTTTTAATTGCTAATGCTACTGAAAACCTGGAAAAGAAAGCTCTTGCGACCAAAGTCCTTGGCATCATCAAATAGTTCAATAGCAGAAATACATATTGCTTTATTGATTGAAATTGCATTAAAGAAGATATATTACATCTATTTTCCTTCTGCATCCTAAGGACCACTGGACCTTTCCTTCTCACTTGCAATTGAAATCTTCAATGTTTGTTGTCTCACTTATTGTGAGCAATTATTTGAATTGCTTTTATTTTTGTATTCCCATTGCTTGGCACATAGTAAACACTTGCAACTTTTTCATTCACTTGTTCATTTACTCACTTGCTGTACTGCACACCAAGGGAAGTACAACATTTAAATAAGACATGATTCCTGCTCTTATGTAGTTCAGTCTAGTGGAGGATATGATATACACATCAATAATTATTACACATTTGGGGGGCAAAAAAGAGCAAAAAATGAATTATGAGAATAAATGAGGATGACCTAAAGTTTCTTCTCTTACAGCATTGTTTCCCTCCCCTGAAAGTAGCCAGATAGGGAAGAGCAAGGCCAAGAGTAAGACCCTGACTAACTAATTCCTTTTTGAATGCACCTAGTTCTAGTCGATCTAATCTGCTGTCTCTTCTGCTCATCCCAACTAACAGGTTATTTTTCCACCTAGTTGGCAGACCAGAATGAGCTACAGAAGCTTGTGCATGTTCCAAATCAGAGACCAAGACAAGTACTTCTGTTGCACATCCTCATGCTTTTCAGGAAACAGGCTCCCCAGGCTCTTCCGTGTGGGATTACATTAGCTCCTCCTCTGTTAGGAGCAATAGCCCAACTCTTGCCCTCATGAAAAGATAAGAGAGTTTTAATTTTTCCTTAAAAACGTATTGAGAACATCTTGGAGACTTGCTTGGCCCAGGGGACAAAAAACTCAAATCTATTGAAATTACTTGGGGCGGCCAGGTAGCACAGCGAGTAAGAGCACCAGCTCCAGTGTTGAGAAGACCTGGGACCGAATCCAGGCTCTGATACTTAGCACCACACCCAGAAATAACTGGCCGTGTAACCTTGAGCAAGTTACTTAACCCCAATTGCTTTAAAAAAGAAAAAAAAAAGAAATTCCTTCATTGTCTGATCCACAAGGTGCTCTAGGCACTTTCAGACGCTTGGTTGGTGGATCATAATGGACAACTCAGGTAAGGGAGCTTTGTTCCACAAAATCAGCTGAGGAATCCTCAATGCCTAACATTGCAATGGTTAAGATGTCTCCTTTTTAAAATAAATGTCAGGTCAGCATAGAATTTATTATTTAAAAAAAAGCAAAGTCAGTAATCATGATCTCAGAAAAAGTTAAAGCTAAAATAGATTTAATCAAAAGAGAAAAATAGGAAAACTCCACTATGTGTCAGCATATTATTCAATATTAGTTTAGACCATTTAAAATAACTAAACAGTATAAAATATGTGAGAGTAGACCTGCCAAAATAGACACAGGAACTACATGAACATAAAGATAAAACATTTTTTATACAATAAAGTTAGATCTAAATAACTGAAATAATATTTACTCTTCATGGGTAGGTAGAACCAATATAATTTTTAAAATGACAATTTTACCTAACTAATCTATTTAGGTCATGCTATTCCAATTAAATTCCTAAAAAATTATCATACTGAGTTGGAAAAAATAGTAACAAAGTTCATTTGGAAGAACAAAAGGATAGGAACTTCAAAGAACCTAGGGAAAAGAGATGTAAAGGAAGCAAATTTAGTAGTATCAGATCTTAAACTATATTTTAAGGTAAAAGGAAGCATTGTTGAAGTGTAAAATGGATAATTTTGATTATTTTAAATTACATTTTCTTGTAAAAATAAAGCCTATGTAGCCAAGAATAGAAAGAATGCAGAAAATTGGGGGAAAACTTTCATAATTTCAGAATTAAACCCTCGTACTCTGAGCTGGACTGATGATCGACTAGAGTCCTTCTGGAGTTGCCTGTTCCAACTGGTGTAGCAGTTACCTGACAGCTAAAGTACGGTGTCACCCCACGTGCCAGCACCTGGCTCCAGCATAGGAGGGGTAAGCAGTAGCAGTCTCCACACTGGAGGCCTGCAACAGGCCTTTGCCAGGTGGTGGGGAGGGAGAACAGGAGCAGATCCCAGTGTGATAGATCAGCACACTTTGTCCCAGCACAGGGCAGAAGAGCTCAGGCCTTAGTGTGGGCAGTTGTCCTGCCTCAGTGTGGGGGAGAGCCATTGGTCCTGGTAGAGTGGGCAGTAGGCAGATACATGATATCATGCCGGGTGCATCAAGTCCCATAACATTGCAGAGGCTCTTGGAAGGGATCCATAACCACTAAAGAGTTAGTCCAGACCATGCAGACAGGAAAAATCAAATGAATGAAGTGTCTACTGCTTCAGCTATGATGTACAGATCCATTAGTATGTACATCTGGAATAGGCAGTAAAAATGGACAGTGAGTCATCCCCATAATTAAGCAGGAGGGTGGGTTGGATTGTCTTCAGGAAATTACAAAACTCCTTTAATGACCCCAAATTTCTTCCAGAAACAAATGTCCATCTTTTTAATATCAATATCTTACTGTGTTTTTATATGACAGTGAAATACAGAGTAAAGGGGTGGCCAGGTAGCACAGGGAGTAAGAGCACCAGCTCCAGTGTCGGGAGGACCTGGGGTTCAAATCCGGGCTCGGATACTTAGCACCCACACAGAAATAATAACTCTCCGTATAACCTTGAGCAAGTTACTTAACCCCGATTGCTTAAAAAAAAAATGCAGAGTAAAACTGTTTCTGAAGAATAGGAAATGTTTATTACCCAGAAGAAGTGTGGGGTAGGTATAACCAGGCTGCAACATGTAGCCAAGGAGGAACTTTGAAGCAGAACAGGCTTAAAACATGTTATCAGAGAAATATCTGATTCAAGAAAGAAGCTGGGCTAGTCAAACCCAAAGAATGCTCGCATTTTCGTTGCCTTGGAGTATCCTCCCATAATCTCCTTTACAAATGGGCTCTGTGGCCCAGCACCCCCTTCCCCCCAGCCAGGTCACCGGTGATTGTCCGCAGCAGCCCACTGCCTGACAGGGGCTGCTCAGGAGCAGCCACTAAGGTTTACATCATCATCATAACAAGCAACATGGCAGCAATCCCGTCCAGCAGTTCACTTGTAGCAACCCATGACTACTACCAAAGGCGTCTGGGTTCCACCTCCAGCAACAGCTCCTGTGGAAGTGCTCAGTGCTCTGGGGAAGTGATCCCCTACCATCCTGGTCTTTCCAAATCAGACCCAGGCCACCGGCAGGCAAGCGTCTTCTTCGGCAAGTCGAGTCATCTGTTCATGACAACCGTATTGGAACCCCCAGGGTGCTGAGGAACTTTCCACTTTGCTCAAGGCACGATCACCTGTGACCTGGCTCGGGAGGCCATGAGGAAGCAGCACGTCAGCGAGCCCAGCAAGACCAGCATGGGGCCTTCTGCATGAGCAGCAGCATCCCCCTGGGCATCAGAGCCTATTCCCCGTCCCCTCCCCTCCCTTCCCTCTTCCACCTGTTCCTTTAGAATAGATAGGCTGTGTAAGTGTAGAAGTAGTTGTGGGGTGTGTGTGTGTGTGTGTGTGTGTGTGTGTGTGTGTGTTTAAGGAAAACAAAAGCAAAACACCAAAAAAAACAAGTAAAAGAAACCACACTGCTATTCTTTGTTTTTTTTACTATCTGAATCACCTATGTGCTTTTCAGCAGCCTCAGTAACCTGTTTACTTTGTACTCAACCGAACCTAATAAACTTTGAGCAGCCTTTAAAAAAAAAAAAAAGAATCTGGGCTAGTCACATGTTGAGCATGAGGAGTAAAGATTGGCAGCCCAAATGTTCCATTGGTAAACTTTCAAAGTTAAGAAAGGTGCTATAACAAACTCATGGGAGAACATAAACAAGAGTCTCAGGATAAGCAGGCATGAATGGGTTGTAATTTGCAGGGTTTGAGGTAATACCCAGATATATAAGATCACTTAACTGATTTGAATAAAAGACACCGAAACTCATATGAATACCATGAACATTCTTTGACTCCAGAAGATTGATTATGGGCCATACTACACCAGAGAGGTTGGGGCCTACAGGCTCAGAATGAGGCATATATGATCAATGTTATGCTGAAGTGTCTTTTTCTTTTTTAAGAGAGGGTTCTATGAAGGGTGGTTTTAGGAAATAATATTTTTAAAGTATCAATAAAATGTTATAAAACAAAGCAGAATGAATTTTTAAATTAATTTCATCCCAATAGTTATCCTGGAAAGGAAGCATGGCAGAGTGGAAAGAAAGCAGACCTTTAGGTCAGGGAAACCTGGGTTCAAGTCCTGCCTCTGACAAATATTGACTAATCCTGAGCAAGTCATTCAACCTCTCAGTTACCCAGACAACCCTCTAAGTTTAGGAATTAACAAAGAATGTGCCAATATGCAATCTCAGTTCCTAACTGAGAGCTTCTTACACCTTTGAAACCATGTACCTGGTAAAAATAAAACACACACACACACACACACACACCACCTAGTAATAATATTTTTGAAAGTGCTTCTGAAAGTGTATCAAGCACTATAGAAGTGTAATTTATATATATTAGTAACTGCCTAAGCAGAGAATGTACATAAAATTATAGAAAGGACCTCGGAGAATCTACAAGCTTCCTATTTTCTGCTCATATTATTTTACTTGGTATTATAGGCAAAGCTTTGATTTAGCCTCATTAGAGGAGTTACAGGACCTAAGTTATTGTCCCAGTTGTCCAGTTACTAGTTTTGTAACTTTGAACTTTTATCTGTAAAAGGAGAGGATCAAAAACCCAAGGGTCTCCTCCAGCTCTGAAGTTCTAGGATTCTATAACTCTTTTGGCATATACTTTATAGCTGAATGTGTATAATAATCATAAGGTTAAGGGCAGGAAAGTTCCTTAGAGATTATCTAATCTAGTGGTCCTTAATGTTTTTTTGTTTAGAACCCTTTCAGATTCAAAAATTATGGAGGACTCTCCACAAAGAGATTTTGTCTAACTTGGTTATAATCAATATTTAGCATATTAAAATGAAAACACTTATGAAAATAATTTTGACCTTGAAGACTCTTTGAAAGTGTCTTAGGGACCCCCAGGAATCCCTGGTCCACATTTGGAGAACTTCTTATCTCATCCAATCTTTTTTTTTAAAAGGAGGAAACTGAAACCTACAAAGCAAAAGTGATGGTCAAACAGATGATAATTAGCAGAGCTAGGATAAAGAATTATTATGACATCATTTCACAGATGAGATACAATAATATAAAGTAACTTCCCCTGAATCTGTTACAGAAAATAACACAATGCTCTTTCCATAACTCCCAAAGTGACCATACTCTTTGCCCATTAACTGTTCCATTCTATTTATAAATTGACCTAAGTTCTTACACCTGTTGTCAGATTTTTATCTTGTCATTCAAAATAAGGGATCAGGTTTACCCACATCATTTTATTGTTGCTGACAAACAATTTTACACCATTTGAATCTTCTGTCACATATGTTACCCCAATAGGCCACTGTGCCAAAACTGAAAGAAGCTATCGCTCATTTCTTGAAAGAAATTTCAAATGAAAACTACCAGGAATATCTTGTAACCAAAATTAAAAACTCCCAGGTCAAGGAAAAAATACTGTATGCCTCTAGAAAGAAATAATCCAAGTGAAATGTCAGTTAGAATCACAAAAGATTTAGCAGTCACCACTATAAAATAGCAGAGGGCTTAGTATATGCTATTCCAGGAGGCAAACGAGCTAGGATTGCAACCAGAAATTACCTACACAGCAAAATTGAGAAGAATTGGACATTTAACAAAATAGAGGAATTTCAGGTATTCCTGATGAAAAGACCCATGCTAAATAGAAAATTTGACATTCAAATACAAGATTTAAAAGAAACATAAAAAGGTAAACATGAGTGCAAAGCATAAGGGACTAAACATCATTAAACAATTTACATTCCTATGTGGAAAGATGACACATGGAACCCCTCAGAACATTATCATCACATGCATGGAAATCTACATTGGGATGGTCTCAAAAGAAAAATGGAAGCATGAGAAAGAGAAATAAACTGGGAGAAAGGGAAGGGAGAAGAATGAAGGAAATTATTCCACATAAATAAGGTTTTAAGTTTGTACAATGGAAGGAAGAATGAAGAAGGGAGTGAGCAATGCTCCTATCTGAACTGGTTCAAGGAGGGAAGACTATACATACATATAATTGAATACAGAAATTAATCTTACCCAGCAGGGAAGAAGGAGAGAAAGAGGCTAAGAGCGATCAGAGATTAAGGAAGGCAGTGGCCAGAAGTGAAATGGACTTGAAAAGTAGACAGGATAACAACAACAACAACAAAAAATAAATATAAGAGAATATGATGTAGGGGAAGTACACAGTTAGCAACCATAACAGTAAATGTGAATGGAATGTAAACTCACTGATGAAACAGAGGATAGCAAAACGAATTACATATAAGAAGTTCAACTATATATTGCTTACAAGAAACACACTCAACAGAAGCTATTATGTTTCAGCTGAAGTAAAAAAAAAAGGCAGGGATAGTAATCATCATCTCAAACAAAGCAAAAGGAAAAACTAAACCTAATTAAAACAGATAATCAGGAAAACCACATTTTTGCTAAAAGGTTGCTTAGATGAATTAATATAAAAACTAAGCATATATGCACCAAAAGGCATAGCATCCACATTCTTTTAATAAATTGTTTTTTTGTTTTGTTTTGTTTTTTGGAGGAGGGAAGGCAGGGCAATTGGGATTAAGTGACTTGCCCAAGGTCACATGGCTAGTAGGTATTAAGTGTCTGAGGCCACATTTGAACTCATGTCCTCCTGACTCCAGGGCTGGTGCTCTATTTACTGCACCACCTAGCCTCTCCAAGCACCCACATTCTTAAAGGAAAAGTTAAATGAATTATAAGAATAAACAGACAGTAAAACTATAGTAGTAGGAGACCTCAATTTACCCCTCTCAGACCTATTTGAATCTAACTATAAAATAAGAAAGAAAGAAATTAAGGAGATAAATGGGAATAAAAGTGAATGGTATCTTCACCAAAACTGATCATGTATTATGACATAAAAACCATGTAAATGAATGCAGAAAAGTATAAATAGTATGTATCTTTTTCTGAATCATAATGCAATAAAAATCAATTCAACAAAGGGTCTTTGAAACATAGATTAAAAATTAATTGGAAATTAAATAATTTAATTCTATAAAATGAGTGGGTCAAAGAACAAATCATAGAATAATCAGAAATTTCATTAAAGAGAATGACAACAATGAGGCAACATACCAAAATTTGTGTGATGTAACCAGAATAGTCACAAAACAGTAAGAAGAAATTTTATATCTCTAAATTATTACAACATTAAAAGAGAGAAAGAATTTATCAGTGGATTGGACATGCAATTATAAAACCCTAGAAAAACAACAAATTAAAAATCTTCAATTAAACATCCAAATGGAAATCTTGAAAGTGAATGGGCAGATTAATTAAATTGAAAGTTAAAAAAAAAACTACATTGAATTAATAAATAGAAATATGAGCTGGTTTGTTTTTTTTTGAAGGGGGGGAGAGCAATAAAATATTTAAGTCCTTGGTGAATTTGATTAAGAAAAGAAAGAAGAAAACCTAATTATCAATAACAAAAATAAAACAGCAAATGCTCAACTAGTGAAGATGAAATAAAAGGAGTTATTTTGTACAATGAAATGCCATTAAAATGGACAATCTAAATGAAATGGATGAATATTTGCAAGTGTGTGTATACACATATATTTGCATAAACACACTCACACATACATATATACACATCATGCTTATATACCTGTTTTTCCTTTTAAAATTTCCTGTATCCTTTTGCCTGAAAATACACTACTTTCCCCTCATTCTATAAAACCTCTAGTATTCATAATAATAGGGTACTTCTGGATACTTTATTCATGACTTTAAGAGGATACTCTTTCCTATTTGAACCAAAAGATTCTATTCTCACCCCCCCCCCCAAGACTGAGTGTTTTTCTTCACTTAGATACACTAAGCTGCCTTTAAATTAAATATATTTATAACACCAAAATTGACCTTCATTACTCTCACTGGACTCTGACTCTTCTACCTTGGGAGATTCTGATAGCTGAATCATTATGATTGACTAGAAATTTTTAGTTTTGAATAGTGGTTTCTCCTGTTACCTCTTTAATTGTAGATTTCAATTAATTTATTTAGTAAATTATTTATTAGTAATTCCTAGCAACCTAGTAATTATAGCTAATGAGGTAGCTAAAGGCTATTGAAAAATTTCAATTTTGCTTATGAAGTAGTATATATCATTTACAATTAAATTACAATTTAATATTCATCTGACAAAATCATGTATATTTCCACTTTCATCTTCCCTTTCAGTGTTTCTGAAAAATGGTGAATGTTTTTTTGTTAAGTTGTTTCAGTCATGTCTGACTCTTCATGACCCAATGTGGGGTTTTCTTGGTAAAGATACTAAAATGGTTTGCAATTTCCTCCTCCAGCTCATTTTACAAAAGAGGAAACTGAGGCAAACAGCGTTAAATGAGTTGTCTAGGGTCACACAGCAGGTGTCTGAGATTGTATTTGAATTCAGGTCTTCCTGACTCCAAGCCCAGCATTCTTTCCACTGTGCCACCTACTGAACAGGAATAGTTAGTCTTTGAGAGATTGATTAAATAGAGCATGGATTTAAGTGCATGTTTCACCAAACTACCCTATACTACCCTACCCTACCCTACTCTATCCTATACTACACTACACTGAACTATGCTTTTCTAAGAGCGATAATCTTCATTTCAAGGGGAGAAAAAAAGTTCATCCTTATATTAGACAATTGCTCTGTCAGTTTGGGGCTGTGACTGGAAACCAATGGATAAATCAGACTTAAATTGAACCTAATTTCCTTTTTTTATATGTCTATAAAACTAAGGCCTCCCAGATATTGACTAGAGGTAGCAGTTAAACAAGTAAAGGTAAGAAATGTATGTGGACATACAGTTCCAAACATCCTAAATTTTCTTTTTCATTTGTTCCTGAGGCAACTCCCAGCCCATAATTCCATCATTTCCATTCCAAGCAAGACAGATATCCCACTTGTGATTCCAGTCAGTCTTTCCATGTGGCTGGGAATGGAGAAAGTTCAGAGAGAAGAGAAAATCACTGTATTGCTGAAAAATGCAGCTTGAAGTTTTTGATGCTTGTAGTTCCTTTCCTCTTCTTTTTCTTTCCTTCCTACCCTCAGTCCTCCTGCTGTAGCCTAAACTGAGCACAGAAAAAGGAGTTATGACGCATCTTTGAGTAGAATGGTTAAGAGCCTAAAGCAGCTCAAAACCAAAAGAATGAAAGCAGACATTTCAGTGGGGACCAGATTAGAGCAAGATGCATTGAGACTATTAGTTTTAGCCTAACTGCTTGATATGCAAGGGGAGGAAGCCAAGATGATGGAACACCAGAAAGTTGTAAGCTCCTTGCTCACCAAAAAAAAAAAAATCCAAATAAATCTGAAAAATGTACCAGCTTGAATCCTGATGAGGAAACCAAAGAAAAAGGAACACTAAGTCATTTTTATAACACAGGCTGGCATAAGGAGATAGAGAGAGGTCTGTTGACACTGGGAATGATGCTTGGTCATAATTGTGCAGTAAAGCATTAGAGCAAAGGGAAAGACTATGCACAAAGAGGATATCCTAAACTTACACCAGTCCACTGAGATAAGAACAGGTGCCATCTGATAACTCTGTTGTTTGTGACTCAATTCTGGGGTCACTGTTCCAAGGTAGAATGAGGAAGAGATCTGTACTAAGGTGTGGTGTTTATGTAAACATTAGTGATGTCACTCAAACTCCCAGAAACTGAGCAAGGTCTCAATTCCAGCTTCTAGGGGAATAATCAGGGTATAAACCCCAGATTAAAGAGGAGGCTGAAGTTCTGTCACTCTGAACCAGCAAAGCTTCCCAGTGATTGAATCCAACAGAAGTCAACTATTGTTCAGATCCAAACTCAGATAAACAGCTTGTAGAGATCACAACAGGGAAGATAGAAAACAGAGTATGTATGCCCTAGGGTAGAACACATTGTAAATATGAGAGCTTTCAGGTCCCTAGCCTGACCCATCTGTAAGATCTTGGAATAACAAAATATTCAATGTTTCAGAAAAGTAACAACAGGACCAACCCCGGCCTTCCTTCTAGAAGATCCTGATTTCAACATCAAGTCTAAATTCAGGAACTAGGTTGGAAGAATGAGCAAACAAAAAAATAATTCTACCATAAAGCTAGTATAGTAGGGAATGACTCCAAAGCATGTAGAAGGAAAGCCTCAAAGAAAAGCACAGTTTTTGCACAAATTCAACTAGATTTCCTTGAAGAGATGAAGCAAGAGATTGAGGGTTTTTGTTTTTTAGTTAAAGATAAGGAAGGAATGAGAGTGCTAGAGAAAAAAGAAACAATGTATAATTACTAAAAGTATATAGTTAAAGTTTTCCAATCCAAACTGTAAAAATAGAAGAAAAAATTAACTATCTCATAGCAAACAGAAAACAGTTCAAGAAGAAATTTAAGAATTACTGGTCTACATGAAAACCAAGACCAAAAAAAAAAAAGAAAGGAGCTTGGATATTATATTTCAAGAAACCTTAAAAGAAAACCACCCAGATTTCTTAGAACCTAAGGACAAAGTAGAAATAGAGAAAATTCATAGGTCATTTCCAAAATGAAATCTATCAGAAGCTTTATAGTTAAAATCCAGAGCTTCCAGGTCAAAGAAAAAAAAATTCTTGCAGCCAGGAAAGAAAGATTTCAAGTATCAAGAAGATACAAATTTAGTAACCATTACTATATAGGAGTGGAGAGCTTGGAATATATAATATTGCAAAAAGCAGAATAACTTTCCCAGCAAAACTGAGTATAAGTCTGTGGAAGAGAGTGAAAGTGGGACTGGGGAACAATGGACCTTTAGTGAAATAGAGGATTTCCAAGCATTCTTTTTTTTTAAATAACAAGCATTTTTTTATTTTTTTGCTTTTTGGAGAGGGGAAGGTAGGGCAGTTGGGGCTAAGTGACTTGCCCAAGGTCACATGGCTAGTTTGTGTGTGTGTGTGTGTGTGTGTGTGTGTGTGTGTGTGTGTGAAGTATCTGAGGCTGGATTTGAACTCAGGTCCTCCTGACTCCAGGACCAGTGCTCTATTCACTGCACCATGTAGTCACCCCCCAAGCATTCTTTTTTTTTTTTTTAAAGCAATTGGGGTTAAGTAACTTGCTCAAGGTTACATGGCCAGTTATTTCTCGGTGTGGTGCTGAGTATCTGAGCCCAAATTTGATCCAGGTCATCCCGACACAGTGCTCTTACTCACTGAGCCACCTGGCCGCCCCACCCCCCAAGCATTCTTAATGAAGAAAGTTGAATAAAAACTTTGAGGTTCAAGGATAAAAGAAATATTAAAATGGTAAATACAAATAAACAATGGTATGGAACTAAAGAAGGATAGACTTCTTATTTTCAAATACAGTCAGGTGATACATAGGACCTCTGAGCTCTATCACCATTAGAGGTTATAGAGGGAGTCTAATTATACAAGGCCTGGGAAGGTTCTAGAATGGAAAGAGAGTAAGAGGAATATACTGGGATGGAAGAGAAAAGAAGGTTAAGGAAAATTACCTGAGAGGTGAGGTGAGGTAAGCAGCTGACACTTGAACCTAATTCTCATCTGAATTAGATAAAAGATGGAGGGAATAACACACACATAGACAGTAAATAGAAATACATTTCACTCAGAAGGGAAATAAGATTAAAAAGAGAGAAAAGAGAAGGGGAAATTAGAGGGAGGGTAAATTAAGGGAAGGATTTAGTCCTAAATAAAACAAACTCTAAGAATGTACAAAAATATTTGTAGCTCTTTTTGAGATGCAAAGAATGGAAACCTTTGGGGGTGTTCATAAGTTGAAGAATGGCTGAACAGCTTATGGTATATAAATGTCACATAATACTATTGTGCTGAAAAAATCTTCAACTTCAACAAATCTTCAGAGAAACCAGGGAACGCATATAGGAACTGATGCAGAGAGAAATGAACAGGATCAGGGAGAACAATTTATACAATACAATGACAACAACATGGTAAAGACTAACAATTTTGAAAGACAGGCATTCTGATCAGTATAATGACCGACTTTCCAGAAGACTAATGATGAAACATGCTTACCCACCGGTCCTGATAGAGAGGTGGAGGATTTAGACTGTAGAATGAGTCATATATTTTGGGGGCACAGTTAATATGGAAATTTATTTTGCTCAACTACACATGTTTTAGCCAGGGTTTTGTTTTTCTTTCAATCTTAAATAGGGAAGTGGGGAGGGATACAAAGTGGATTTTTTTTGAGGGGGAAAGGCAAGGCAATTGGGGTTAAATGACTTGCCCAAGGTCACACAGCTAGTAAATATGTCAAGTTTCTGAGGCTGCATTTGAACTCAGGTCTTCCTGACTTCAGGGCTGGTACTCTATTCACTATGTCACCTAGATGCCCCTGACAGGGTGGATTTTTGCTGATTAAAAAATAAAATATAATTTGAAAATTAGAAAAAATGACTAATGGGACTGGCAGCTTCTATGAAACTCACCAGCCACAGTGAGACCAGTAGAGGGTGGTTCCAAACCCGAAAGTTTCCCTTTGTCTTCTCTAAATGCCTATGAAGCTGATCTAAACAGGTTACAATCAGCCATGATATATCCCTTATTCATTTCCTCATCTACCACCTAGGAGGAGGAGAGGGATAAGAATCAAACAAAGCAATACATTTAAAATCTTATGATTGAAAACTTCTTACTGCTCTTTCACAACACTATCACTTTTTTATATCTATTTCCCTGTGTTTTTGAAAGTCATGTGGCCACTAAAATATAAGTAAAATGAGGTCAGTCAAAAGCAAAAAAAGTTTGCCAGATTCTCTTGTGTGGATCGAGTGGGGAGAAGAAGAAGTTAAGGTATCAGGAAAGAATATCAAGAAGAGATATTAAAGATTTTCTTATTTTAATAATTTTTGAGTATATTCCATATCATATTCCTAGATCTACATAAAACAAAGGGAAAGTAGTGCTACCCCATGGGGCTGGGAGGGTTCGGGATGGTGTAAATGAGAACTAATCTAAGAGGTGCTAAACAGGTCTTCCTCTGGTGAGAAATGAGAATACTGTAGCCTTTGAGAAAGCCTGATTAGTGAATAGCCTCTAATGCAGCCACTGGCCTGGTAATTTCAGGGTAGCACCTCCTAATTGCTCAAATGCATATTGCACTCCCAAAATGGCTGTCTAATTAATTGATTAATTGGCAACCAATTTCTCTGTTGATTGTAGATAAGCCACAGAATGACTCAGGTGTTGGTATATATGGATATAGTTTTTGCAGCAACACACAGACCATTCATCTGAAACATATGGATTCTTATGAGCAAACAAGTAGATCATAAATATGCAGTATAGATCATAATCTTGGTCTACAGCCCTCCCATTTTCTCGCTATGTCACCATAGGAAAATGATTTTAACTTTTCTAACATGATTTCATTTAACCTTATATCAGAACTGTAAGAGACTCTGAGGCCATCTAGCCAGCCTATATTAACCAATAATTCTTCTCTATAGCATCCTGATAAGTGGTCATCCAACTTTCCCCTGCAAACCTCTGTCAGAAAGTACCTTCTTTAATTATACTGACTCAAAATCCCTAAAACTTTTAGCCATTTCTCTTACTTCTGTACCCCAGAGCCAAACAGAAGTAATCTATGTTGGATATAATAGCCCTTAAAATATTTGATGATTGTTATTATGTCCCAATTCCTCTACCACCACCCTTATACTTTTCCAGTTTAAGCATGTTAAGTTCCTTCAACTGATCTTTATATGGCTTGAGTAGTTTCTAGTCTCTTCACTTTCTGATCACTATTTTATTCAATGATGTAATGTAAACTAAGTTCCACTAGCAGTTTTCTTGCCAAATGCTGCTAACCAGACTTTATCTATTTTTTGTAGTTTTTCTTCAACCCTCAAATTTTAAATGAATTTCAAATGTTTTTGAGATTAAATGTATCATCTTAGGAAGCAGAGCCAAGATGGCAGAATAAAGGTGGTGACTCTTTAAATAATGACTCTAAAAAATAATTCTAGAGCAGCAGAACCCACAAAAAGATGGAGTGAAACAACTTTCCAGCCCAAGACAACTTAGAAGGTTGGCAGGAAAGGTCTGTTGCACCAGGATGAGAGAGGAATGCAGTTCAACAAAGGTCCACCCTAGTGTGGACCTGACCCCAGAAAACCATGAGCAGGACTTGGGGTGACTGAATCAGTGGCAGTGGTGGTGGTTCCCAGTCCTCTCAGCCCACAGATACCAAAGACAACTTAGAAGGTCAGCAGGAAAGGTCTGTCACGCCAGGGTAAGAGTGGAGCACAGTTCAGCACAGGCTGCACTAGCATAGCCCTGGCCCCACAAACCAGAAGCAGGCCTTGGGAGCCATTGAATTAGCAGCAGCAGCAACTGCTTCTAGAGCTCTCAGCCCATAAATGTTAGGGAGGTCGAACAACTTGTCAGAAGGAGAATACAGGGGTGCTTTTGGTAGCACTGGGAGCAGAACACCAAGGCAAAGAGGAGCACTAGTAGAACAGAGCTCACAGTCACAGTGGAACAGATACCCTCCTCACAGTTCAAAGGCAAAAAAGAGCACTTGTGGTCACTCACAGATGAGAGCACAGGCTAGGAGAGTAGAAAACACCTCTACTTAGATCATACCACCTTGGAAGAACTGAAAATGTATAGGCCCCTAGTAGTATCTCTGAAAACTACTGCAGAAAATTCCTGAAAAGCTTGAACAATGTGTCCACCATCCTGGAAATAAAGTCCTACTTTAATGAAGAGTTAAACATCAACTAATAGGCTGGGAAAATGAGCAAACCACAGAAAAAGTTCTGACCACAGAAAATTACAATGGTGACAAGGAAGATAAAAACACATACTCAGAAGAAGACCACAAAGTAAAAATTCCTGCATCCAAACTCTCCAAGAAAAATATAAATTTGTTTCAGGCCATGGAAGAGCTGATAAAAGATGTTAAAAATCAAGTAAGATAGGTAGAGGAAAAATTGGGAAGCAATATGAGAGTGATGCAAGAAAATCATGAGAAATGAGTCAATAGCTTGGAAAAGGAGACACACACACACACAAACAAACAACCTGAAGAAAATAACATTTAAAAAAACAGAATAGGCCAAATTATAAAAGAGGCACAAATATCCAATGAAAAGAATGCCTTAAAAAGCAGAATTAACCAAATGGGAAAAGGCACAAAAATTCACTGAAGTAAAAAACTCCTTAAAAAGTAGAATTGACCAAATGGAAAAGGAAGTACAAAAGCTCCCTGAAGAAAAAAATTCCTAAAAACTAGAATCGAGGAAATAAAAGTAAATGAAATTAAGAGAAATCAAGAAACAATAAAACAAGAACAAAAGAATGAAAAAAATAAACAGAAGACAATGCGAAATATCTCATTGGAAAAACAAGAGACATGGAAAAGAGATCCAGGAGAGATAATTTAAAACTTATTGGACTACCTGAAAGCCACAGTTCACATAAAAGAGATCCCAAACTTGAAAACTCTCAGGCATATTACAACCAAATTGCAGTACTTCCAGGTCAAGAAGAAAATAATACAAATAGCCAAAGGCAAACAATTCAAATATCATGGAGTCACAGTCAGGATAACATAAGATGTAGATGCTTCTACATTAAAGGATCTAAGGGCGTGGAATATGATATTCTAGAGGGCAAAGGAACTAGGATTACAACCAAGAATCACCTACTCAGAAAAACTGAGTATAATTCTCCAGGGGGAAAAAACGGGAATTCAGTGAAATGTAGGACTTTCAAGCATTCTTTATCAAAAGACCAGAGCTGATGGGGTGGCTAGGTGGCTCAGTGAATAGAGCACTGGCCCTAGAGTCAGGAGGACCTGAGTTCAAATCTGGCCTAAGACACTTAATACTTAATAGCCATGTGACTTTGGGCAAATCACTTAACCCTAATTGTCCTGCCCTCCCCCCTCCAAAAAGAAAAAAAAAAGACCAGAGCTGAATAGAAAATTTGACTTTCAAATATAACACTCAAGAGAAGCATAAAAAGGTAAACAGTGAAGGGAAATCATAAGGTGTCTAATAGGTTGAACTGTTTACATTCTTAAATGGCAAGATGATATTTGTAACTCATAAAACTTTTCTCATTATTAGAGTAAGCAGCCTATATAGACAGAGGGTACAGGTGTGAGTCAAATATGAAGGGATGATATCTAAAAACAAAATTTAGGGGTGAGAGAGGAATGTACTGGGAGAAAGAGAAAGGAAGAGATAGAATGGGGTAAAGTATTCCACATAAAAGAGGCAAGAAAAAGCTTTTACAGTGGAGGGGAAGGAGGGGTAGAAGAAGAAGGGGTAGGGGAAGGGGAGTGAGTGAATCTTACTCTCATCAGAACTGGTGCAAAGAGGGAATAACATACACACTCAATTGGGTATAGAAATTGATCTTACCATACAGGAAAGTAGGAAGAGAAAGGGATAAAATGGAGAGGTGATAGAAGGGAGGACAGATTGGGGGGTAGTTCCAGCAGCAAAATACTTCTGAGGAGGGACAGGGTGAAAGGAGAGAGAAAATAGAAAAAAAAAAAACTGGGTGTAGGGGTGGGGCATGGGGAATAAGATGGAGGGAAATATAGTTAGCACTAGTGAGTGTAAAAAAATTTTTTTTCAAGCCAGTTTTTCTGATAAAGGCCTCATTTCTTAAACATACAGGGAACTGAGTGAAATTTATTAAATTAAGAGCCATCTCCCAATTGATAAATGATTAAAAGATATGAACAGTTTTCAGATAAAGTAACCAAAGCTACTGTGTTTCCCCGATAATAAGATACTGTCTTATTATTTTTTTTGGAAAGAAAAACACCAGAGGGCTTATTTTCAGGGGAGGGCTTATGTTGTCCTGCCTCAGCTCTCCTTTGAGGCACTGCTCTCAATGGCACCAGCAAGCAAATCACTGGGGAAGAACAGGATGACGCGCTCACTGCTGCAGCTCTGATTGGATGCAGCTTGGAATGTGGCGTGTGTTTCACCCGGGGGGGGGGGGGGACGGTGCATACAGAGGGTACCGTAATGTAGCATGTAGCGCAGGGGATCACTTTCACTACAGTAGCAATCTCAATAGGGCTTATTTTCAGGGGAGGGCTTATTTTAGAGGAATCTTACACAGTAAGGGGAGGGCTTATTTTTGGGATAGGTCTTATTATCGGGGAAACACGGTATCTATAGCCATATGGAAAAAAATGCTCTCACTCACTATTGATAGGAGAAATGTAAATTAAAACAATTCTGAGGTACAACCTCATGCCCATAATATTGGCTAATAGGACAGAAAAGGGAAATGAGAAATAGTGGAGAAGTGGTGGAGGAAATGGGGCATTAATGCACTGTTGGTGGAGTTGTGAACTGATTCAACCATTCTCTAGAGCAATTTGGAGCTATGCCCAAAGGGATATAAAACCATGCATACCCTTTGACCTAGCAAGGATACAGACTAGGTCTGTATCCCAAAAAGGGTGAAAAAAAAAAAGGAAAGGGACCTATATGTACAAAAATATTTGTAGCAGCTCTTTTCTAAAAGCAAAGAATTGGAAATTGAGGGGATGCCTATCAACTGGGAAATGGCTGAACAAGTTGTGGTATATGAATGTGATTAAATATTATTGTGCTATGGGAAATGATGAACAAGATGAGCAGGAAAAGCCTGGTGAGACTTGCATGAACTGATGCAAAGTGAAATGTACTGTTTACAAAGTAACAGCAATATTGTAAGACGATCAGTTGTGAATAACAATTCACAACAATACAACGATCCAAGACAACTCTAAAGGACTTATGATGAAATATGCTATCCATCCCCAGAGAAAGAACTGATGTGTCTGAATACAGATTGAAACATACTTTTTTGTTTTCTTTTTCTTGAGGCTTTTTTTTTGTCTATGTTTTATTTCACAACATGACAATTATGGAAATGTTTTGCATGACTATACATGAATAACCTATATTGAATTGCTTGCCTTCTCAATGAGGGAAAGTGAGGAGGGAGGAAGGGAGGGAATTTGGAACTCAAAGTTTTAAGAATGAATGTTAAAATTGTTTTTATATGTAACTGAAGAAAAATAAAATACTAAATTAATTTTTAAGTATCATCTTATTGCAATTAATAAATTTTTGAATGGATCACCTAATATAAAATAGCTGGCTTTTGCATAGCACAAATAGATAAATACACAATATGGGAATTGATCTGGCCACCGTATCTACAAGTAACACTGATTTCCAGTTTTGAAGTGAGCAAGAACAAGATGTAACTGAATACTCACTTTCATTCTCCCTTGTCCATAAGGGCTGTCTTTGAGCTAGAATTATATCTACTTACCACACATCAAATATTGGTAGTCTAGAGGTAGGGTGCAAGGTACCTTCCACTTTGAGAATCTTTTTTTGGTAACTTCTGTCCTTGTTATACCATTTCAGTGAATATTCCTTTGTAAAAGCCAATTGATAGCAACTTCTTAATATATATTGGAAGGAGCCCACTATGGAGCACTTTGTTGTTCTGATTAAAATGGTTCTGATTTTCTTTATTCTTAAATTTCTTTTTAAAATCTTATTTAATATTTTGTTTTTTCCAAGTTATATGTAAAAACAATTTTTAAAATCTTTTTTTAAATTCTGAGTTTCAAATTCTCTCCCTTTCTCCCTTACTCCCCTCATTGAGAAGGCAAGTAATTTGACATAGGTCACACATGTGTAATCATGCAAAACACATTTCCATGTAAGTGATTCAGTGAAGGATAACACAGCCAAAAATAAACCAAGAAAAATAAAGAAAGCAAAGAAAAAGTATCTTTGATCTGCATTCAAATGCTACCAGTTCTTTCTCTGGAGATGGACAGCACCTTTCATAATAAGTCCTATAGAATTATCTTAGATCATGCTATTAATGAAAATAGCTAAGTTATTCATAATAGATCATCAAACAATATTGCTGTTACTGTGTACAATGTTTTCCTGGTTCTGCTCATTTCACTTTGCATCAGTGCACCTGTCTTTACATGTTTTTCTGAGAACATCCTGCTCATCATTTCTTAAAGTACAATAATATTCTATCACAACCATATAACACAACTTGTTCAGCCTTTCCCCAATTGATGAATGTCCCCTCAATTTCCAATTCTTTGCCACCACTAATAGAGCTACTATAAATATTTTTGTACTTATAAATCCGCTTCCTTTTTAAAAAAATCCCTTTGGTGGTATTGCTTTTTTTTGTGTCTCCTTTTTTTGTGTGTCTCCTTTACCAAGTTGTTGACTCATTTCTCGTGATTTTCTGGCATCACTCTCATTTCTCTTACCCTGCCTCTTTTATTTGATTTTTAAAATCCTTTTTGGCCATGATCTGAGATCAATTTATATTTTTCTTGGAGGCTTTGGGTACAGGAATTTGACTTTGCTGTCTTCTTCTGTGTGTGTTTTGATCTTCCTTGTCACCACAATAACAAGTATGGTCAGAATCATTTTTTCTGTTTACTAATTTTCCCTTCCTATTTCTTGACTTTTAACTCTGCTGAAGTGGAGTTCTGCTTCCCAATTGGAGCACTGTCCCAAGCTTCAGGTTTTTTTGTGTAATTGTTCTCAGAGGGTAATTTTGGGGACATGTTTTTGACTATTCTAAGGTTGTATGATCTAGGGAGAAGTGTGTTTACTCCTGTCCTGTACTGTGCACTGGTTTGTGAGTGACCACAAGCACTCTTTTCAGCCCTGGAACTGTGACCAGGGTCCCTGCTCCCCTGTTGCTTCAAACTCTACTGTGGTAGCACTCCTCCTTGCACTGGGACTAAGACCCAGGACTGCAACCTAGATCCAAGTATATGCAATGCAACAGAGTCCTGCCCCTGGTGCAAGCAAAAGGACCCCTGTAAATCTCTTTCTGACTTACTGTCCAATCCCCTTATAGTCTGTGAGTTGAGAGATCTGGAGACCACCACTGCTGCTACTGATTCAGTTGCCCTGGGACCTGCTCCTGGTTTGCTAGGACCTGGTCTGCACTGGCACAGCCTGCACTGGACTGCGCCACTCTCTCACCTTGGTGCAACAGACCTATCTTGCTGACCTTCCAAGTTGTCTTAGGCTTAAAAAATTGCTTCACTCTTCTTGTGGATTCTACCACTCTAGAATTTATTTCAAGTCATAATTTTTAGGGGTTTGGAAGAAACCTCAGGTGAGTCCCTGGCTTTACTCTACCATCTTGGCTCTGCCTGGCTCTGATATTCTAGCCAAGACTACTAGAGGCAGTTGAGGCCCATAAAGCAATTAATATTCCTTAATTGTCAACCCACTTTTCCAAACTGTAGCTGATCATGACATTCTTCAATCACTTAGAACTCATCCTTTTCTCAATAAAAAGCATTTTTTCCTTCTCATTGTAGTCACTAGCCTTACTTAGGAGGCCAGTTTGACCCACTTTATTAACAGCTATATGCATCACTGTTGAGAATCTGTTATCTTGCCCAGAGAAAACATGCCTTAGTTTCTCTGTTATTAGCATTTTATGAACCATGGGCAAAGCCCATTTTATTGCCTTTTCTTGGATGTCATTCTTTACTGTTAGTATTATCAAAGTTCTTGAGTTCAGGGTCCTGAACTATCCCCATCAAGATCTGAGGTGAGATAATGATTAAGGTGGTAGTGGTGATTTGACTTTTGTGGCATATGCTACCTCCCATCTCTCCCTCAGTGAGCCTTAACTTATTTAACTAAGTTGGCTTGCATACATTGTGTGTGGCAGTAGAATTGGTGAAGTTGGCTGGCCTTTTCTCAGTATGGCTTGCTTCCCCAGATTAAGGCTATGAGGGCTGGACTAGAAGCAGAAATGGTGGTCTGGAAGGTATTGACACTCTGCCTGTTAGTGGCCATTGGTCAGTAGCCATTGCTGCTATTCAGGGTCTGAAGGGAAATGGTGGTAAAAGTGGTAGTTTAACTTGTTTAGCACATGTTGTCTTTTGTTTTTCTGTCATGGTCCCTTGCTGCTTTACCCAGGTCAAGAAGGATTAGGATTGAAAAAGGTCCATTATATTTGGCAATTGAGAAATCATGATAATTTTGAAGAGGGTAGTTTTGGCTGAATGATGAAGTCTGAAGTCAGACTATAGAGAGTAAAAGGAAAAAGTGTAGAGGCAGCAATTATAGACAGTTTTTTCAAGGAATTTAACCACAAAAGAGAGAAGAGAGACCGGATGCTAGCTAGTGAATATGGAAAGATCAAGTGAGCATATTTTTTAAGACATGGGAGACAAGGGCATATTTGTAAACAGAAAACAGAAAGATTGAGTGTGAATGAGAGAGTGGAGGTTTTAGAGGGAACAATCTTCTGGAGCAGATGGGCTAGAATGGTATCACTTGTGAATATAGAGGGTAAACTTTGGCAAGAAGAAGAAATACCTCTTCATGTGAGACAAAGGTAAAGGAGGAGATAAAGGCAGAAAAAATCTGGGTGATATGAGATGAGGAGCAAGGAAGAAGGAGCTCTCAATGAAAGGTCTCAATTTTTTTTTTCAGTTAAATTTGAAGCAAAGTTCTTAACTGAGAGAGAAAGAGGGTAAGAAGAACATGGGATGTTTGAGGAGGAATGTAAAAATTTGGAAGAACTACTCCAGTGAGTGCAATAGCAAGTAAATTAGGGAAGTATAAAAATATTGCCTTGACACAGTGAGGGTCCAGTTGACATTATTTTTAGTGGGCCAGAATTATTTCTTTTTTTTTTTTTTAAGCAATCAGTGTTAAGTAACTTGCTCAAGGTTACACGGCCAGGTGTTTCTGGGTGGGTGCTAAGTGTCTGAGCCCGGGATTCGATCTCCAGGTCATCCTGACACTGGAGCCAGTGCTCTTACTCGCTGTGCTACCTGGCTGCCCCTCGATTTCATGATTTTCTATAGCTTTCCCCAGTAGTGTGTGAGTAGAAAGGAAAGCAGTAGATGTTAGGCGTAATTCAAGATTGATACCTGACAGAACAAGAACAATAATATAATAAGGGGCAAAGGACTTGAGAGAAGAGTAGAATTGAACTGGTTTACAAAGGAATCAAGATGAGGAAGGGAACAGAGTGTAATCAGTGAAGGGATAACAGCTTAGGAAAGAACTGACCAAGGCATTGAGAGATTAGAGGTAATTTTAAGGTAAAGAACAGAGACTGAGGTTGCATGGCAGAGGGAGGGGGGAATAACAATAAGTTGTGATCAGATAAGGGGATTTCAGAGTTTATATATATGGAAGTAATGCATTTGTGGGTGATGGTAAGATCAAGGATGTGACTTTGATGTTCATAGCAAAGCTAGCATGTAAGCTAGTGAAAACCAGTTTTAAAGGTATGGCCCTATTTCCTCAGAATGTATGTAGGTTAAGACTTAATATACCTGGACACAGGGCATTCCCCCCTAACCCTTGACATTTGCTTATGTGGCACAGAGTTAAGTTTCCTGAATTCCTGCTGCTCACTTCTCATTCCTTGTCAGACAATTCAGAAAATACTAAACCATTGCAGTGGTCCAGATCATCCCACTTCCCTCCCATTCTGCACTATTCCCTTTGACCACAGATTCCACTTCTAAGCATATATTCTAGGGAAGTTAAAGGTAATTGAAACTGAATGTTACAAAACCATAATGACCAGTTTGGCTGAAAATAAAAAATAAGAAATGTTGCCTTCCTCCACTTATTGTCAGGGGTATTGTTCCACACATTTAAAACATTGCTCATAGGGTCACACTTTTTTAAACTGTCATTTAGTTTTACAGAATAATTTTTCTCTTCTTCTTTTTCTTTTTGTTCTTTATTATTTAAAGGAGAGTTCTCTGAGATGGAAAGGGAAGGAGTATAAGAAGAAATGTATGTGATGTAAAAACAAAGGCCATCAATAATAATCTATTAAAATAAAAAAATGAAACAGTAGTCCTAGGAATCAATAGAAAGATTTATTTAGCACAGGGTCAGTCACACTTTTGTCTATATCCTCAGCACATGGCAGAATTCCTGGCACATGAAGCACTAAATACATGTTTATTGATCTTATGATGAAAGAAATTTATGATAATTATAATCGCAATAGCTTATATTTATTTATTTATTGCTTTTTGGAGGGCAATTGGGGTTAAGTAACTTGCCTAAGGTCACACAGCTAGTATTTTTTTGTGTGTGTGGGTGTTAAGTGTCTGAGGATGGAACCGAGCTTGGGTCCTCCTGACTCCGGGGCCAACGCTCTACTCACTGCGCCACCTAGCCGCCCCAATAGCTGATATTTAATCAAGTTAAAAACTACTTTACAAATATATCATATGATACATACAGTTTCATTAACTAGAATCTATCAATTGATGAATAAATATTTATTAAATACCTTCTTTGTGCTAGGTATTGTACTAAGCACCAGATACTTTTGCCAAAAAGAGGCAAAAGACAATTCCTGACCTCAAGGAGCTTTCAATTCATTGTCAGAGCATGCAAACAAATATATGCAAAGCAGGCTATATACAGGTGTGATAGTAATGGCAATTAAAGATTCCCCTGTATTGGCTTAGTTTTCAAATTGATTGTGTTAAAACCCCGAGCTTGTTAATCCCACCTGTGGGATGGACTTGTTGATGTGAAAAGAAAGTCCTGAACTGGGAGGAGCTGGTGACGTAGATTTGGAGAGACAAGAGAGAGGCAGAAGAACTTTTTTTTTTTGGAAGCAGCACCTTGTGGAGAGAGAGAGACTAAGAGAATTGCTGGTGGCCGCTTTGAATTGCCCTGGACTTTTGAGACCTGCCCCCTGAGCTGCCAAGGACTGAGGAGACATGGCTGTTTTGCTGGTACTTTGTCTGTCTGTTTTGATGTTGTTTTGCCAGATTTGTCCACTGGTGAAAGACAGTCCTTTTGTTGAAGAAGTCCTGGAACCTAGCTGTTGGCTAAGAAGCCCTGAGACTGTGCTGTAGACAGAGAGTGAATACTGTCCACTGGTGAAGGACAGTGCTGTTGTTGCAGGGGTCTGGAGACTGTCCTGCAGACAGAGTGAATACTGTCCACTGGTGAAGGGCAGTGCTGTTGTTGCAGGGGTCTGGGAACCTTTCTGTTGGTTCAGAAGCCCTGAAGAAGGATTTTCTGGTTGTATGTTTACAGAAATCCTGGGAGAGGGTTTTGCTAATGTTTTCAGGGGTTCTAGGACTGTTCTACAGACAGAGGATGAATTGATGAAGGGACTGGCAACGTATCTTGTGGCCTTGCTAAGCCTTGTCTCCCCAGGAACTAAGATTGCTGAGAACTTGCCTCCTGTCAAGATGAAGAAAAGACCTCCATTTGGGTATTAAGTGCTGAGCTTAAACTTGATGTAACTCTGGGGTAGATTCAATTGTGATCCAGGGGTGGGGAACTTTTGACCTTTTTGTGTCCTATGGTTTGAGCAAATGAATGTACTTTACTTATGTTTGGAAACTAATCTCCATTTGAGAAGAGGGGTTTTGTGGTGGACTAAATGAAGGTATAGCCTAGGGGTGGAGTAGTATTTAGAACAGGGACTTTGTAATTGATTGAATGATTGGAAGGTCCTGGGGTGGGATAGTCCTTGGAGATTATTTAATCACATTTAGTAAATGCTGTATTTGGAATGATGTCATGTTTTGACCTTCTCTGTTCTTGGTTGGTCACTGAATAAAATGGAGAGCACCTATGCTGGTATTTTGAACCTGGGAAGTTGCCTTTCTTTGGGTATTACATTACAACAGGATAAATAGTAAATAATTAACAAAGGGAAGTTTCAAGAATTAAGAGGTGTTAGGGAAGACTTCCAGTAAAAGCTGGGATTTTAGTTGGGATTTAAAGGAAACTGTATAATTATGAATACTATCATACTTCTGCCCAAGCTTTAGGCAATTTCTTATGCAAATTTGAATATCATGTTTTGTGTAGGCAGATTGAGGCATAACTCCTGATTTGCAAAAAGATCTCTGGGCTAATGACACTGCATAATTGTATAGGGGGCAGATACTTCAGAGGAGGAGTTAGCGATAGCGAAGAGAGGCAACGGCAATCTTATGAATGAAGGACTATGTTTATTTCCCTGAATCTGTATTCATTTGGGGGAAACTGTAACTCCAACATATCCCTTGACTTCAAGCACTT
Source organism: Petaurus breviceps papuanus (assembly GCF_028583685.1). Classification (NCBI taxonomy): domain Eukaryota; kingdom Metazoa; phylum Chordata; class Mammalia; order Diprotodontia; family Petauridae; genus Petaurus; species Petaurus breviceps. The sequence goes on along the minus strand of NW_027185867.1, from coordinate 2,601,838 downwards.
GTAACCAAGAGACTGCTAAGATAGGACTCCTGCCACCCCATCTCCCTTTGAAATAATTCTCTCTTCTTAGGAGCTAACATCTTATCTCGCTACTAAAGTCTCATCTCTTCCTATATATTCTTTTGCCTACTCTATTCTATATAATTTTCTCTATTTTTGATTAATGCTTACTTTTATGAAGAGATTCACTAAACTAGCTACTAGCAGCTATTACTTGTGTAATCAGCATTTAGGTGGATAAAGCCAAGCTGATGAGAGTAAACTGTTACCCCTCCCTTAAGATCATCAGAGTTTTATTCTGAACTTCTACTTTACTCCTAGACTATAGCTATCTGATGTATAGTAGACAGACATAATTTTGTCAAATACTCCTATTAAAAATAGATGAATGAAGGAGAGGGGCAAAGCCAAAATGGTAGAATAGCAGGAATATAGCTGAGCTTTGGTCCACAGAACTGCTCTAAACAGACCTAGACAATGCAACAGACAATACTGATAGGGAAAAATCTAAAAATAATTAAAAGTCACATCAAATCCTTTATCTACCCAGGTTGGCATAGGGAAATAGATAGAGAGGAATGCTGACACTGGGGACTGGGTCAGTACATGATATAGTGTATGAATCAAGAAGAGGCACCAAGTCAAGAGGAGGTACTAGACTCATAATGGAGCATCTCCAGACCTATACCAATACACTGTGATGTGAACAAATGCCAACTGTGCCAACTTTGTCACCAATTATCTAGTTCTGGGTCACAGGACCAGGACAAATTGAGAAAGGGACCTGCATAAAGGGGTGGTATTGCCAAGTGGGGAAGCCTTAGATGGTATACCAAAAAAGGTGGGAGGAGAGTTCAGAAGTAAGCAGTAGTGGTATGAGTCAGATGCAGGAGTGAAATAACATTGAAGTTGCAGCATATACCCTAACCTGTGGGGGAATAACCGTGTCAGAAATCCAAGAATTAAAATGTGTCGTTCTGCCACCAAACCAACAGAACTTCCTGGCTAGATGAGAGGACCTGAGTACAAGAGCATCCCATTGTTGTTCTGACTGAAACTCAGGTCATAAACTTGCAGAACTCAGAGCAGGGGGACAGCAAGTCAACTTTGCCCTGGATCAAACCACTTCAGGCACTAAAAACTTGCCTTTCCCTGAGATCATGGAATAACACAATACCCAATATCCTCAAGAAAGCAGCAACAGGAAAAGCCTGGAATTTTCCTCTAGAAGCATGGCTGAGATCAGCCCTAATATCATGTCTAAAGTAAAAAAAAAATGGGCTGGAAGAAAGGGGAAACAAAAAAAGGATTCTACTATAATGGTGATAAATACAGAAGAAGAGAATGACTCCTAGACATCTTACAAGCAAAATCTCAGAGTAAAAAAACAGCATGGGTGCAAATGCAATCAGAATTCCTAGAAGAGATGAAGCTAGAGTTCAAAAAAGAGTAAAAAAAATTCCTATCAATGAAATGAGAGTGAGGAAGAAAATGAAAAAGAAATGAAAGTTATGGAAGAAAATATTTAGAGAGTTAATAGGTTGGAAGAAGATGTACAAACTTTGCCAAAGCAACAAATTCCCTGAAAATCAGAATGGGTCAAAAAGAAGCCAATGATTCCATGAGACAATAAGAACATTAAAGCAAAATAAAAAAGCTGAAAATACAGAATAAAATGTAAAGTATCTTATAACAAAAAATAAATGGAATAGAAACAGATGAGAAAAAATTTCTAAATCATTGGACTACCTGAACACTACAATCAAAAGAACCTCAACATCATATCTCAAGAGGTCTTAAAACTGCCCAGATCTCTTGGAATTAGAGGGCAAAGCAGAAGCAGAAAGAAACCAATGATCATCTTCTCAAAGAAACCCCAAAACAGGAACTGCCAGGAATATTACAGCCAAAAACCAGAGCTGAGTAAATTCATGGCAAACAAGTCTGGGGCAAAGAAATATGGGAAGATATATGAAACATGTCTTTGGTTACTAATTTGTCGCTTTTCATGTAAATGCTTACGTAGCCCTCACCATGCCAGAATGTGAGTACAAGGTACATGCTGATTGATTAGCAAAAATTGCTACTCAGCATATTGTCCCTACTCTGAAAACAACTAACTGATGATCTGGTACTAGCAAAATGGGTCCATCAAATGGCCAGTCATTTAGGGGTCCAGGCCACACACAGGTGGGCACAAGATCAAGGTATTAGTATCTCACATTCATTGTTAAAACAGATAGTAGAGGAATGTCTTATGTCAACAGGAAAAGGAAGGAACTATTCCTCAGGTAGGAAAAGTCCCATCCCAAATTTGGCAAATAGATTATGTTGGACCCTTACTGCAAGATAGAGGATACAAATTTACATGTACTTGTGTTGACATCTATTCAGGTGTACTAGTGGCTTGTCCCTATAAAAATGTGACCCAGAAAAATACCTGTAGAATTTTAGATCTCATAAGTCTATATTATGGAACCCCAATGCAGATTCAAAATGACAATGGGTCACATTTCAAAGGTAATGAAATGAAGAGATATTGTATATTAAACAATTAATAGACTTAATAGAAGCAGACGAGATTAAGAAGAGGTGACAAGAATACACAAAAGAACCACAAAAGAACTACAAAAGAAAGATCTTAACATCACAGATAACCGTGATAGTGTGGTTACTGATCTAGAGCCAGATTTCCTGGAGAATAAAATCAAGTAGGCTTTAGGAAACATTGCTAACAATAAGCCTAGTGGAGGTGACAGAATTCCAGCTGAACTATTTAAAGTCCTAAAAGATGATGTTGTTAAAGTCCTGCTCTCAATATGCCAGCTAATTTGGAAAACTCAACAGTGGCCATTGGATTGGACAAGATCAGTTTATATCCCAATCATAAAGAAAGATAATGCCAAGGAATGTTCAAATTACTGAACATTTATGCTCATTTTACACATCAGCAAGGTCATGCTTACAATTCTGCAAGGTAGGATTTATGTGTAAATCATTATATGTGAACCAAGATTTATCAGAAGTGCAGGCTGGTTTTTGAAAGGGCAGAAGAACTAGGGACTGAATTGTCAACTTTACCAGATTATGGAGAAAGCAAGGGCGTTCCAGAAAATATCTCTTTCTGATTCATTGACTACACTAAAATCAATATCTTTCAGACTTCTCTAACAGATTGCTCCTATTATTATTCTTATCTTCTCCCTTATTTTTATTATTGCTCTATCTGCTGTCTCCTTCCTCCTCCTCCAAATACATCTATGACTCTTCTATCCTTAAAAATCTTCATTTTCATCTTACCATCCCTGCTAGCTATAGTCCTATTATGTGAATCATCACAAAATGTGGCAAGTCCTCAAAGAGACAGAAGTACCATTTCATCTTACTTGTCTCCTGAGGAATCTGTATACAAGGCAGGAAGCAACAGTTAGAACCAATCACACAGCTGATTGGTTTAATATCAGAAAAAAAGTTATGACCAGACTATATATTGTCACCTTTTTTACATACAATGTACATCATGCAAATTGCCAGACTTGATGAATCAAAAGTCAGAATTAAGGTTGCTGGGAAAAATATCAACAGTCTCAGAGATGCAGATGATACCACTCTGATGACAGAAAACAAATAGGAATTAAGAATCCTTTTGATGAAAGACAATATAAAAGCAGATTTGAAGTTTAACATAAAAGAAAAACAAACCTAAGCTCCTGGCAACTGGTCCTATCACTCCCTGGCAAATAGAGGGAGAAGAAACAAAAGTGGTATCAGATTTTATATTTTTTCACTCAAAGATCACTGCAGACAGCAACTGCAGCCATGAAACTAAAAGATGCTTGTTTCTAGGAAGGAAAGCTATGGCAATTCTGCACAGCATACTAAAAAGCAGAGAAATCATCTTGACAATAAATGTCTGTATAGTCAAAATTACAGTTTTTTTTCAGTTAGTAATGTACGGCTGTGAGAGTTGGATTATAAGGAAAACTGAGCTCTGCAGAATCAATGCTCTCAAATTGTGAACCTAGAAAAGACTTGTGAGAGTCCCTCAAACAAATCAGTCAATACTTTAAGAAATTGATTCAGGTTATTCACTAGAAAGTCAAACTCTGAAGATTAAATACTTTGGCCACATAAGGAGAAGATTGCACTTATTAGAAAAGACCCTAATGTTGAGAAAGATTGAAGACAAAAGGAAAAGGGAATGGCTGAGGATGAGATGGATAGATAGTGTCATGGAAACAATGAACATAAACTTAGATTTTGAGAAATAGTGGAGGACAGAAGACCTGGTGTGCTATGGTCCATGGGGTCAAAAAGAGTTGGACAACACTGAATTATTAAACAACAGAAGTGGTGAATTTCTTTCTTTCTTTTGGTAAGTTTTTAAATTTATTTTAAACTTAAATACAAAATAAGAAAAAATACATCACCATGTATACAGCAGGACATAAGAAAGGATTCAATGTAAAACAATAAATTTACATTTCAATAAAACCTATATAATAAATACTACACATTGTTTTCAAAGCCATCCAACTTTGCTTCCTTCTAGGTTTTCTTTTGTTCTCTGCTGCGCAATTTTTACTTTATCTTTTCCCCCTTCCTCCCCTCCCAAAGAAGGAGGGATATACATGCACACACACATACGCACATACATATATGTATATATGGAGATATATATACATATATGTATACATATATACACATAGATATCTAAAAACATACACATATACACTCATACATATATACATAAGACTATATTATGCTTATTTCCACTTGTCATCTGATTTTCTGAAGGTGGATAGCATCTTCCTTCATAAGCCCAAGTCCTTCTGTGTTTTTCTCAATCAAGCAGTTCATTTCCTACACCACAGTCGTATTCCAACCCAATCACATTCTATCTGAGAAATTGTCTATGAAATTTTTTCCCTCAAATTTTTCGTATCCCTTCTATTCTTGGCTGTATCTTATTTAGATGAGAAAATTTTAATTTAAAATTATCCACTTTATACTTGCTCTCAATAATACTCTCACCTTATAATATAGTTTAAGGTCTGATACTACAGTATTTGCTTCTTTTACATCTTTTTTTCCCTTGGTTATTTTCAAGTTCCTGACCTTCCATTCTTTCAAATGAACTTTGTTACTGTTTTTTTTTCTAACTCAGATAATTTCTTAGTAATTTTATTGGGGTGGAATTACATAAATGGATTAGTTATGTAAAATTGTCATTTAAAAATTATTTTGGCTTTACCAACACACAAAGAATAAATATTAATTGAATTATTTAGATCTGACTATTCATATGAAAGTGTTTTGTGTTTATGTTAAAATTTTTAGTCTGCTATCAGTTTCCACTTTATGAGTAAATTCATCCCATTCATATTCTAAGTTATAATTACTTGTATATTGTCCTCCTTCCTATTTTTCCTCACTATCTTTCTCACCCTATTCCTATCCTTCCTCGCTCCTTTGCTTTATGTCTACCTGCTTTCTTGCCCTCCTATTCCTTAACCTACATAACCCTCCAAGAGTCTGTCCCTTATCCTCTCCCCCAAACTTCTACCTTTGCCCTCTTATTTTTTCTGAATTTAGAAGCCTTTAAACCCCTCTATCTATCTATCTATCTATCTATCTATCTATCTATCTATCTATCT
>NW_027185867.1:2594104-2596171 GCF_028583685.1 Petaurus breviceps papuanus | reverse complement strand
TCTATCTATCTATCTATCTATCTATCTATCTATCTATCTATCTATCTATCTATCTATCTATCTCTATATCCATATATATGTTGTTCCTTCTTTAACCCATTCCTGATGAGAGTAAGGTTTGATCTCTACCCACCCTCCCCCCACTAGCTTCTTTTGTATCAGTTTTTTCTTTTATGCCTGATTTGTATAAGAGAATTGCTTCTTTATATCTCTCCCTACAGTTTTATTTTTTTTAGAATCACCCTATCTTACTTAGCTCAACCCAAGCCTTTCTTTCAAACTATCCACCAAAAAATGACAATCATAAAAGAACTGATAACATTTTCAGTTATAAGAAGTAAACATTTTGACCTTATTGAATCCCTCATAATTGATCCTTAATGTTTACCTTATATTTTTCCTGGATGTTATATGTCAAATTTTCCCCTAAGTTCTGCTGTTTTTGTCACAAATACCTGAAAGTCTTTCAGTTTGTTAAATGTCCACTTTTTTTTTCCATTCAAGATTAACTTAACTGGGCTGGGTAAGTTACCCTTGGTCTTAACCCAGCTCTTTTGCTCTATGAAATATAGTATTCTAAGACCTATGGTCCTCCCGTAGCTGCTAGGTCTTATACAATCCTTACTGAAGTTCCATGATATTTAAATTGTTTTTTTTCCTTGTTGCTTCCAATATTTTCTCCTTATTCTGGGAGCTTTGAAATTTGGCTATGATATTCCTGTAAGTTTTTCCCCTGGGATCTCTTTTAAGTGGTTATCAGTGGATTTTTTTTTCCTATTTCTGCTTTACTTTCTTGTTCTAGAACGTTAAGGCAATTTTTGTTGATAATTTCTTATAATATGATACCAATATTCTTTTTTTTAATCATAATTTTCAGGTAGTCTGAATAGTCTTACATTATTTTTTTTCAATCTGTTCTCCAGATCAGTCATTTTTCTGATGAGATGTTTCACATTTTCTTCTATTTTTTCATTCTTTTGATTTTGTTTTATTATGTCTTTGTGTCTTAGAATGTCATTAGCTTCTGTAGTGTCAGTGTAATATTTATAGTGCCCACGATCATGATAAAGACCATGACTATAAATATTGCATGATGTTTGATCACAAAATATAACAAACTCTCCATATAGAGGACAGAACCAAAACACTTAGACACCAGAAAACGAATCCTAAAGCCAGTAAGCTGATTCCATCATAATAGTAAAGAAATCAACAAGCCATAACAATACAAAGAGCCATGCCATCCTTTAGTCTTCCCACAAACCAATATAAGATCAATATTTACTCACAAACCTCTCTATCTCCTTGCCTGGGCTCCTCTCTCTCCTACTATCTTATTAGCTCTGACTCCCAGCTTCCTGTGGCTCTGCTCTACCCTTCAGTAAACTTCTTTCACCACAGGCTCCATGTGACTACATTCAGCCTATTAGGGGGCAGAGTTTACTTTCAAAGCAGGGAAGGTCTTCAAATTCTCATTAGGCCTATGAAAGGGTAGGGAACATCTTCAAATTCCCATTCCCATTACAGCTTCCCCTTGGCCAGTTCTAGTTTTCAAGGAATCATTTTCTTCCTTAAGTTTCTGATTCTCTATTTCAAGTTGATTGACTTTCTTTTCATAATTTTCTTGATTTTCTCAGATGGCTCTTTTTATCTTCTAATTTTTCCTTGACCTCTCTTATTTGATTAAAAAAAACTTTTAAAAATTCTTCCAAGAACCTAAGAATTTGTTATTTCTCATTGAAAAAGGAGTGGCCTTTTTAGTTCCATTATGTTCCTCTGAATATAAACCCAGATCTTTTAAATCCCCATAGGCATCTTTATCTACTATGTTTCCATCACACCAGTCTCAGATGCAGAGATGACCTTTCCACATGCTATGGTCAACTCCTTTTCATGCACTCTTGATACAACCTCTTCCAGACTGCTTAAGCAGATTGCTCCTATTATCATTCCCATTATCTTTATTATTCTCTCTCTCTCTGTCTCTCTCTCTGTCTCTCTCTCTCTGTTTCTCTCTCTGTCTCTCTCTCTGTCTCTCTGTCTGTCTCTCTGTCTCTCTGTCTGTCT
>NW_027185867.1:2590093-2594094 GCF_028583685.1 Petaurus breviceps papuanus | reverse complement strand
TCTCTCTGTCTCTCTGTCTGTCTCTCTGTCTCTCTGTCTGTCTCTCTCTCTCTCTCTCTCTCTCTCTCTCTCTCTCTCTCTCTCTCTCTCTCTCTCTCTCTCTCTCTCTCTCTCTCTCTCTCTCTTTCTCTCTCTCTCTCTCTCTCTCTCTCTCTCTCTCTCTCTCTCTCTCTCTCTCTCTCTCTCTCTCTCTCTCTCTCTCTCTCTCTCTCTCTCTCTCTCTGTCTCTCTCTCTCTCTCTCTCTCTGTCTCTCTCTCTCTCTCCTGTCTCCTGTCTCCTTCCTCCTCCTACAAATACATCTGTGACTCTCTGATCCTTAAAAATCCTCACTTGATCCCATTGTCCCTGCTAGCTATTGTCCTATTTGACAAAGCTCCCTATATACTTACTGCCTCTCCTTCCTTTCTTTTTACTCTTTCCTAAACTATCTACAACCTTCCATCTAATCCCATCACCCAAATGAAACTTCTCTATCCAATATCCTCAACAATGTCTTAATTGCTACATTAATGGATTTTTCTCAGTCCTCATTATGACCTTTCTTATAGGATACAGTATAGTTGATCACTGGATATGCTTTTCTCATTAGGTTTTTGTGAATTTACTCTATCCTGGTTATTCTCCAATTTTTCTTATTACGCTTTCAGTTTTCTTTGCTGATTCCTCTTATATGGTCAGTTCTGCTATAACATGACTTTTGCGTTCCTAAAAATTATCAGACTATGCAAAATCATGTAATAAAAATCACAGGGCTGGGGTGGCCAAGTGACTCAGTGAGTAAGAGCACCGGCCCCAGTGTTGGGATGACTTGGGATCGAATCCGGGCTCCAGTACTTAGCACCACACCCAGAAATAATTGGCTGTGTAACCTTGAGCAAGTTACTTAACCCCAATTGCTTTTAAAAAAAAATCACAGGGCTTAGGGAGGAAATGGGGTTAGGGATACAACTCTCAAAAAAATCATCAGTGACACAGAAACATATAGGAATCACCTAAAAATAGTAGCACAGTTTTATACATGTTAAGTGGTTAAGAGATGCATAAATATCACAATAAATAGTGGTAGTATACAGGCTTCAGGCTGTTGCTTGGCCTACATCCAAGTTCCCACAGAGCCTGGACTGTCAGAGTTGAGTCATGGATGAAAGGGTGGAGGCCTAAACTCTGGGGAAGGGCCAGGTTGGGTCTCAGCCAGCTTGGTGGAAGGTGGCAGGAGGGTAGAGATCAACCAGCCCACCTCCACCCACATTTCCTACTATACCAGAAGATATGCAATAAATACAGTATTTTACCTTGAAAAAGACCTGAAGTTTGCTTATGGACGGAGAAATTAGAAGTATTCCAACTTGTGAGTAATTGTAAAGTGGTATAGTTTTCTGTGTTCTCTCATGGGTGAAATCTTGAAAAGACAAAAATGAAGTTCATGTTATGCCCAAATAATTTCCTAATATATTAAACACATTGGAATAACTTCATGTTTTCAAAATAAGAAGCATAGCAGAACTGACTGTATAGAGCTCCTGTCTCTCTCCATGTCAAACTTGGATGTTTTGTGGGCATCTCAAATTCAACATGCCCAAGAGAGAACTCAGTATCTTTTCCCCCAAACCTTCTCTTCTTTTTAATTCTCAAGTTCCCTGTGGTATTAAGGGCACCATTATCATCCCAGTCAGCTAGGCTTGCAAGCTCAATGACATCTTCAGTTTCTCACTTTCACTAATCCCACATGGCTAATCCTTTGCCAAACCTTTTCATTTCTATTTTCACAAATTCTCCTGTATATATACTCTTGTCTCTCCTCATCCAGTCAGAACTCTGGTTCAGGTCCTATTACCCCTCTCCGGGGCTACTACAAAAACCTTCTAACTGGTCTCCTTGCCTCAAGTGTTTCTCTATTCCATTCTATTTCTACTCAACTATCAAGGTGACAATTCTAAAGTATAAGATGGACTATAATACCTCTTTATTTGGCATTTAAAGTTCTTTATAACCTGACCCTTTACTACCTTGTCTAGTCTTTTATGCTTGAGCAATGCTGACCCACTTGCAATTTTTCAAACATGAAATTCCTTCTCCTGTCTTCTCCTGTCTCAGTGTTTTTGCACTGATTATGCCCCATTATCTGTGCTTCATAGCTTTCCTGACTCCTTTCAAGCCTCAAGTTCAAGGGGCCTTTTCCTGTTCCCAAACTGCTAATGACTTCCATTCTCAGATTCTCTTCCATCTTCTCTCTGCATATATCCTGTAGGCACCAAGTTGTTTCTGTGTTGCCTCCTTTATTCAAACGTCTACTTCTTGACAGGGCAAGAATGGATTTTGCCTTTGTCTGTATGTCAAGTCTCTGGAACTTAGTAAAAACTTAATAAATGTTTGCTGATTTAAACTTAGTAGGTAAGCCTCAAAGAGTTCATCAAGGCATGTGGAGGGGAAGTGGCCAGAATCATTCAACTAATAAGTTTCAGAGGCAGAATTACAAACCAAGTCTATGACTCTAAGCCCAGAACTCTATTCACCACTCTGTGCTGTCTCTCTTGAACTATTATTGTGATTATAAAGTAGACATTTGCTATGAAATAATAATGAGGAGGAGGAAGAAAAGGATAATGATAATAAGAACATTTATATACCACTTTAAGATTCATTAAGTGCTATTACATATATGTATGTATATACATATATACTATGTATATGTGTATATATTTTACATATGTATGCATATATATGTATATGTGTGTATATGTGTGTATCTCATTTGATCTTCATTCGAACCCCCTTTTAGAACTGAACAAACGAAGGTTGATATGCCCAGGGTCACACAGTTAGTAAGTGTTTGAAGCAGCATTCAAACTCAAGTCTTCCTGACTCCAAATCCAAGACTCCATCCATTGTACCAACTAGATGCCCATTAATAGTGGTAAAGTTGATAATAAAATAGATCAACAGATAAGTAATAATTAAGCACTTAATGGCTGTTTTATTACATTCTCAAAGAGAACCAAAATGACATCACTGTGCTAATATCAAGTTTCAATGTGTCTGACTGTGACTGATCAGAGCAATAAGAGCTCAGAATGCTCTAGCACAGGTCAGGTACAAAGAGTCCATGTGAACATTTGGGGTGGATTCTCCAAATTTGTGTATCCTGTGTTTCCTTTGAGCTGTTTCAGTTTGCTCATAGAGCACAGCAACTTCTCAGATGTGGGCACACCATGCTGAGTCATCCTCTGCCAGTATCTCCCTTGTCACACAATCAATTCCAAAGTTCTTGAGAGAGACATTGAAAGTGCCCTTGTATTGCTTCTTCTGACCAACATGTAAACACCTGCCCTGTGTGAGTTCTCTATAAAATAGTCTTTTTGGCAAGCATACCTTTTGCATTCAAACAACGTGGCCAGTCCATTGGAGCTGCACTCTCTGAAGCAGAGTTTGAATGCTTGGCAGTTTAGTTAGCGTAAGCACTTAATATATGCCAGAAAGAGTACTAGGCTCTGGGGATATAAGGACAAGGAATGAAACAATCTCTATTTGCAAGGTACTTCTATTCTATTATATCGCCAATGTGATACCCATAGCAGCTGCTATGAACATGCAGAGGTATTTCCAGGGTTGAATCACAAAATATAACAAACTCTCTTCCTTAAAGACAAAGCCAAAATATTTATTCAGATACCAGAAAGCCAATTCCACCATGGTAATAAAGTTTATACATATCACCACTCCAGGAAAAGCCTTCCCTCTGTTAGACCTCCCCACAAACAAGTTCCCCTAGGCAAAATTCCTCCCTCTCTCACTCATGCTAGCTGCTTTGCCACAGCTCTGCTTCACTCTCTCTCAGCTCTGCCTCACTCTCTCTTCCTGCTCCACCTTTTCAACAACCTCCTCCCACCATGGGCTCCATGTGACTCAAGCTGTGGACTGGGCCAATGCTCAAAGCAGGTCACATGGACCTATTAAGGGGCAGGGAAGATCTTCAAATGCCCTTGACATTACTTCTGTTCTA
>NW_027185867.1:2558614-2590083 GCF_028583685.1 Petaurus breviceps papuanus | reverse complement strand
TCTATTCTATTCTATTCTATTCTATTCTATTCTATTCTATTCTATTCCATTCCATTCCATTCCATTCCATTCCATTCCATTCTATTCCATTCCATTCCATCCCATTCCATCCTATCCCATTCCATCTCATCCTATCCCATCCCATCCCATCCCATTCTATTCTATTCTCTTTTTCTTTCAAAAGTATTTTCAGAATGCTTAAGGGAATATCATAATATTTTAATTTTTAGCAAGATAATATGTCAGGGACATTTTAGAAGGGATTCCAATGGCAGGTAAGGAAAAGGACTGAAGGAATTTTAAAACTTATTTATGCTTTTAGATTCTATAAGCTTAAACAATTAAGCAAACACAGGACACTTGCATGGAAGCAAGACAAAGCAACAAGCAGTTATTAGTTACCTACTATGTGTCAGGTGCTGTACTAAGCATTGGAGATACACTAATAAGCAAAAAGAAAGACAGTTCCTGCCCTCAAGGATTTCACATTCTAATAGGGGAAGACAGCACAAAAAAAGGATCTAGAAAGTGGGGGGGGAGGGTAGGAGGCTGAAAAAGATGTGAATATACCCAGCACAGGGGTATGATGCTGAAGCCCAGAAAGTCAGAAGCATAACTAGGAAATATTCCAGGGTGAAAAGGCAACAAGGGATGATGGATATTACAGGGTAAGGAGACCCCAGGAGCTGAAAGAGATTCTAATATAACAATACAACTGAGGTATTTGTATCAAAATCCAGAAAGTTAGAAGCACAGCTAGAAGCCCAAATATCTTGTCACAAGGCTTCAAAAGAATTTTTATTATAAACTATCAAAAACATGAGCATTTCTACATACAAAGGGCAGAAAGAAAGGATATAATAGAAAACTGTGAACCTACCACATATAGCTTTGTTTAAAGTTTATGCCAAATTTAACATGATTAACAACACTGTCTTTGTCTGTACCCCCTTCTGAGCTTCATTTCTGTTATTTTCTTTCTATTTTAAAAATGTTTCATTGATTTTTTCTTTTTCTTCTTTATTTTCTTGTATTCTCTCTTTCCTTCAAAAAATGTCCCTCACCCAAATAAAAGTGCTCTCTTTTTAACAAATAAGTATAGTCAGGCAAAATTTTATGTCAGGCTCCTTCATTCACCTATCCACAAGAGGGGTTTCAGGCTAAATTTATGTCTGTCTTCCCTCTTAAATATTACTTGTCTACAGGCATGATTTTGGGAAAAGTGTTCAAAACAAAAGCCACTTATCTGTTACTCATAGGAAGGAAGGTAATCATCATCTCAGTCCTAATACTTCACCAATTTAGCTCTTTTCCACTAACTGCTCCTACCCAAAGAACCATCACAAATAACTAATAACAAGTGTATTTATCCAAGCCAAACAGCAATCAGAAATTGAAGTTTGGCAGATTAGAATATACCAGAACATATACAAGAGTGAATGACCTGTTTATTGAAAGTAAGATGATATCTCAGCTAAAATGAAGAGAAAGGCATTGACTTCACCCAAGGGGAAAGTTTCTGAAGTCTCTAGATCAGGGACATGTTGATGTGCTGGTTTCTCCTATATGTCTGTAGCTTCAAGTTTTTTACACATCTCTCTCCTGAATAGTGTTGAAACAGATGCATGTCTCTCCCAAGAACCTTTGGAACCCTTTAAACAGTTATTCGGCATCATATTATGTTCAACATTCTTTCTATCAAATAGGTGTTGTACCTCCTTCCACAAATGCAGCTGCATATTGGAAGCTTGATTGAAAGCTCAGTAATTTCAACATCCTGTATATTTTAAATATTATATTTTAATAAACGCAAAGAAATTTTATGAAAAAAATAATTCCCCTCTGTTTCCTTTCTAATTCTGATTACACTGATTTTCTTTGTACAGAAGTTTTTCAGTCTCATATAATTAAATTTGTCCATTCCTTCTCCTGTGACCCTTTTCATACCTTGTTTAGTAATTAAAAACTCTTCTCCTATCTATAGTTAATAATGTTATCTTCTTTTCTACTCTTATTTGTTAAGGACATGATCTTTATGTTTAGATCAGGTATACATTTTGAATTTATTGTGGTATATGTTATGAGTTATTGGCCTAAATCTAATTTCTGTCAGATTGCTGTTGAGATTTCTCAGCATCCTCAAATAAATGTCCTTAACTCAATATGTAACTCTTTAATCCAATAGTTTGCATTCTTAGGTTTATCAAACACTATTATTATGTTCAATTGCTTTTGGATCTTCTACACCTAATATTTTCCATGGTCAGCTTTTCTATTTTATAATCAAATATCAAATAGTTTTTGTGGTGTACTTTGTGGTGCTGCAAGGCCCCATGACTTCCCATTTCTTTTCATTATTTCCATTGATATTCTTGTTTGTGTTCCTTTTGTTCTTCCAGATGAATTTTTATTATAATTTTGACTAATTCCATAAAATACTCCATTAGTAGTTTGAATAGCCTGATACTGAATCTAATGTAATATTATTATATGGTGAAGAAATGGGATGACTTCAGAAAAACCAGGAAAAAAGACTTGTGTGAACTCATAACAGGTGAAGTGAAAAGAATGAGGAGAAAGACTTAGGGAATGACAACAATATTGTAAAGAAAAATTGTAAGATTTAAGCACTCTGACCAAAGCAATGGCCAACCATGATTCCAAAGGAAAGATGATAAAGCATGCTACTCATTTCTGGAGAGTGAGGGAGTGGAAGTGCAATCAGACCATAGAATCTTTTGGGGGACAAAAAAGGATAAAAAGATAGAACCAGAAGAAGACAAAAAAGTCAAAATTCCTGCATCAAAAGCTTCCAAGAAAAATATGAATTGGTCCCAGGCCATGGAGGAACTCAAGAACTCAATGTGCAACTTGAGACATATTTGTTTTTTTTGTGTGGGGGGGGGGGGTGGGAGGATATGGACATCACAAGAATTTGTTTTCCTTGACTAGGCATATTTATTACAATGGCATTGTTATTATTTTCTTTATTGATGGATGAGAATGCAAGGGGAAAACTAAAATGCTTATTGAAAAAAATAACATTAAAATTTAAAAACATATATTCTAGTGTTATGGAAATGCTTGTATTGTTCCATCAATGGAAAGTAAATATTTTAAAAACATATGGCACTCACTTTGAAAAATAAATAATATTGCCCTATTTACTATATTAGCATAGCTCAGCCACAGGAATTAATTCCTTTCTAATCATTTAAGACTTTTAAAATTCTTGTAAAGGAGTTTCATAGTTGCATTAATTCAACATCTGTGTATGTCCTGGTAAGTGAACTACCAGAAATCATCTATATTCTATAATAATTATGAGGATGGAGCTAAGATGGTGGAGTAAAAGCAGGAACTTGCTTGAGCTCCTGCTCAAACCACCTCCAATACCTGTAAAATAAAATGACTCTAAACAAATTTTAGAGCTACATAACTCACAAAGTGACAGAGAGAAACAAATTTCCCGTGGAAGGCAGCCTGGCAGGCCAACAGGAAGGGTCTATTTCACCAAGGTGGGAGATGAGCACAGTCCTGCATGAGCTGTATGGACCCAGACCTGGGGCAGCCCTGACCGGTAGCAAAGACTGGCCAGGGCAAACTTCAGGAGAGTGAATCACTGGCAGCTGTGGTGGTTTCCAGACTGCTCAACCCATAAATGCCAAAGAGAAAGCAAATGGCCAGTAGAGAACTCTGTTGGAACTGGTTGAGAGAAGAGAGTAGTCTGGCCCCTGCCCCTGGGGCTAGGGGTGGCAGCAGGTGCGGAGGCTGCAGCTGCTGCAACGTGGCTGCCTCTGGAGCTCCTGGCCTGCATATCATAGGAGGACCAACAGACCATTCAGATGATAATTGCTCTTGCTTTTACCTGTTTGTATCTGGGTCGCTGTCTAGGGTGGTGGTCCTGGGGTGAGGAACGCTAGTGTGCCAGAGCTTGTGGTGGCCATAGAGAGGGCGCCCTCCTCAGACCTCTGACAACAGCTCTGACAAAAACTGCAAAACCCCCAGAAATTTGGGACACAGCTCTCTCCACTCTGGAAGCAGAGTTCTACTGAGGCAAAAAGCTCAAAAGTCAAGTAATTGGCTCACAAGGTGAGCAAACAGAAGAAGCGGATTCAGGCCATAGAATCTATTTGGGAGACAAAAAGGATAAAAAGATAGAACCAGAAGAAGACAACAAAGTCAAAATTCCTGCATCAAAATCTTCCAAGAAAAATATGATGTGGTCCCAGGCCATGGAGGAACGCAAGAAGGATTTTGAAAAGTAAGAGAAGTGGAAGAAAAATTGGGAAGAGAAATGAGAATGATGCAAGAAAATCATTAAAAGAGAGTCAACAGCCTGACTGAAGAAAATGACACCTTAAAAATAGACTAACTCAAATGGCAAAAAAAGCCCAAAAAGCCAGTAAGGAGAAAAATGCCTTAAAAATCAGAATTGCCCAGATGAAAAAGGAATTTCAAAAAATCACTGAAGAGAATAATTCCTTCGAAATTAGATTGAAGCAAATGGAGGCTAATGACTTTTTGAGAAATCAAGATACTATTAAACAGATCCAAACAAATAAAAAAATACAAGGCAATATGAAATATTTCATTGGAAAAACCACTGACTTGGAAAATAGATCCAGGAGAGATAATTTAAAAATTATTGCACTGCCTGAAAGCCATGGCCAAAAAAAAAAGCCTATCCTTTAAGAGATTCTCAAGGAAAATTGCCCCAATATTCTAGAACCAGAGGACAAAATAGAAATTGAAAGAATTCACTGATTGCCTCTTGAAAAAGATCTAAAAAATAAAACTCCTAGAAATATTATAGCCAAATTCCAAAGTTCCCAGATCAAGAAGAAAATATTACAAACAGTCAGGAA
Organism: Petaurus breviceps papuanus; assembly: GCF_028583685.1. NCBI lineage: Eukaryota > Metazoa > Chordata > Mammalia > Diprotodontia > Petauridae > Petaurus > Petaurus breviceps. The sequence goes on along the minus strand of NW_027185867.1, from coordinate 2,585,215 downwards.
GAAATTTGAGTATTGTGGAAACACAATCAGGATAACACAAGATCTAGCAGCTTCTACATTAAGGGATCAAAGGGCTTGAAATATGATATTCTGAAGTCAAAGGAGCTAGGATTAAAATCAAGAATCACCTACCCAGCAAAACTGAGTATAATGCTTCAGAGGAAAAGATGATCATTCAATGAAATAGAGGACTGTATAATTTAAAAAAAAACAGAACTGAACAGAAAATCTGACTTTCAAATACAAGAAGCAAGAGAAGCATGAGAAGGTAAACAGGGAAAAGAAATCATAAGGACCTAAAGTTGAACTATTTACATTCCTACATGGAAAAACGATAATTGTAACTCATGAGACTTTCTTCAGTATGAGTATAGTTGAAGGGAATATATATGTGTACATACATATATATGTATGCATAGGAGTGTGTATGTGTGTATAAATATATATATAAATGTAATATATATATAAATATATGTGAGTGTGTATATATGTGTGTACATGCATACATAGAGGGCACAGGATCAGTTGAATATGAAGGGATAATATCTAAAAAAATAAAATTAAGATGTGAGAGAGGAATATATTGGGAGGAGAAAGGGAGATATAGATTAGGGTAAATTATCTCATCTAAAAGAGGCAAGAGAAAACTGTTACAATGGAGGGGAAGAGCAGGAAGGTGAAAAGGAATGGGTCAACCTTACTCTCATTGAATTTGGCTTAAGGAGGGAATAACATACACACTCAATTGGATATCTTACCCTACAGAAAAGTAGGGGGGAAGGAGATAAGAGGGGATATGATAGAAGGGAAGGCAGACTGAGGGAGAGGGTAGTTAGAAACAAACACTTTTGAAAAGGGACACGGTCAAAGTAGAAAATAGAATAAGTGGAGGGTGGGATAGGATGGAGGGAAATATAGTTAGTCTTTCACAATATAACTACTATGGAAACGTTTTGCATAACTACACATGTACAATCTATATTGAATTGTTTGTCTTCCCAGTGCAGGAGGGGGGTTTGAGGAGGGAAGAAGGGAAAGAATCTGGAAATCAAAGTTAGTGTTAAGGGGCGGCTAGGTGGTGCAGTGAATAGAGCACTGGCCCTGGAGTCAGAAGGACCTGAGTTCAAATCTGACCTCAGACACTTAACACAAAACTAGCCATGTGACCTTAGGCAAGTCACTTAACCCTAATTGCCCTCACAAAAGCAAAAAAACAAATGTTAAAAAAAATTGTTTTTTACATGCAATTGAGAAATAAGATATACAGGCACTGGAGTATAGAAATCCATCTTGACGTACTAGAAAGTTGGGGGGATGGAGAGGATCCAAGAGAGAACAGATTGGGGGTAGGGGTATTCAGTAGGCTCTCTATCTTGGGGTGGGGGCAGGGGAAAGACAGGGAGAAAATGTGTAACTCAAATTCTTGTGGAAATGAATGTTGGAAACTAAAAATAAATAAATAATTTGCAAAGTTAGCACGTAAAAAACCCATAAAATAAAAAATAATTATGAATGGAATTTCTTTCCTATCCTGTCCCACTTCTTACTGGGTTCAATCGGTAATATAGTACTGATGATCGTTATGCATTTATTTTATATCCTCCTCCTTTGCTGAAGTTGTTCTTTCAATTAAAAAAAAAACAAACTTACAACTTCTTTGTAAAAATAAAATCACTAAGATCTAATACAAACACATGTTTTTCTATTTATTTTGAACCTAAACACCAAAAAAGAGAGCATTTCTATACACACAACAGAACACAAAATGTGAATTCTTGGTTAAACCTTGACTCTTTATTTTTTATTTGCTTTTTAAAAATGTTGAACCAAAACCATATTCCTTTATCAAGTCATTTGGACAGTGAGGCTGTACAGAGTGCTAGGCCTACAGTCAAGAAAACTCATCCTCCTGATTTCAAATCCAGCCTCAGACACTTACTAGCTATGTTACCCTGGGCAAGTCACTTAACCATATTTGCCTGAGTTTCTTCATCTTCAAATTGATTTGGAGGAGGAAATGGCAAACCATTCTAATATCCTTGCTAAGAAAACTCCAAATGGAGTCACCAAGAGTTGGACATGAAGTGATTGTACAACAACAAATCAAGTCACTTACTTGATTACTGCCTCTTTTAAGTGGGACCTGGAACAGACTACAACCTTAGAAAATTATAGAGCAGATTGTTCAGCAGTTTCTTCCAGCTGAACCTCATGATGACACTACAAGACTCATGTTTTCACAATCCATAAAGAAAAATGAAATCTTTTGTAGACACCATGAGGTGGTCAAAACAAACAACTATTGGGCTTTTGAATCTCCAAGTTTCTCACATCATCTACTCATCATTCCACTTTTGAAAAGCAGTTACTTGCCTTTTAATAGTCCCTAGCTGCTACTGAATAGACAATACAGGGTCAAACACTCTCTTTGTTCATATTTTCCAGTTTTGGTTTTAGGGATACAAGTTGTTCCCCTAACAAGATGGGTAGAGCACAGGAGGCTTCTATTGCTGGATGGAAATAGTATTTAAAACACATGTTGGTAGGGGTCTTGTCAATCAAAAGCAAATACAGAGCTGAAAAAAAAAGTTTTAGAAAGAAATTTATTAAGTCATCTGTCAGATGGGAGAGCCAAATTAGGTGGCCAACTGCCTTGAGCCTCTGGGAGTTATATGTTATATAGGTAGGGTATGAGTTTGGGAACAAGGAAGCCAGGGAAATCAAGCTGATTGTTCCTTACAGGTTATCAGAGAGGGACTTTTGAATAAGGGGCACAATCTCTATGTAGAAGCAAGACATGCTGACTGTTAGACCTGAAAGGTTTCTGGAATCAGAACATCCTGTACGTCCTAAGTTAAGCAATAAACAAGTCTGGTTTGGACAAGTCTGGTCTTTCCCTGTGCTGGGTGAGATTCAAAAATGCAGTAAAGTTTTCCCCACAGACCTTTCAGTGTTGGTGCCCTTCACATACAGGTAGTGATTATGCCAGAGAACCTAAAAAACCCTGCCTCCTTCACTGGCTCAATGGGTCTCTACCTGTAAGGACCCAGTACTGTATGCTACAAGAGAGAAATATTCAATTGTAGTTTAGCAACTAGGGGATACCCCAGGGAATAGAGTTTCTGGAAAGTCCTTCCAGTTCAATTTGTATTTACTTAGAATGAAAGGAACCCTCAACTTACTTCTGTGTGTTTTTGTTGTTGTTTTAACAATTCAGGTTCTGTGTTCACAAATCTAGAATGTCTGTGATGCAATACTTAAAACTCAGATATATACACTCTAACACCCACAGACATCATACAGCTACAAATAACATTTACACATAATAATATAGAAGCAACAAAATAGAGACAACATACCCATACATACAAAGTCATATAATTAAATTCTACCAATATTTATTAAATGTCTAATTGCACAAAGCACCGTGTTAAGTTATAAGGATACAAAGACAAAAACTAAACAGCCCTGCCCTCATCAGTTTCTATTCCACTGTGTATGTACAACATGCACACCAAGAAGCAAATGCAAGAACATTAACCACTAGGTGATCAAGCTTGAATTCATGCAGTGTGGCACAAATAAATATGTATAAAACATAAACACTAAAAAAAAGTAGAATAGATTGATGTATGATTGAGTAATATGATGTATGATCATATTACTCAAATTACTCAGCCTCGTTGGGTCTTACCTATAAAATGAGGGTTAGGAATAGGGGGTCCCTTTAATTGCTAAATTTCTCTACTTTTATGATTTTCAAAAACAAATAGTTTGTGACTAGAAAAGATAATGGATGAATAAATAAGTGGAAGAGGTAAACCCTAAGTGAGAGAGGAGGATTAAATGGGTAAGAAAGTGTGGGTGGGCAAGCAAGAGAGAATAGTCAGTGATGTAACCACAGGATTCTATTACAATATTTAATATTGGACATAGCATTCCAGTTTGGTGGAGGTATAGATTATAGAGTCAAGATTTATCCTTCCCTTGTGCCTTACTTGGTTGGAATACACAGAGGAATGGCAAGTCAGTCTGAATGTGTTGGCAAAGAACTTTTATTGATTTAGAGAATTTGTTTTTCCCTGAGCTCCTGTTCCCCAGAGGGAATATGACCTTCTCCTCCTTAGTTTTATTGGTGGTAATTCCTTCATTCCACAAAGGATTCCTCACACCCATAGCCAGACTCCCTAGACTTCCTATATCAGATACACCATTCCCTTACATGCCTTCTGACTACAGAAAATGTGATGGTCTCTCCCTTATATATTTCCCCACTCGGTTTTACTATACACACACACACAAACACACACACACACCCTCACACACACACACACACACACACACACACACACACCCTCACACACACACCCTCTAGATATAAAACCCTATAATTTGAGAGGAGCTTAAGGTTCCTATATAGTACATTAAGCTAGTTCAAACCCGTATGAATGCACAGAAAAGAAATAGGGAACTATTTCATAATGCAGAATTTTTGTTTTCCCTTTTCTTATAGCCCTATAGTGTTACTAATATCTTCATCATTGTCAGGAACCAGAGTCTTGATTCCCAGGAGTTCTTTATCTTCTGACCCTTGCTTCTAACCTGGATTTAAGATTCCCAAAGATATAAACCAAAGACTTGGAGCTAGAAGTGGTCTAGTCCAATACCCTCATGTTATACTGTCAGTGAGGAAACTGACACCCAGAGAGGTCATTTCAGCTATCCAATGTCACAGTTAGTAAGTCCATTGCTGTATATTTCAGCAGAATCTCTCTTACACTGAATGGTTTGCTAAGTTTTCCATGAATTGTTAGTGACCTCCTAATATTCTTCCTTAGTAACATTTGATGAAGGAAATCAAAATGGTTTAAAAACTATTATATTCTTTTTAAGACTAAATTCATTTTCTATAATATTTTTTATTAGTTATTATTTTTTATTCTGAACTTAAGAAATAAAAGAAGCATTTCCATAACAAAAATAGAAAAAAGAGGATTGCCCATAAATCCATTATATACAACTTGCTTTTCCTTTTAAATATATAATAAAGCTATCATGTAACTTTCCTTTTCTTTTTTCTCCTTCCTCTCCTCCCCCTCCCACACTAGAGATGGCTACAGTAGACATAAATATGTATATATGTAAAACCATACTACACATATTTGTATTTATCAGTTCTTTCCCTGGATGCAGTGAGAATCTTCCTTCATAGGTCCTTTGAAGTTAATTTAAAATGACTTATTTGCTCAAAGTCTTTTGGGGGGGGGGGGAAGGCAGAGCAATTGGGGTTAAGTGACTTGCCCAAGGTCACATGGCTAGTTTTTGTGTTGTGTCTTAGGCCGAATTTGAACTCAGGTCCTCCTGATTCCAGGGCAGGTGTTCTATTTACTGCTCCACCTAGCTGCCCCTCAAAGTCATTCTTAAAACAATATTGCTGTTACTGTATATGACCTCTTGGTTCTGCTCATTTTGGTCTTCATTATTTCGTGCAAGTCTTTTCATATTTTTTCTAAAATCATTGAGCTCATCATTTCTTATAGCATAGTAGTATGCCATCATGATCATAAACCACAACTTGTTCAGTCATTCCTACATTGATGGGCATCTGTGCAATTTCCAGTTCTTTGCCACCATGAAGAGAGCTACTATAAATATTTTAGAATGTATAGGTTCTTTTCCTTTTTCCCTAATCATCTTGGGAAACAGACCCAATAGTGGTATTGCTGGGTCAAAGAATGTAGTCAGTTTAATAATGCTTTGGCCATAATTCCAGATTGTCCTCCAAAATGGTTGAATTAATTTATAGTTCCACCAACAGGGAATTAGTGTCCCAATTTTTCCACACACCCTTCAACATTTATTGCATCCCTCTTCTATCATTTTAGCTAATCTGATAGGTGTAAAATGATATCTCAAGTGTGTTTTAGTTTGAATTTCTCTAATCAATAATGATTTCAAGCATTTTTTCATATCACTATAAATCATTTTGAATTCTTCACTGGAAAACTGTTCATACCCTTTGACCATTTATCAATTAGGGAATGACTCATATTCTTACAGATTTGACAAAGTTCTTTATATATTCGAGATAGGACACCTTCATCTAAGAAACTGTCTATAAAAATTTTCCCCATGTTTTCCAATTTTTTGCTTTCCTTCTGATTTTGGCTACATGAGTTTTGTTTGTACAAAGCCTTAATTTGATATAATAAAATTGTCTATTTTATACCTAACTTTGCTCTCTGTCTCTTATTTATTCATAAATTGTTTGCCTATCCATAAGTCTGATAAGTAATATGTTCCACATTCTTCAAATTTTATTGTAATATCTCCTTTTATATCTGGCTCAGGTGTCCATGCACCTTATCTTGGTAAATGATGTAAGATATTGGTCTATGTCCAATTTCTGTCAGATTGCTTTCCCAATAATTTTTACCAAATAAAGAATTTTTATCCAAAAAACTTAAGTCTTTGCATTTGACAAACACAAGGTTACTATAATCATGTGCTGCTGTAAATTGTACGTCTGCTCTGTTCCACTTGGTCAAAATGTACAATCTTAATAATATATTATTGTAATCTATTATCTACCTTTCTATTACTTAGCTACTGTAATGGTAATGTAATTTTGAACTTGAAGATCCCTTTTGTGTTGGAAAAAGTAGCAGGTATTTAACACTTAGTAACTGATCAAGCCTCTGATTGGGGGAACAGAAGGTATGAACTCCTGCCCCTTGTTACTGACATAACAGGAAGCTGGCTGAAGGAAGTGAATAGGTAATGCTGTGTATATAAGAAAAGCCCCAGAGAGGCACAGTCAGAATTTCCTTGAGACTGAGATCTGGTGGCAGAACAGCTACAAAAGAATGGAGAACTAAGTCCTGAGAACTTGTGGTGGTGGAGCTTCTTCTGAACAGAAGCCCAGAGCCTGGAGCCAGGAGCCCAGGAGTCCTGGAGTCCAGGTGCCAGGAGCCAGGAGCCCAGGTGACTGAAGCATGACCAGGATTCTGAGACTTTGTTTGTTTGTGGTTTGGTTGAGTCTTGAATTCCTTGGAAAAGAAATGGTGAAGGAGCTGACATGGACCAGACAGACCCTGTGAATGGCAGTGAGGAGCAGGACCTCACGAGAGAGCTGGTCAAGGAACTGGGAGCTGTCTGCCAATGAATCCAGGTAGAATCTGGGACCATGGAAGGGGATCCAAGGAATCTGAGAACAGGCACCAAGTCAAGATGAAAAGGCCTCTCCTTGGATACTGAGTAATTATGGAATTATGGTTTACTAGTGACCTAAAGGGTGGAGGGTTTTGTGTATGATACTTAGTAAGATTTTGCTGAATAAGTGACTGATTGTACTTTGAGTACTTTGACTATTGTTACTGATTAGAGACTGATTGAGTTAATCAAGACTTTTCTCCAAGAGTGGAAGACTTTGACTGTGTACTTTGATACTACTGAGTGACTGATTGAATTAACTTAAGAGTGACTATTTTACTTTGAGACTATGTTGTGAATATTATATTGTGATTTTCTGTGACAAGTTGAAATATGGTGAATGCTGTATTTTGAATTATGTTGTACCTTGATTTTCCATGGATGTTTTGCTTTTGTTATGGAATAAATAGAGTGATCACTATACTGAGTAATTAGAATCTTAAAAAAGCTGTTCACAGTAGCAGTTCTTCTGGCAAGCTTCTGTGCATGGCATTACAGCTACTACTAGATAATTTTGATAATTATAGCTTTATAATAGTTTAAGTTATATATATATTTTATATATTATTTATATTATATATGATATATAAATATATATTATATATAATACATATTATATATATAAATATATATTATTTATATATAGTTTAAGATCTGGTACAGCTAGACCTCCTTCCTTTACGTTTTTTATTAGTTCTTTTGATATTTTTTCATATTTTGCTATCCAAAAAGAATTGTCATTCTTTTTTCTAACTCAGTAAAGACAAATTTTGGTAATTTAATTGGGATGGCATTGAAGATTATATAAAGTTAGGCAAAATACTAATTTTATTATATTGGCCTGACCTACCCATGAACAATTAATATTTCTCTAATCATTTAAAACTAAATTTATTTTTATAAATTTTTTTAAAAATAATTTTGTTCATACAGCTCCTGGGTTTGTTTTGGTAGGTGCACACACAGGTATTTTATACTTTCTAGTTATTTTAAGTGAGGTATCTCTTCTTGCAGGGTTTTGTTGATATATAGGAATGCTTATGGTTTATGTGGGTTTACTTTATATCCTGTTGGTTTACTAAAATTAATAGTTTCAAATAACTTTTTAGTTGAGTCTTTAGGATTTTCCAAGTATATCATCGTATTGTCTGCAAAAAGAGATAGTTTTGTTACCGCATTGTCCATTCTGATTCCTTCTATTTCTTTTGCTATTTCTAGGATTTCCAATAATATTGGTGACAGTGGGAATCCTTGTTTCACATTTGATCTTACTGAGAAGACTTCTAGCTTATCCCCATTACAAATAATGCCTGCTGATAGTTTTAGGTAGGTGCTTTTTTTTTTTTATCAATTCAAGGGAAAATACACTTATACTTTCAAGTGTTTTTAATAGAAATGAGTGTTGTACTTTATCAAAAGTTTTTTTCTGCATCTATTGATATAATCATGATTTTTGTTACTTTTATTATTGATATAATCAATTATGTTAATAATTTTTATTATGTTAATCCATCTCTGCATTATCCCTGCAAATCCCAGTTGGCCAAAATGTACAATCTTTATAATATATTTTTGTAATGTATTAGCTTGAATTTTACTAAGGATTTTTGCATCTATATCCATTAATCAAATTGGTCTATAATTTTCCTTCTCTGTTTTTTCTCTTCCTCATTTAGCTATCAATATCATATTTATTTCATAAAAAGAGTGTAGTAGGACCTCTTCTTTGCCTATGATTTCAAATAATTTACTTAATATTGAAAATAATTGGTCTTTAACTGTTTGATAGAATTGACTTGTAAATCTATCTGGACCTAGTGCTTTTTTCTTAGGAAGTTCATTTATGGCCTGTTCAATTTCTTTTTCTAAAACAGGTATATTTAGATATTCTATTTCTGCTAATCTAGGCAGTATATGTTCGTAAATATTCTTCCATTTCATTTAAGTTGTTAAATTTATTGGCATATAATTGGACAAAATAAGTCCTTATAATTGCTTTGATTTCATCTTCATTAGTAATATACTGACCCTTCTCATTTTTAATACTAGTGATTTGGTTTTCTTTTCTCTTTTTAAAATCATATTAACCAAAGGCTTATCTATTTTTTTTTCATAAAACCAACTCCTAGTTTTATTTAGTAATTTAATAATTTTCTAACTCTCAATTTTATTAATCTCACCTTTTATCTTTAGAACTTCTAACTTAATGTTTAATTGGGGGTTTTTAGTTTGTTCTTTTTCTGTTTTCTTTATCTGTATGCCTCATGCATTGGTCTGCTCTTTCTCTATTTCACTCATGTAAGCATGAGTGAGATACACATTTCTGCTCATTACTGCTTTTGCTGTATCCCATAGGTTTTGATATGTTGTCTCATTATTGCAATTTTCTTTAGGGAAATTGTTAATTGTTTCTATGATTTGTTCTTTTGCCCACTTATTCTTTTTTTTTTTTAAGCAATCAGGGTTAAGTAACTTGCTCAAGGTTACATGGCCAGTTATTTCTGGGTGTGGTGCTGAGTATCTGAGCCCGGGGTTTGATCTCCAGGTCATCCTGGCACTGGAGCAGGTGCTCTTACTCCCTGTGCTACCTGGCTGCCCCTCTGCCCAGTTATTCTTTATGATTAGGTTGTTCAGTCTCCAACTAGTTTTTTTCTGTGATTCCTTATTAAGTATATTTTTAATTGCACTGTTATTTTAAAAGGATGCACTTAATATTTATGCTTTTCTTTTTTAAGTATAAATTTTGTTATGCCCCAATATGTAATCAGTCTTTTTAAAGGTACTATGTAATGCTGATAAAAAGGTGTATTCCTTTCTATTCCCATTCAATTATCTCCAGATATCTATCATATCTAAGTTATCTAAAATTCTACTCATTTTGTTGACATCTTATTTATTTTTGATTAGATTTATCTAATTCTAAGAGAGGAAGATTAAAGTCCTCAACTATTATAGTACTACTATCTATCTCCACCTGTAATTCATTTAACTTTTCTTTTAAAACTTAGATGCTATAGATTTTGGCACATATATTTATATTGCTTTATTGTTTATGGTACCTTTTATCATAATGTAGTTCCCCTGTTATCTCTTTTAGTTGAATATATTTTAGTTTTAACCTTATCTGAATCATGATTGCTAGCCCTGGTTATTGGTTTTGTTTTTTAATATCAGCTGAAGCAAAATAAATTCTACTCTAGCCCTTTATTTTAACTCTGTATCTCTCATGTTTAAATGTAAACAATATATGGTAGGGTTCTGATTTTTAATTCATTTTTTATCCATTTATGTTTCATGGGTGAGTTCATTCCATTTACATTCAAAGTTATAATTATAAATAATCATAATTATTTATTATATATTATATTTTTATTATATATTTCATATAATATATAACTATATATTATATATTTCATATAATATATAACTATATATTATATATTTCATATAATATATAACTATATATTATATATAATATAAATAGAAAAATATAATTATAACTACAATTTGTGTATTTCCCTCCATCCTATTTTTCCTCACTGTTTTACTTCTCAGTTTCTCTTTTTAAGGCTATCACTCCTCATAGGATTAGTTAACTTCTAATCACTACCTCCCTAATCTACATCCTTTTAAAGAATACCTTCCTTATCTTACTGTTACCCTCCAATTCTTTGTTCTACCCAGTAAGAGTTCCTCCCTTATTCTCTCTCCCAACCCTCATTCCCCGATTCCCCACCCTTCCTCCTAAATCTTAATCTACACAGGCTTCTAAAAGTCTTTCCCTGAATTCATTTCCTAAGGGATTGTCAAGATGGTGGAGAAAAGGCAGGAACTCAACTGAGATCTCCCTGAAATCCCTCCAATTCCTTTAAATAATGGTTTAAAACAAATTTTAGAGCAGCAGAACACAGAAAAAAACCAAGGTGAAACAATTTTCCAGTCCAAGAAAACTTAGAAAGCTGGCAAGAAAGATATGTTGCACTAGGGTGAGAGTGGAGCACAGGTCAGTGCAGGCCACACCAATGTAAAGTGGGCCTCAGGAAACCAGGAGACGGCCTTGGGTTGAAGGTTGAATCAGTGGAGCTGCTTCCAGAGTCTTAGCCCACAGACAGCAAAGGGGTCAAACAACTAGTCAGGAAGAGACTGCAGGGGTCCCTTTTTCTGGGAACAGGTGCAAGATTCTGTTGTATTGCATATACTTGGATCTAGGTAGAAGTCCTGGATCTCAGCACACCAGAGTTTGCAGCCTCAGGAGAGCAGGGACTCTGGTCATAGTTTTGCCTGGAAAGTGGTCATTCATAGACAAATACACAATGCAAGAGAGTAGCAAACACATGTCTCCCTAAGTCACACTACCTTCAAAAACAAAAAAAAAATTTACAGGTGTCCAGAATCACCTCTTTAAGCAACTGTACAAAAAACCCTAAAGCTTGGGATAGTTCCCCCTCCATTTCACAAAGTCCCACTTTGGCATGAAGTTAAAAGTCAAGAAATAGGTTGGAAAAAGAAGAGACAATATAAAGAATATAGAAAGTTACTATGGTGAAAGGGAAGATCACACTCAGAAGACAACAAAGTCAAAATTCCTATATCCAAAGCCTCAAAGAAAAAAATGAATTGGCCCTAGGCCATGGAACAGCTCAAAAAGGATTTTTAAAATCAAGTAAGAAAGGTAGAGGAAAAAGTGTAAGAGAAATGAGAGAGATACAAGAAAATAATAATTAAAAAGAAAACAGCTAGGTAAAGGAAGCACAAAAAAAAAATACTAAAGAAAACAATACCTTAAAAACAGAATAAGCCAAATGGTAAAAGAAGCACAAAAATCCAATGAAGAGAAGAATGTCTTGAAAAGCAGATTTGGCCAAATGGAAAAAGAAGTACAAAAATGCACTGAAGAAAAGAATTCCTTAAAAAAAGTAGAATGGGCCAAATGGAAAAGGAAGAACAAAAGTTCATTGAAGAACCTAATTCCTTAAAAATTAGAATTGGGCAAGTGGAAGCTAATGACTCTATGAGGCATCAGGAACTAATCAAACAAAATCAAATGAATGAAAAAGTAGAAGAAAATGTGAAATATCTCATTGGAAAAACAAATGACCTGGAAACTAGATCCAGGAGAGATAATTTAAGAATGATTGGACTACCTGAAAGTCATGATCAGACAAAGAGCCTAGACATCATCTTTCAAGAAATTGTCAAGGAAAGATCTCCTGACATTCTAGAACCAGAGGGTAAAATAGAAACTGAAAGAACACTGATCATCTCCTGAGAGCCCAAAATGAAAACTCCAAGGAATATTATAGCCAAATTCCAGAACTCCCAAGTCAAGTAGAAAATATTGCAAGCAGCCAAAAAGAAACAATTTAAGTATCATGAAACCACAGTTAGGATAAAACAAAATTTAGCAGTTTCTGATTCAATTCAATTACCATCTCTATGCTGATCATTCTTAAATCTAACTATCCTGGCCCAGCCTCTCTGCTGACTACCAATCTTGCACCTCCAACTTCTTTTTTTTTCTACTCCACTTTGCTGGGTAAGTTATTTTTCATCATAACACTAACTCTTTTGATCTTTGAAATATAATGTTCTATAATGGTAATGTAATTTGACCCCTTTGTATTGGTAAGTAAGCAGGTACTTAGCACTCAGCAATTGATCAAAACTCTGTGAAAGAAACAGAAGGTATGAACCCCTGTTCCTGACCTGACAGGAAGGGGTTGGCTGAAATAGGAAGTAGCTAATGCTGTGTATATAAGAAAAGCCCCAGAGAGGCACAGTCAGAATTTCTTGGGACCAGCCTCTGGAGGAAGAGCAGCTACAGAAGAGAGAAACAAGAACTGAGCCAGAATTTCCTGAGAACTTGTGGTGATGGAGCTTCCTCTGAACAGGATCCCAGGAGCCCAGAGCCAGGTTCCAGGAACCCGGGAGCCCGGGAGCCCAGGAGCCCAGGACCCACCCCACCCTCCCACCCCCAGGCTGGGTGATTCTGATTTTTTGAGCGAGCTGCAGATGACTGAAGAAGCATGCCCAGGATGCCAAGACTTTGTCTATGGCTTGGTTGAGCCTTGAATTCCCAGAAACAGAAATTGTGCAGGATTTGAAGTGGACTGGACCCTGTGAACTTCAGTATGGAACAGGACTTACACAGAGAGATGGACAAGGAACTGGGAGATGTCTGCCTTTGAATCCAGGTGACTGTTTGGTGAATTCAGGTAGGAGTTGCCTGCCTCAAATCAAGATGAAAAGACCTCTCCGTGGGTATTGAGTAGTGATGAAATTGCAGTTTACTGGTGACCTAAGCGTGGAGAGTCTGTGTATTTTCTAATGGTTGTACTTAGTGATTAATGATACTTAGTAATTGATTTCTTTTTTTTTTTAAGCAATAGGGGTTAAGTAACTTGCTCAAGGTTACACGGCCAGTTATTTCTGGGTGTGGTGCTAAGTATCTGAGCCCAGATTTGATCCCCAGGTCATCCCGACACTGGAGCCGGTGCTCTTACTCGCTGAGCCACCTGGCCGCCCAGTAATTGATTTCTGAATCAGTGACTGATTGAGTTAACTTAGTGTGCCCCATGAGTGGAAGACTTTGACTATTGTACTTTGGGATGATTTTCTTTGTTCAAAACTTGTGACCACTATGGTGGAAATTATGTGGCCATTTTAATGATGAGCTGTTGTGAATATTATATTGTGATTTTCTGTGATGTAATATTGTGAATGTTGTACCTTGATTTTCTGGGAATGTTTTGCTTTGATTTGTTATGGAATAAATAGAGTGTTCACTATACTGTGTAATCAAAACCTTAAAAGCTGTTCACAGTAGCATTCTTCTAGAAAGCTGCTCGTGTATGGCTTTACGTGTTCCAAAATCTATAGGTTTTTAGTGTAGAAGTTGCTAGGTTTTGTATAATCCTAATTGCAGCTCTACAGTATTTAAATTGCTTTTTTTTTACCTTGAGGCTTATAATATTTTCTCCTTAACCTGGGAGATTTGAAATTTGGCTATGATATTCCTGTAAGGTTTCTTCCTGGGATCTCTTTCAGGTGGTGATCAGTGGATTTTTTTTTTAATTTCTGCTTTACCCTCTTGTTCCAGAAATTCAGGGCAATCAATGAGACCTGGTAAGATTACCAAGTGAAAATATGGAACACTTCATGATAATTTCTGGCAATGTCATCATGCTTATCTCCATGGGTCTGCATTTTGATGGGTGTAGTATCCCTGTTGGTCTTGTGGTTACTGCTGGTGACTACTAGGTACTGATCCACTGATGGATTTTTTGTGGCTTTTGGGAATGGTAGTTTATGTTGGGCATTGTTCCATTGGTCTAATATGGTCTCATACTGGCTGCTTATTATTGCTCCTTACTATAAGCTTTTAGGTTTCATCCCTCCAGGATCAAGTGCTCGTCCTCTCAGTTCTAGTCTGCTAGGGTACAGTAGCTAGAAAACCTCTTCCTTATAAGAACAGGCTATCAGTTCTTTAATCATAGTCACCATATACAGACAAGAAAAGTCAGGTAGTGCCCCGAGGCTAAAATTGCCTTTTTTTTTTTTGCCCTGTGTCTAAGTAGAGAGAACATTATATTTCAGACAATTATCTGACAGTTAGACATTTCTAATATTCTCACTATATTATGAATTAAATTAATATGATCCAGTACTAAAACTAAAGACTCAAGATCATTGTAGTTCACCCAACCAGATCATATTCTCGACTTTATTATGGTATATCTCTCAGCAGCAAAACTCTGTTACTTTTATATTCTTGGCTAGTACAAAACAAAAGCAAAAACAAAAATACTGCCTTCCTACACTAATAAAATGTAAAAGAACTGTTGAGATGTCTAAAGCCCTTGTACAAGTCACTTTCCTTCTCTAAGCATCAGTTTCCTCAGCTGTAAAACAAAGGGTTAGATTATCTTTCTAAACTCATTGTGTATTATTCCTCCTCCAGTATTCTTTGATTAAGCCAATATGTTCTTTCTGTTTCTTATATGGGATACTCCACATGCTGTCTCTGTGCCTTTATGCTGGTTATTCCCCCATGTTTGGAATGTACTTCTTCCTCATTTCTGCATCATTGAATCCCTCTTTTTTTATAAAAATGCATCTCAAGCACTACCTCCACCACAAAGTCTTTCTGACACCTCGTGCCCTCCTTTCTAAACTATCTCAGATTAGCTACTTTGTCTTTATAGGTATTTTCTCTTTTTATTCTTATTCTCCAAAGAGGAGTGGACAAAGAACTGACCTCAGAGCTAGAAAGACCTGGGTTCAGGTCTTCTTTTGACCTATGCTGGCTGTATGACCCCTAGACAAGGCACTTAATCTCTCAGAAACCTAGACAATCCTCTAAGACTATTAAATTGCAGAGAAGTGCTGACCTACATTGGGGAAGAAAATTTCTTCACCTGGGAGTTCCTCATACCAATGAACAGAGTTCTATATTTATTATGTGTACATTTATATATATACTTATTCTTGACAGTGATTGTTTCATTTTTTTTTTGTATGAAAAGTACAAAACTCCCAGTGCCTGGCATGGAGAAGCCTTTTAATAAATACTGTTGATGAACTCTGAATATTCTTCTAGTCATAAATCTATATGTCTGTCATCCTCCAAAGTCAACAAAAGCAAAGCCCAATATACAAATATATTCCTTTCCAACTTCTTTCAGGTTTCTTTCAGAAATCATTGAATAGTCTATCCTTGGGCTCATAACTATATAAGTAAACAGCAGGGTAACGATGGTTATGCTAGCTCAGAGGTTCATGAACTTTGAAGAGCCTGCTCACAATCCTCTTGAATTAAATCAACAAATTTTATCTCTGTCACTGTACTAAAAGTACTGAAATGGCTGGTAATTATATCCTGCCATCTTACAGCTCATACTACAAAATTCTGTGACCTGAGATCCTGAGCAGCAGCATGACATTCTATGGGTTTTAATGTATGAGCTATAAATAGACTCAGAAGACTTGGATTTGAGTCTCTTTTATTTTATTCACTAGCTTGTGACCTTTGGAAAGTTACTTCTCTAATGATGAACTATCATCAAAACAGATAAACTATCTCAACATAGGTGTTATAAATAAAATGGGTTATCTTACCTATAATGTTTTATAATCAATGAAGCTATATAAATGTGAGTTATTATTGTCAAAAGATTGAAACTGCTTTCAAATTTCCAAATGCCTGGTTTACAATTATATATCAAGAAATCCATTTCAACTTTAGTGTAGTGCCAATGCAATATTTACAAGGCCCATGATCTCTATAAATATACCCAAATGGTGCTCATTTTGTCGCAAAATATAACAGACTCTCTATATATCGCACAAAAGCAAAACATTTATTCAGATACCAGAAAACCAAATCCCAACACCACTAAGTAGATTCCATCATAGTAGCAAAGAAGTTAACAAGCCATAACAGCACAGAGAACCACATCATCCATTAGCCTTTCCACAAACCAACATAAGACCAATATTTATTCACAAGCCTATCTGACTCCATCTTGTATGTACTTCTCCCAACCATCTAGTCTAGCTCTGACTCCCAGCTTCCTGTGGGTTCTGTTCCACCCTTCAGCAAACCCCTCCCACCACAGGCTCCATGTGACTACATTCAGTCTATTAGGAGGCAGAGTATATTTTCAAAGCAAGAATGGTCTTGAAATTCCCTTAGACCTATTAAGAGGCAGGGAAGATCTTCAAATTCACACTACCATTACACTTAGCTAAAAATTCATTTTCATACAGTTGTAGAATTTTCAAGGCATGGGATGTTAAAGATCCCCTGCATTTACAGAGGCACTCATTCTAAATATTTATAAAGTATCACCTGCAACCAGTGCAAGTAAAGGGTCCCTGGTAATCTTTTTCTGACTAGTTTTCTAACCACTCCCCCCCACCCCATCCCTTACTGTCTCTGTGCTGAGAGCTCTCAAAGTTGCTGCTGCTGCAGAGGCCGCTATTGCTGCCACTATATGCGTGGGCTCTGGAAAGGCCTCCACACTGTCAAAAACTTCCCCTGCTAACCTCCTAAGTTTTCTTAGGCCGGAAAAATGTTTCATTCTGACTTTTTATTGACTCTGACACTACAAAATTTTATTTGAGATGTTATTCTTTGGGAGGGGAATTTAGAGAGAATTCTTCTGGGTTGTCTCTAATCTGCTATCTTGGCTCTGCCCTATTGCCAAGACATGCATTTGCAGACCCAACAAATATGTGGATTTGATTTGCTTGACTATATTTATTTGTTGTAAGAGAAGACGTTTTTTAAGGGTAGGGAGAATTATGGGAGAAATTGATAGTGGTATTCATAGTTATGCAGGAAAAAAAGGAAAGAAAGAAAAGAAAA
Organism: Petaurus breviceps papuanus; assembly: GCF_028583685.1. Taxonomy (NCBI): domain Eukaryota; kingdom Metazoa; phylum Chordata; class Mammalia; order Diprotodontia; family Petauridae; genus Petaurus; species Petaurus breviceps. Next base: position 2,567,634 of record NW_027185867.1, on the reverse strand, counting down.
CCAATAAAACATTGAAAAATTCACAGAAAGAAATTAAAAGAAGTTCACAAGTAGAGCAATATGGTTATTGCATTTTGTTTAATATATGCTTTCCCCCTTCTTCTTTAAAAAGAAATCAGTAGAGCATTACACTTTTTTCAGAACAAATGCAATGTAGAGAACAAGTACAATGTGCAGAAATTAGAAAGCCAACTCTTATCAAGTATCAACATTTTCTAAATATTGTTTAGCTGAAATGCCATTTAATTTGTAAAAACAATTTCTCATAATGATCCTTAACATATCTTAGTTACTATTACTTATGCTCTGTCTCAAATGAAATATTTTGACAGAAAAAAATTTTTTAAATTATACATATATATATATATATATGAATGTTATTGTGGCTCTGTTAAGTTTGTCTTCTGAGAAACAGAAACTGTGAAGGACTTGAGGTGAACTGGACACTGTGAGCTTCAATATGGAACTAGACAAGTAACTAGACGAGGAGCTGCATGAGGAGCTGAGAGCTGCTTACCTTCAAATCCAGGTGATGATTGGGTAGATTCAGGCAGGAACTGGACCCATGGAAGAGGAACCCTGGAATCTGGGAAACAGCCTCGTCAAGATGAAAAGATCTCTCCTTGGGTACTTAGTGCTAACTGAGAAGATCATGATTTACTGTGGCCTAGGGGTGGGAGAACGTTGTACTCTTGTACCTTGTACTCTTAAGGAGGATTGAGTTAAGGATGGATTGGAAACTAATCTCCAATCAAGAAGAAAGAAGACTTTTTGACTGAGAGATTAAGACAATGTGACTGAGGGGTGGAGAACTTTGACCTTTGTACTCTGTGTCCCTTAAGGAGGCTTGCTTCTTAAGGATGATTGAGTTAAGGACTTACTGAATGATATATTTTATTTAAAACCATGTGGCCACTTCAGTGATAAGTTGTTATGTTATAACATTGTGAATGCTATACTTTTGTTTCTGTGAATGTTTTGCTTTAGTTTACTGCTGAATAAATAGAGAGTTCACTATACTATGTGTTCAGAACCTTAAAACTGTTCACAGCAGTAGTCCTCTGCAAAGGTGCTCAGGCTTGGCTTTACACAAACCACTCCAGTGCCTTTGCTGAGAAAACCCCAAATGGGGTCATGAAGAGTCAGGCATGACTGAAACAACTAAACAACAACTTCATAGAAGAATAGTTGGGTACCTAAAAATATAGGAAAATAATTGTGATTAAATAATAACTGCTAAAATTTGTGTGCAAAGAAATAGTTTTCAGTTATGTGGTAGGCAATTTAATTATAAAAGGGACAGAAAATTAGCTGTCATGGCAGTTTAAAAATAATACCTTGTAAAGGCTATAGGATGATGCCTTTTTTGTATGTAACAAAAGTTCGATAGTTTAAACAGGTAGAGACTTTTATTTATTAAAAACTGATCATTTCAGTATAAAAAAATATGGTTGGAGGCAGCTAGGTGATGCAGTGGATGGAAAACCACCTCTAGAATCATGTGGGCCTTAGTTCAAATTTGAACTCGGACACTTGACTAGCTGTGTGACTTCAGGAAAGTCATTTAACCCCAATTTCCTTGCAAAAAGAAAAGACAAAGAAAAAGAAAGAAAGTTTTCAGAAGCACACATTGCTATCTGAGATAAGAATTGCTACCCCTGCTTTTTTCACTTTAGCTGAAGCATAATATATTCTACTCCAGCCTTTTACCTTCACCCTGTGTGTATCCCCTTGTTTCAAATGTGTTTCTTATAGACAACATATTGTAACATTATGGTTTTTAATCCATTCTGCTATCTGCCTTCATTTTATGGGAGAGTTCTTCACATTCACAGTTATGATTACTATCTGTGTCTTTCCCTCCATCCTATCTCCCCCCACCGTTTATGTTTTTGTTTCTTCCTTCTCCCTTCCCCTCCTTAAGAGTTTTCCTTTTGACCACTGCCTCCCTCAGTATTCCCTCCCTATGACCCCCTCTCTTTATCTACCCTTTCCCCTTACTACTATTTCCCTGCCTTCTAACCACTCCCCCCATTCTATCCCCTCCTTACCCCTCTTACTGCCTGTAGGGAACAATGGATTTTTATACTTAATAGAGTATGTTATTTCCTCTTTGACCCCAAACCAATGACAGTAAATTTCATGTGATGCTCCTCTCTCTCCCTCCTTTCCCTCTATTATAATGAGTATTTTTGTCTTTTCACATTAGAATCTTAAACTTAACTGATTATGTTGATCCCTCTTTGAACCAGAACCAATGAGAATAAAGTTCATACGATGTTCATCTCCCTCCCTCCTTCCCCTCTACTATAATATGTCATTATGCCTCTTTGTGTAGCATAATTTACCTTTTTCTGGCCCATCCTTTTCTTTTCTCCTATTACAGTTCCTTTGAACCCCTTAATAAGGTTTTTTTTTTAAATCATCATATTAGTTCATTTATACCCATGCCCTCTATCTATGTATACCCCTTTTAAAGGTCATGATAATCATATAAATTTCAATATTGATAGGTATCAGCTTCTCATATAAGGATGTAAACAGTTTGCTCTTATTGAATTCCAAGTTATGTGCATGTGTGTGTATGTGTGTGTGTGTGTGTGTGTGAGTGTGTGTGTTTTCCTTGTTTACCTTTTTATGTCTTTCTTGAGTCTTGTAATTGGAGATCAAATTTTCCATTAAGCTCTGGCTTTTCCCTTCTCATCTTCCTTCTTTCCCATTGTCATTTCCTATTTCCTGATTTCTCAGGCTGGGAGCTAAAGGCCTGGTTCTTGACTTTGTGTGCTCTAGCCTCTGGATGTCCAGATTGAGGCCAAGGCCAGGATTCTCAGTGTTTCCCCTGAGTTGCCCTGAGGCTCAAAGAGTAATTTGAGGAGGAGGGGTGGTCTGGCTGCCTCTGATTTCCATCCCTATGCCCCTGGGCTACAGCTTAGGCAGGCTCAGCAGCTGGCAGCCAGCAGAGCTTGTGTCTGAAGATTCCCCTGGTGGTGCCAAGGCTCACCTGGGCTTGTGTTATTAGTGCTTGCTGGCTCTACCACCCTGGGCTTTGGGAGCTTCAGCTTGTCAGCTGAGGTGGAGCTTGTTGGGACCCCTCCTGCCCTTCACTTCAGACTCCTTGCTGCCTCAGTTACACCCTTTCTCAGTGACTCCTAAGCCTGAGGCTATTTCCACTATTTCAGGATTTTACTCTGGGTGCAACATTTATCTTTGGGTTTTCTGGGTCAGGGAGGAGGAATCGAAGTAGCTAGGGTTTACTTTGCCATCTTGGCCTCTGGAAATTCAGGTAGGTGACTTTTAAATTTCTAGGTTGTGGGCTGATAGCCCCAGGAGAAGCTGCTGTCACTGCTGCAGGCCCTGAGCTTTCTCTTACCCAGCTCCAACTGATCCTCCATCTGGAGGTGATACTGCTACAAATTGCCCTTGGGGTGGGTGAGTCTGCTGGCTGGGGGTGCCTCTCAGTCTGCTATAATCTGCTCTCAGGTCCATGCTGGTGTAGCCCCTTCGTGTTCTGGGTTTCCCCTGCCCAGACCTATGTGGGCACTTTCCTGGGCTGGGAATCTGCCTGTCTCCCAATGGATTCTGTCACTCTAATATCTTTTCAGATTCACTTTTTAAAGTTTAGTGACAGAATTCACGGAAGAACTTAGAAAAGTTACTGCTTCCATTCTGCCATGTTGGCTCCACCTCCACCAAATACATTGTTAGAAATTAACCTTTTTGAAGGCCATAGAATCATTGTAACTACAGAATATGTTTGTATGTCACCTCATTTGCATGTGACTTTTAAGGATCAGGAAGTTAAAAATCAAAGAAAGTCATACATCTATCTGTCTGAAGATTATAGAATGATTTCTATAAGTAACATTTGGTGAGTTTTACCTTATAGTAAGAGGTTAGTCACTACCTACTAGATGGGTTTGATTTTAATCACTGCATCTAGGACAGTAGGTGAAGGCTGAAGAACTTGGTAAGTGAAGATGGAAGACTGAAGAAATGAGAGGGGGAAAAAAGAAGGCATCCTCTGCTAGATTGTGTAATGAAGTTCAGCTGGCTGGAGGACCATGTCAACTAGAGGGGTTGATTGATTGTACAGGGTCTCAATCTCATTTGTAACCTATTGCTCTTCAGTACACCTTTGAGATTGTTTAACTCATCCAAAAGTAAATGATGCTCTCTGCTACTACATCCAGTTTTAGAGAGGAAAACAGACTGAAGCTATTCTGCTATGACCATAAAGGATGAAATGTCAATGTATCATTCTGGTGAGTGAATATGTAACTGGGCTTGTGTACATTTCTCAGAGAGACACAGCAACACATACATACACACACAAATACATACATTCAGTCATACATACATATTCGCACATGTATATACGTATATACACACTCATATATACATGTATATTTTTTCTCTTTTAAGGATGACAGTGTTTTGAAAGAGCTTATAAATGCTTAAAATTCAAAAATGGACAGGAAAGGGATTTGTCCAGCTGAGGAACTATGGGAAATATAGAGGTAGCAGTTAGCAAGGAAACAGCTTCATATGGCACAGATGATCTTGTATACCTATGACATCAAAGTCTAAGCCCAAAATTGTGTTTCCCTGAGCACATGAGTTTTCCTCCAATTGTATGCATCCCTGATACATTTCTATGTGACCCACTTTCCCCCACAAGTTCTGAGTACATTGTAAGAGTGTATGACGCAGATTTTTGTGTGGATTATAATATTGTTATTTTCCTGAATTTTTTTGATGAGTACCTGTGATATTATTATTATTTTGTTTTTGCCTGGTTGTTCAGTAAATGGTTATATTTAGGGTCTAAAAGTGCCATCTTTATGAGTGTTTGTGTAAATGTCTTGTGTGTCTTGTGTAAATGAAAACATACTGTTGGAGGATCAAAAGCTAAAGTTGTAAATAAGGGGACTATAATTCCTCCAGAACAGGGTTACCCTAAAACTATGAAAAAAAATTTTTTAGTGTGGTAATGGTCCTTCTACCAATGTAAAACTAGAGTGAGAAGGTAACATGCTACAATGTGAGGGACCATGCCAACATGAGCCATGCCCACATGACATTTGTTGTAATGGAAGAAATATACCAAACCTATGTGAGTTAAACTAGTTTTTCCTTTTTATATATGCTATTTTTAAAATTAATTAATTTATTTTAGTCTTCAACATTCATTTCCACAAGATTTTGAGTTCCAAATTTTCTCCCTATCTCTCCCCTCCCTCCACCCCAAGATGACATGCATTCTTATTACCCCTTCCCCCACTCTGCCTCCCATCTATCACTTCCCCCCCCATCTCACTTTCTTGTAGGGCAAGATAGATTTCTATACCTCATTGCCTGTACACCTTATTTCCCAGTTGTATATAAAAATAATTTTTAACATTTGTTTTTAAAACTTTGAGTTTCAAATTCTCTCCCTTCTTCCCTCCCCACAGACTCTCATTGAGAAGGCAAGACATTTGATATAGGTTATACATGTGTAGTTATGCAAAACATTTCCACAATAGTAATTTTGTGAAAGACTAACTACATTTCCATTCATCCTATCTCAACCCCCATTTATTCATTCTCTCCTTTGACCCCATCCCATTTCAAAAGTTCTTGCTTCTGACTACCCCTCCCCCAATCTGCCCTCCATTCTATCATTCCTTGCCTCCTCTTATCCCCTTCCCCCTACTTTCCTGTAGGATAAGATATCCAATTTAGTGTATGTGCTTTTCTCTCCTTAAGCCAAATCTAATGAGATTAATGTTCACTCATTCCCTCCCATCCCCCTTCTCTGCCCCTCCATTGTAAAATCTTTTTAATCTCTTTTGTGTGAGATAATTTGCCCCTTTCTATCTCTTCCTTTCTCCTTCTCCCAATATATTCCTCTCTCATATATATATATCCCTCCAACTACTGTAATACTAAGGAAAATCTCATCAGCTACAAATATCCTCTTTCTATGCAGAAATAAAAACACAGTTCAGCTTTAATAATTCCCTTATGATTTCGCTTTCCTGTTTACCTTATCACACTTCTCTTGATTCTTGTTTTGAAAGTCAAATTTTCTATTCAGCTCTGGCCTTTTCATCAAGAATGCTTGAAAGTTGGTCAAGATGGTGGAGTAGAAACAGACTTCCTCGAGGCTCCACCTTCTACCTCCTCCAATTCATGTAAAAAATGACTCTAGAAAAACTTTGGAGCTACAAAACCCCAAAAAATGACAGAGAGAAGTTAGCCTCCCACTGAGGACAGCCTGGCAGGCCAGCAGGAAGTGGCCAGAACAGCACTCTGGCAGCCAAACCCAGCCCTGTTCAAGCCTGAGGTTTTAGCCTCAGGGTGGCCTTACCAGCTGCCTGCTGGAGGGACTTCAGATCACCAACAGCTGTGGTGGTTTCCAGAATTATCAACCCATAGATGCTAAGGACAAAGTGAGAAGTCAGCACAGTGTGGACTTTGGGACCTGGGAATTCGGGAGTGCAGTCTGGCCTTTGCCCCCAGGGTAAGAAGCAACTGAAGCTCCACAGCCATTCAGCTACTCACCTTATGGTTGCTTCAGAGCTTCTGGTCTGCAGATTGTAGGTGGACCAAGCAACCAGTCTGAGGGGTAATAGCTCTTGCATTAACCTGCTTGGATCTGGATTGTTGTCTAGGGTGGAGGTCCTGGGGTGTGTGAACAGTATGCCAGAGCCAGTGGAGGCTTCTGAGAGGGCACTCAACTAATAGTTCCAGCAGCTGCAAAAACCCCAGTATTTGGGATAAAACTCCCCTTTCTGGTAGCAGAGTTCTACTGTGGCAAAAGGCTCAAAAGTCAAGTAATTGAGTGGCAACATGAGCAAGCAAAGGAAACAAAGCAAACAGAGCATTTAGAGTTAGACTCTTATTTTGGGGACAAAAAGGATCAAAGCATGGAACAGGAGGAAGACAGCAGAGTCAGAACTCCTGCTCCAAAAGCTTCCAAGAAAAACATGAGCTGGTTAAAGGCCATAGAGGAGCTTAAAAAGAATTTTGAAAACCAAATAAGAGAAGTGGAGGAAAAATTGGGAAAAGAAATGAGAAGGATGCAAGAAAATTATGAAATGAGAGTCAATAATGTTACTGAAGAAAATAACACCTTAAAAAATAGACTAACTCAGATGGCAAAAGAGGCTCAAAAGGGCAATGAGGAGAAGAGTGCCTTAAAAAAGCCAAATTTGCCAGATGGAAAAAGAATCTCAAAAGCTCACTGAAGAGAATCATTCCTTCAGAATTAGACTGAAGCAAATAAAAGCTAGTGACTTTATGAGAAATCAAGATACTATGAAACAGAGGCAAACAAATGAAAAAAATAGAAGGCAATGTGAAATATCTCACTGGAAAAACCACTGACCTGGAAAATAGATCCAGGAGACATTATTTTAAAATTATTGGACTACCTGAAAGCCATGATCAAACAAAGAAGCTAGAAATCATCCTTCAAGAAATTCTCAAGGAAAATTGCCCTGATGTTTTAGAACCAGAGGGCAAAATAGAGGTCAAAAGAATCCATTGATCACCTCCTGAAAAAGATCCCCAAAAGAAAATTCCTAGGAATACTATAGCCAGGTTCTGGAGTTCCCAGATCAAGGAGAAAATATTACAAGCAGCCAGGAAGAAACAATTTTAATATTGTGGAAACACAATCAGGATAACTCAGGATCTGGCAGCTTCCACATTGAAGGATTGAGGGGCTTTAAATATGATATTCCAGAGGTCAAAGGAGCTGGGATTAAAACCAAGAATCACCTACTCAGGAAAACTGAGTATCATGTTTCAGGGGAAAATATGGTCATTCAGTGGAATAGAGGACTTTCAAGCATTCTTGATGAAAAAACCAGAGTTGAATAGAAAATTTGACATTCAGATACAAGAAGCAAGAGAAATGTGAGAAGGTAAACAGGGAGCAGAAATCATAAGGAACTTATCAAAGTTGAACTACTTATATTCCTACATGGGAAAATGATAATTATAACTTATGAAACTTTTCTCAGTATAAGAATAGTTGAAGGGAATAGAAATGTGTGTGTGTGTATATATATATGTATATATACATATATATGTCTATATAGTAGGTTTATATGGGTGTATGAATACATATGTGAGTGTATGTCTATATGTGTGTACAGGTATACATAGACAGAGGGCACAGGATCAATTTAATAGGAAGGGATGATACTTAAAAGGTGAAATTAAGAGGTGATAGAGGAATATAATGAGAGGAGATGGGGAGAGACAGAATGGGGTAAATTATCTCATATATTAAGAGGCAAGGGAAAACTGTTACAGTCGAGGGGAAGAACAGGAAGGCAAAAGGGAATGAGTCAACCTTATTCTCATTGAATTTGGCTTAGGGAGGGAATGAAATACACACTAAATAGGGAGTCTCACCCTACAGGAGAATAAAGGGGAAGGGGAAGAGAGGGGGTATAATGGAAGGGAGGGCAGGATGGGGGGGGAGGGAAGTTGGAAGCACCCACTTTTGAAAAGGGACCGGATTAAAGTAGAAAATAGAACAAGTGGGGAGGGGGTAGAATGGAGGGAAATGTAGTTAGTCTTTCACAATATATCCACTATGGAAATGTTTTGTGTAGCTACACATGTACAACCTATATTGAATTGCTTATCTTCCCAGTGAGGGTGGGTGATGAGGGAGGAAGGGAAAAATATGGAATTCAAAGTTTTAAAATCATATGTTTAAATATATATATATACATATTATTATTATTATTTTGCATGAAACTGGGAAATGAGATATACAGGCATTGGGGCATAGAGAACCACCATGACTTACTGGAAAGTCAGAGGGGGATGGGGGAAGATATGGGAGAGAGCAGATTGGGGGAAGGGATATTGAGTGGGATTGCTCTTTTGGGGTCGTGGGTAGAGAAAAATGGGGAGACATTTTGTAACTCAAAATCTTGTAGAAATGAATGATGTAAACTAAAAAATAAAAGAGAGACAGACAGAGAGAGAGAGAGAGAGAGAGAGAGAGAGAGAGA
>NW_027185867.1:2520612-2558514 GCF_028583685.1 Petaurus breviceps papuanus | reverse complement strand
GAAGAAGAATGCTTGAGAATCATCTATTTCATTGAATATATAATTTTTTCTTCCTGAAGTATTATACTCAGTTTTTCTGGGTAGGTGATTCCTGGTTGTAATCCTAGCTCTTTTGCCCTCTGGAATATTATCTTCCAAGTGACCTAATTCCTTAATGCAGAAGATGTTAGATCTTGTGTTATCCTGATTGTGTTTTCACAATACGTGAATTGTTTCTAGCTGCTTGCAATATTTTCTCCTTGACCTGGGAACTCTGGAATTTGACTACAATATTCCTAGTAGTTTTCCTTTTGATATCTCTTTGAAGAGGCAATTGGTGGATTCTTTCAATTTCTATTTTACCCTCTGGTTCTATAATACAAGGACAGTCTTCCTTGATAATTTCTTGAAAGATGATGTCTAGGCTCTTTTTTTAAATCAAGGCTTTCAGGTAGTCCAATAATTTTAAAATTATCTCTCCTGGATCTATTTTGCAGGTCAGTGGTTTTTCCAATGAGATATTTCACATTTGCATTCTATTTTTTCATCCTTTTGGTTTTGTTTTATAATTTCTTGACTTCTCATAAAGTCATTAGCCTCCACATGCTCCTTTCTAATTTTGAAGGAATGATTTTCTTCAGTGATCTTTTGGACCCCTTTTTTTTCTTTTTGGAGGGGGAAAGGCAGGGCAAGTGGAGTTAAGTGACATGCCCAAGGTTACAAGGCTAGTTTGTGTGTGCGTATTAAGTTTCTGAGGCCGTTTTTGAACTCAGGTCCTCCTGGCTCCAGGGCCAGTGCTCTATTCATGGTGCCACCTAGCCACCCCTGGACCTTCATTTCCATTTGGCCAGTTCTGCTTTTTAAGGTATTTTTCTTCTTACTGGTATTTTGAACCTATTTTGCCTTTTGGGTTAGTCTATTTTTTAAGGTGTCATTTTCTTCAGTATTTTTTTTGGTCTCCTTTAGCAAGCTGTTGACTAGTCTTTCATGATTTTTTTTTTGTATCACTCTCATTTCTCTTCCCAATTTTTCCTCTACTTCTCTTACTTGATTTTCAAAATCCTTTTTGAGCTCTTCCATGGCCTGCAACCAAATCATATTTTTCTTGGAGGTTTTTGATGTAGGAGCTTTGATTTTGTTGTCTTCTTCTGGTTGTATGTTTTGATCTTCTTTGTCACCAAAGTAAGATTCTATAGTCTGAGGTTTTTACACTGTTTGCTCATCTTCCTAGCCAAATACTTGACTTTCTAACTTTTTGTTAAGGTAGGACTCTGCTTCCAGTGTGTAAGATGTCTTGTCCCAAACTTCAGGGGTTTTGTGCAGCTATTTTCAGAGATACTCCTAGGAGTCTGTAAATTTTCAGTACTTCCAAGGTGGTATGAGCAAAGGAGAGTTTTCTACTGCTTTCCTGGCCTGTGCTGTGGTCTGTGAGTGACCACAAGTACTCTTCTCTGCCTTAGAACTGCACCAAAAGCTCCACCACACCAGTACTCTTCCTCACCCAAGGACTGCCATCCAGGACTGAGACTCAGATCCAAGGAGGGAAAAGCAAGAGAATCCTACCTCAGCACCAGCAAAGAGATACTGCAACTTCCCTCTGATCAGTCACTTGATCCCCACACCATCTGTGGCCTGGGAACTCTGGAAACAACCGATGCTGCAGCTGCTGCTACCACCACTGCCACCTCCACTATCTCAGGCCTGGAGCTGGATCTCACTCCTCTCTCACCCAGGTCTGACAGAGTTTTCCCATTGACCTTCTATGTTGTCTTTGGTATTTGTGGGCCAAAAAAATCTGGAAACCACCACAGCAGCCAGAGATACAGTCCCCTGAGGCCTCTTCCAGACCTGTCTATTCCAGTGTCGCCCACATTGGACTGTGCTCCACTACTAGCCTAGTGTGATAGACCCTTCCTGTTGACCTTCCAGGCTGTCTTGAACTGGAGATTTCTTTCACTCCATCATTTTGTGGGTTCTACAGCTCTAGAATTTGTTTAGAGTCATTTTTTACATATATTGGAGGCATTTGGGGGAGAGTTCAAGTAAGTGTCTGCTTTTATTCCACCATCTTGGTTCTGCCCTAAACTAGTTTTTCTAAGAAGATATTGAAACCATTCTTTAGACTTGGTTAGATCAGGGGACTAAAAACCCAAATATCACTTCCTAGTAACCCAACTACACTAGAGCCATGGGAAGAAACAAGTATTCTCTGATGCCTGGCTAGTAGACCATGATGGACAACTAATGCAGGGCTGATTTACTCAGCTGAATCACTTCAGAGTATCCTCAATATATATCTTTGTGGAATATCCTTCTTTTCCTATGGCTAAATAAATTTCCTTTTGTTAACTGTTGAATGACTTACAATCATATCATTTCATTCTAATATCAAATATAAACCATCCAAAGACTACCCTGACTCAGGCTTAACCTAGGGCATTTGTATTCAGGTTTGTTTATATTTGTCAAGTTCATAATTTAAAAACATAAAAAAATTAATATAGAAAAAAGAGACTTGTGGTAAAAACGAAAAAGTAATCATCTGCAGTCAATCACTCATAATCATGTACTCAAAAAAAGTTAATAGCACCAGTCTGAATAATTATTAAGAAATCAAAAGAGAAACTATTCAGTTAGGGAAGATGGGCTTTTATACACAGGGTTAAAGAAATAAAGGACTTTCCAGGTGGCTCCAGGCTGTGTCATGTTATTAGAGAGTCATAGAATTAAAACATTCCATTGTTAGTTAGTGTTAGTAAGAGCTTTGACTGTTGCAACATTCATGGGGCCATAAAGGGGTGGGGAGAGCAGGGCCCTGACGCATATAAAGACTAGGGACAAGATGGAAGAACTTTACAAAATGGAGTCACTTTGGTTACTCTGCTACTATTAAGGAGTCCTCTGAACTTGTCCTTTTGAGTTGCCATATTTTCCAGAAACACTGGACCCAGAGTATGCAAGAGGCCCTGAATCTGTCAAGGTTGAAGTACCCCATCCTCACAGCTGATATAATTTGTTGTTTGTACTCCAAACTAGACTCCATATGTGTCCTTGGGAGTCAAGACAGGCACCAGTCAGTGATGGAAACTTGGCAGGAGGGGGCCTTGGACACCTATGTACTGCAGCATCTGTGAGTTGTAGTGTGTTGGTGAAGCCTTGGATATGTGCATAGAACTAGAAATTATGGGTCTCCATGTATGTTAGTGTGATCTTGTGCATACCAAGAATGGTACAGGGATGAGTTGCAGAGTCTTGGGTGCAGAATGGAAGCCAGTAATTCCTAGACATTCTAGTAGAACTCAGAATCTACAGCACTCTGAAATGGATGCTTCAGAAGACTTTGATATTCCACACTTTGAACCCAAATGATACTGCAGGGCCTGAAATCTACCAGAACTTTCAGGGCAGATACACCGAAGGAAGTAAAGGCCATCAACAGGAGCCAACATTGAGATGAGGACCAAGTACTGTCCAATCACCTAACCCAAGGGTAACAGAATGGGACCAACGCTGATCCTGGAACAAAGTCATAACTCAGGAAGGAATCCTGGATTTGTGAATAAGCAGAAAAAAAACATCAACCACTATCAAGAAAATGAACCCAAGTCAAACCAAGAAGAAGGGAATAATCCCCACTATAATTGCAAACAAGACAGAAAAGATGCTTGGCTGAAAGGATTCTAAAGAAGACCTAGAAAAAAATGAAGCAAGAGAAAAAATAACTATAAAAGAAATGAGAGCTATAAAGGAAAGAATTGGAAACAGAAATCTTACTCAAAGATCAGTGACTCCATTAGATAACAAGAAATATTAGAAGAAAATCAAAGGATTAAAAAAAACTAAAAGAAAAGGTAAAGTATTTATTATGAAAAACAACTGACCTGGAAAACAAATCAAAGAGAGATAATCTAAGAATCACCAACTACATGAAGACCTGGACCCCAACCTCCCCCACAAAAATGTATAAGATATGACATATCAAGAAATCATAAATGGAAACTAGCCTTATCAATATGTACCAATGGGCAAACTAAAAATAAAAAGATGCCACCAGTCACCTCCTGAAAGAAACCTCCAAAAAAAATTCCCAGGCACATCTTTTCAAAAATCCAGAGCTTCCTGGTAAAGAAAAATAAATACTGCAAACAGATTAAAAAATAAATAAAAAGGATGATTTCAAGGGCCAAGGAAACAGTCAGACTCAAAAGCTCTTGGAATATAATATTCTAACAAGCAACAGGTATAGTCTAAAACCAAGAATAGTTTATCCTGAAACATTGAATAAAATTCTAAAAGGGGGGAGGAGGGGACGGATTTTTTTTTTGCTTTTTGGAGGGGGGAGGGTAGGGCAATTGGGTTAAATGACTTGCCCAAGGTCACACAGCTAGTTTTTTTTTGTGTTGTGTCTGAGGTCGGATTTGAACTCAGGTCTTCCTGACTCCAGGACCAGTGCTCTATTCACTGCACCACCTAGCCACCCCAAGGGGATGGATTTTTAATCGGATAGAAGACTAAGAATTCATGAGTAAAAGACTTACTCAGCTGAGTAGATACTTTGAAATGCAATTATATTGTAATCACAAACCCAGAAATGTAAATAAATTTGAGCTAGTATAAGAAGCAAAATCACCATAAAGTCTTTATATTCAGGGATAAATTTCAGCTGTTTCTTTGGAAACTTAGTGTCTTTAAAGGTCAAAGAGGGAGTTAAATGAGGCAGAGATTATAGGCGTAGATCTGTTTTGTTTTGATTTTGGTAGAAGTTAAAGAATAGGAGGCAAAAAGAAATACACTACAGAAGAAAAAGGGCAGATAGATGGCATAGTGAGTAAAGCACTTGGCTTGGAATCAGGAAGAATCATCTTTGTAAGTTCAAATCTTGCCTCAGACACTTATTAGCTATGAGACCCTGGGCAAGTGACTTAACCCTGTTGGCCTCAATTTCCTCATCTATAAAATGAATATCATAAAGGAGGAATTAAAGGAAAAAAAAGAAAGAATAAAAACCAGTGTTTGAGGTCTGAGCTAGAAGAAAGGAGAGGCAGTAGAACAGAAGTAAATTGCTCCAATTATAGATAACACACCTCTTTTACTACACATTTATTCTTTGTAAACAAGGTGGTAGGAAAAGAGAGTCAAAAAGGATACTATAGGTAAAAAATATGAGGGGTGGCTAGGTGGTGCAGTGAATAGAGCACTGGCTCTGGAGTCAGGAGGACTTGAGTTCAAATGCGGACTTAGACACTTAACACTTACTAGCTGTGTGACCTTGGGCAAGTCACTTAACCCCAATTGCCCTCCAAAAAGCAAAAAAGAAAGAAATTTACAATAATAACCATTAAGCTGAGTAAGATGAACTCATCCATGAAATGGAAGAGGCTAGCAGAATAAATTGAACAGCAAAATCTTAAAATATTTTGTTTGGAATGAACACATTTGAACAATAAAGATTCATGCCAAGTTAAAATAAGGATCCATAGAAGAATTTATTATGTCTCAGGTGAACACAAAAAGCTTGGTAACAATCATAATCTTAGAAAAGGCAACAGTAAAAATATATTATTAAGAGAAATAAACAAGTAAATTACATTATGTTCAAAAGCACCATAGATAATGAAATTATATTAATATTTAATTGTATTTAATGGCATAGTATCTGAATACTTAAAGGAAAAGTTAACCAAATTATGTGATAAATAGAAAGCAAAACTATAATTATTGGAAACAGTGTACCCCTTTCAGATTTAGGAAAACCTAGCAATAAAGTCAATAAGGAAAGAAGTAAGGACCAGAACAGAATTTTTTAAAAGCTAGATATAAAAAATCTCTGGTGCTTGCTGAATATAAATCAAAAGGTTTATGGTTTTTCTCAGTTGTGCATGGAATCTTAATAAATATTGACCATAAGTTCTAGCATAAAAACTCTATAAACAATAAAAAATAGAAATATTAAACATACCATCTACTGACCACAACACAATAAAAATTATAGTCAATAAAGAGCCCCAGAAGAAAGCACTCAAACTAATGTGAACATAAAATAATATTATAGAATTGATGGATCATTAAAACAATAGAGAACTCCAACAAATTAAATGACAACATTCCAGAATTTTGAAAAGCAGCCAAAGGAATACTTAATGGAAAAATTTAACCAACAAAAAAAGAAATAAAAGATCAACAAATTAGGCAACAAATTTTAAAAACCACCAGTGAACAACAAAATAGAAATTCTGATAATCAAAGAAGAGACTTACAAAACTGGAAAACAACGCAAGAAAGAATCAATAAGTAAAATTCAGGGTTGATTTGGTGAGGGAGGTGGAGAAACTAATAGAATAAGCAAACAATTAATCTGTTTTTTAAAAAGCAAAAGGAAAACTAAATTGTCATCAAAAAGGACCCACAACAAATGAAGAAGAAATAGATGAAATTACTAGAAATTCGTTTTCCCAATCATAATGCAAACAAAGATGATAACAAATGAAATGTGTAAATAGTTTCAGAAATATGTCCAAAGAGTCAGGAGAGGAATGATTTATTGAATGTGAATGGAGCTGGGCACTTCCTTAAAATGAAATTTCCACAAGGATCTAACTAATCAGAGGAAGAGAGGAAGAGGCTCAGGAGTAGAAGGATCTTCCAATGTAAGAAGATTGCAAGGTTGGAAGGAATCTTCCAGGTGAAAAGCCTGTCAGGTTGGAGGCATCTTCCAGGTAAAAAAGGCTGCTGGGACACGTTGGCAGGGGCATCTCCTGGGATGAGTAAACTTCTGGAACATGGTGAAGAAAGAAGTTCAGAAAGTCAGGAGAGAAGCCAGGAGAGAGACATTCCAAGGGAAAAGTCTTTAGAGCCAAATGGATCTACAAGAGGATTCTATTAAGCATTCAATGGAAACCAGTTCTAATATTCTACAAACTGCAAAAATAAGAAAAAGGATGTTGTTAAATTCTTTCTTTCTTTTTTTTTAAAGCAATCGGGGTTAAGTAACTTGCTCAAGGTTACATGGCCAGTTATTTCTGGGTGTGGTGCTGAGTATCTGAGCCCGGGATTCGATCTCCAGGTCATCCCGACACTGGAAAATAGGGTGGAGGGAAATACATAGTAATCATAAGTGTGAAAGAAAATTTTACAGCAAATTTTTTTTATAAAGACCTAATTTCTCAAATATATAAGTGAGTCAAATTTATGAAACTAAGACTCATTCCTCAATTGATAAATGGTCAAAGGGGATGAACAGGCAGTTTTCAGACAAAGTCACCAAAGCTATCTTTAGTCATATGAAAAAATGCTCTAAATCACTACTGATTAGAGAAATGCAAATTAAAACAAATCTGAGCTTCCACCCCACACCCATCAACTTGGGTAGTACAATAGAAAAGACAAATGACAAATGTTGGAAGGGATTGGGAAAGTGGAGACACTGATGCACTGCTTGTGAAGTGGTACACTGATTCAACTATTCTGGAGAACAATTTGGAAACCACATATATCCTTTAGCCAAGCAATACTCTTACTGGGTCTGTATCCCAAAGAGTTAAAAAACAAAAAGGAAAAGGACCTATATGTTCAAAAATATTTATAGCAGCTCTTTTAGTGGTGACAAAGAATTAGAAATTGAGGGGATGTCCATCAAATTGACTGAACAAATTGTATGTGATTGTGATGGAACACTATTGTATTATAACAATGGAATATGATTGTACTATAAGAAATGAACAGGATGCTTTCAGAAAAACCTGGAAAGACTTGACAAATAGTCAAAGGGTGTGAATATGTGTTTCTAAAAGGAAGAACTCCGGGCTATTAACAGGCATACTAAGAAAAAAAATGTTCCAAATCATTAGTAATTTGAGAAATTCAGATTAAAATTCCGAGGTTCCACCTCACACCCATCAACTCAGTAAAAATAACAATAAAAGTTAAACAAGTTGTTGTAGAGGGCTGTAGGAATACAGACATACTCCTGATAGAACTATGACTTGCTCTCACTATTCCAGAAAGCCATCTGGAAAACTATACCTAAAAAGTATAGTTTCTCTGCATATACCCTTTGACCCAATCATGCCACTGGTTTATAACACAAAGAGATTAAAGGAAAAAAGGACCAATGTATTAAACATATGAATAGCCACAATTTTCACTGTGATGAAAAATTTGAAACAAAGTAAGTATCTATCAATTGAAGGCTGGCTAAACAGCCTAAACATTCATTAATGTGATGGAATATTATTGTGCTATAAGAAATGATATAAGGGGTAAATTCAGAGAAATCAGGGAAGACCAGCAGGAACTAATGTAGAATAAAGTAAGTTGAAGTAAAAGAACAATTTATACAAAATAACTACAGTAGTAAAAAGAAAAACAACTTTGAAAGACTTAAGAACTCTGAACAGTGCAGTGACCAACTAGAACACCAGAGGAGGATCAGTGCACTCCACTTCTTGAGAAAGAGGTGGAGGACTCAAGGCACACACTGAGATATGTATTTTTGGACATGGCCTCTGTATCAGTTCCTTAAACTATAAAATAATAGAAATTGACCAATTGATATATAAGGTCCATTCTAGTTCTAAATCTATAATATTATGACTTGTTTTAGCCAATGAGAATTCAGCCCTGGAAGCATGTACATTTGAAAGTGCTTGATAATGTGGAATAGAGGGGCCACAATCCACTTCTGATAATTGGATAAGTATTATTCTGTGGCTGTTCCCAATCTTCTGGGTATATGCTAAGGTAAAATACCGACTTTTGATTGGTTCCCAGATTAGAAACTGGGGTGCAACCAAAAAACCCTAACTGCTCAAAAGAAATTTCTCTATAACTGCTGCAGGCCTCCCAGTGGGAAAAGAGAGCTAGCAACAGTGGTTCACTCTGCCCACTCAGGTCTGAACAATTTAAGATGCATGAAATTTTGTCTGAATGAATTATGATGTACGAATGTGATAGATTGCCAAGCTATAAGAAATGACGAAGGGAAGTTTCAAAGAAACCTGGGAACACTTGCATTGACTGATGCAGAATGAAGTGAGTGGACAGTCAGTCAATAAGCATTTATTAAGGACCTACTGGACAGTTAGGTGATGCAATTAATAGAGAGTCAGACTTAGAGTCAAGAGGACCTGAATTCAAATTTGACTTCAGACACTTCCTTGCTGTGTGACCCTGGGCAAGTTACTTAACCCTGTTTGCCTCAGTTCCTCATCTGGAGAAGGAAATGTCAAGCCACTCCAATTGCCAAGAAAATCACAAATTGGGTTACAAAGAATCGGATATGACTAATCAATAAAACAAAATAACAACATTTATCAGAGTAACCATGTTTTTCACAGTTGATCATTACATTGTTACTGTACGTGATGATCTTCTAGTTCTCACTTCACTTTGCATCAGTTCATTTAAATCTTGCCATTTTTTTTTCTAAAACCTCACTAATAGGGGTGGCTAGGTGGCATAGTGAATAGAGCACCAGCCTTGGAGTCAGGAGGACCTGAGTTCAAATCCAGACTCAGACACTTAACAATTACTAACCATGTGACCTTGCACAAGTCACTGTAATGGGAATGCAAATTTGAAAGATCTTCCCTGCCCCTAGGCTAAAGTGCACCTGAAGCCTGGGGTGGGAGGCTTGTTTTTCAGTAGATACTTTTTGATTGGCCAGTGGGTCCAAAAGGTTGTTACATTCTCTGAGCCAGGAGAAGGCTATATAAGCCCTGATGTGTAGCTTTGTTTTGGGGGCTCACTTTGAGAAGTGTTCTGTGATTTGATCTGTATTCTGGGAAGCCATTGTCCAAAGCCCCCCTGGCTTTGAAAAACCCAGATGTGGAAACCCAGATGTTGACTGGGTATGGATGTAATGGTTGGACAGTTTGGAAATCTGTCTACTTGATCTGTTTCTGTCTTGATGATTCTGCCTGTATACTTTGAAGTTCGGGGTGCTGACCTTTTTCCCCTGAACAAGGTAAACGATATATGTCTGACTCATTAAAGTAAGCTTGTTAACCCATTTTGAGTTGCTTTTCTTTGTCAAAGCAGATCCAAGAACCTGTGCTGGCAGCAAACCCTGAGGACGCTTGGGGTGCTTGCTGCTACAGTCACTTAACCCCAATTTCTCTGCCTTCTCCACTACAAAAAGCAAAAAACAAACAAACAAAAAATGTCACTCAATAACTCAATCGTGCATCATAATCATATTCCACAACTTGTTCAGCCATTGTCCAATTGATGAACATCCCCTTAATTTTTTGCCACCACAAAAAGAACTGCTGTAAATATTTTTGTGCATATAGGTCCTTTTCTTTTTTCCTTTGATTTCTTTGGGATAAAGACCCAGCAGTGGTATTGCTGAGCTAAAGGATATGCCCAGTTTTATAGACCTTCAAGCATAATTCCAGGTTGTTTTCCAAAATGGCTGGACCAGTTCAAAACTCAACTCAATGAATTGTTATTCATTAATGTACCTATTATCCCTCATGTCCTTCAGCATTTGTCATTTCAGGTAGGTGTGAGAGGGTACCTCCGAGTTATTTCTCTTTTCATAATTTTCTTATCAGTCTCATTTTCTTTCCTAATTAATCCTCTACCACCTTCATCATTTTCTTTAAGTCTTTTAGGAATTGTTATTGGTCTTGGGTCCAGTTAACTTTTTCCTTTGCTTGTACTCTTTTCACATTGCTGCCTTCATCTGAGTTTATGACTTGGTCATCCTTGCCACCATAATAGCCTTTTTTGGTCAAGTTATTTTTTTGTCATTTGTTTATTTTTTTTCCAGCTTATTTCTTGATTTTGAACTCTATGTTAAAGTTGGGTTCTGTTTACCCAAGGGTGGGGGACTACTTTCCTAATCTTTAGACATTTTTGTGCTGCTATTTTCAGAGCTAGTTTTGGGGGTCTGTAAGTTTTGGGTGCTTCCAAATTGGTGTTATTCTGGGATAGGTGATCTCTCCTGATCTGCACTCTAGTCTTTTCCCAGGAAGTGCCCCTGGTTCCCTACAACTGCAAGTACTAATTCTCCTCTTGACCTTGGAACTCTGACCAGGTCCCCTATTCCTTTGTTGTAACTTATCACAAGCATTCTTCTCTGCCCTGGAACTGTGACCAGTACTGCTTATGGGCAGTAGTGTTGCTAATTAGTACCAGGTAATGCCAGCAAAGGGTGTCCTGTAATTTTCTGACCAGTTGTGTGACCCCCTTGCTGTCTTTGATTTGAGAGTGCCCAAAACTGCTGCTGCTGCTTCTACTGTCTTGGTAGCCTCCAAGGCCCACCACTGGTATACCTGCTAAACTCCAGGTCTGTGCCTACCCCAGTATTACAAAACTCTGCTCCTGGAAAAATATCTCCCTATGACATTTGGTTAGCTCTGGCACCCCAAAATTTGATTTGAGTCATTATTCATAAGTTGTTTGGGGGAAAATGTTAGGTCCTAGTCTATACTCCTCCATCTTGGCTCCCCCCCCCCACTCACAGCAATACCAGGAATCTCATTCTATGGGAGCATTCACACCAGCCAAGCTTCATAGCCTACCTAGAAATTCTTGTGACTGTTTTGTATTCAAGGTACCAAGGAATGAGGTCAATAGTCTGAGCCTTTGGCGGTGTGGAATCTGCAGCCTTGAGGCTATAGGTTCCCCACCCTTGCTTTAGTCCCTGTGCCATTCAAGTCTCAAAGATGATTTCTATATTTTAAAATAATTTGCATTGATTTTTTTCACATTATTATTGTTTTCCCAGTGTCCCTCTCTCTGCTTCTATCAGATAACTATCCTATATAACAAATAGCATTTTTTAAAGATAAAAAGAGCAACAAATCAGCATAATTTATCAATGCATTGAAAAAGTTCAATAAAGAGGTAGAGCCAAATGACATGGTGGTAAGTAATTTAGTGTACTCCCCTCCACGAAGTCCTCCAGAGAGACCTAGAAAATGCACATTCATCATACCAAAAATTGATGGAAAAATCAAGAAAAAGTCATAGTGAATCATTTGTGCAGTCTAGCTTTGCATGAAGGCAGACAGAAAGATTTATGAACACTGAGAACAGAGCTAGCTAGAAAGACACTACACGTAGAGCACTCTAGTACTCAGAAAGAGGCTGTGTACCAGGCTAAGAGGAGGTCCCATAACATACTGATACAACACCAGACCTATGTAGGTTTACTGTGACAGAGACAGTTGCCAACCAGCAGCTTTGTTGCCCACTACCCTGTTCTGGGTTACAGATCCAGGGTGGACTGAGGTGGATATATGAACAGAAAAATTACGTTCCTAGGTAGGGAGATCCTGGGCTGTTTACTGAAAAAAGAGGGAGTTCAAAAGCCAGCAGCAGCAGTGAAATAGATCAGACATTAGGCTCAAAGCATGGTCTCACCTCCAGCATTTAGTCCATGTCACATAAGAATAGCCAAGTTGTTTATATTGAATTCTCTCTTATGTTCTGCTGTGTATATGGCAATGTTTTTTTCCTTTTTTTATTTTGTATTTAAGTTTAAAACAAATTCAAATGTAATGGGGGGAAAAGAATAACCAAATAGGAATCTCAGACCAAAAAAAGCACCTATAATTCTTACAT
Source organism: Petaurus breviceps papuanus (assembly GCF_028583685.1). NCBI lineage: Eukaryota > Metazoa > Chordata > Mammalia > Diprotodontia > Petauridae > Petaurus > Petaurus breviceps. The sequence continues at coordinate 2,545,962 of NW_027185867.1, read as the reverse complement.
TCTGAACCAAGAGAGCTTTCCACTTGACTGATAGGGGTTGAATCCAGCAGCAGTCTACTATTATTCAGATACAAACACAGAACAGGTACTTGCAGACTTCAGACCAGGGTAGGAACAATCAGATATTGCCCTGGATCAGAACATTTTGTGACCACTGAAAGCTTTTGGGTCCCTAGCCTATCCATGAGATCTTGAAATAACACAACATTCAATATACAATATTCAATATAGCAACAGGACCATCCAAGACCTTCCCACCAGAAGTAGAGCTGAGCCCAGTTCTAACATCAAGTCTTTAGACAAGAAGTAGACTGGAACAATGGGCAAAATAAAAATCCCACCACAAAGAGCTATGATGGTGGCAGGAAAAGCTTAAAACAAACTCAAGAAGAGAATGATTCCAAAACATCTATGAAGTGTAAGAGAAAAACACAGCTTGGATAAAAAAAATATATATATACTAATATTCCTGGAAGAGGTGAATCATAGTTAAGAGAGCTAAAAGAATATTTTCATATGTGAATCAAGAGTGCTTGAGGGAAAAAAAAATGAAAGAAAAATGAGCTACAGGAGAAATAACTGGAAAAGAAATTAACATGATAGCATCAGAGGTGCAAAACATTGCCCAAGCAACATGCTTCCTGAAAATTAGAATGGGCCAAATGGAAGCAAATAACTCCATAAGGACAACAAGAAATATTAAAACAAAGTAAAAAAAACTAAAAATATATAAGAAAATTTAAGGAATTTCTTAGCAAAAACACTGATCTGGAAAACAAACTGAGAGAAAACAAATTAAGAATCATTGGACTATCTGAATGCCATGATAAAATAAAAAAGCATAGATATCATATTTCAAGAAACCTTAAAAGAAAACTGCCCAAATGGACAGTTAGACAATCAAATTAGACCAAAAGACAAATTGGAAATAGAAAAAAATCCACCAATTACCTCCTAAAAGAAACCTCAAAGTGAAAACTCTTAAGGAAAATTATAGCCAAAATCCAGATTCCAGGTCACTGCAAGTAGCCAGAAAGAAAAAAATCAAATACTGACAGAGTCACAGTTAGGATCACACATGATTTAGCAGACACCATTATAAAGGAGCAGAGAACTTGGCATACAACATTCCAGAAGGCCAAGAATATGAGCTTACAGCAAAAATAGCTTACCCAGCAAAACCAACTACAATGTTACAGAGAGAATAAAGGGATCTTTAATGAAATTGAAGATTTTTAAATATTCCTGATGAAAAAACAACCACAGAAATGCATAGAAACTTTGAAGGACAAACACTGGAATGAAGAGAAACATTAAAAGGTAAGCACAAATGAACAATGATAAAGGACAAAGCAAGTGTAGGTGAGCCACCACATATTATAAGATAACCATATCACATATAGCATGGGGATGTTGTTGTGTGGCTCAAAGGGAGGCAGAATAGACATTACTAGCTACTTCTCCACCCACCATTTCTCCAAGGGAAGGTCTATTCCCTGCCAAGAGGGGAAGCAGAAAGTTGTGATCAGAAGCTTCCACTCTCCTCTCCTCAGAGAGAGGGGGTGCCAGGCTAGAATTACATCCATTACCCTTAAATATTATTAGTCTAGAGGATATGATTTTCAGGTTTTAGCTAACTTTTGATCACTTTTTCATTACTGGGGGAAACAAGACCCCAAGCTCTATATGATTCCCTTTCCCACAAAATACCAGTTCCACAATAAACACACATAACAATTAGCCAAGAGACACATTTATCCAAATAACAAAACAGAAGTCAGAGAAAGTGTACAAATGACAACATACACTAGACAAGAAAGATTGAAGGAGCTTTCCCATTGGGAACAAGGTAACTCAGCTCAACCAAGAGAGTGTACTAGAATTCACCCAAGAGGAAGTCTCTAGTGAAACAAGCTGGGGAAAGGGCTATGAAAAAGATGTCAGCTCCTGTCATGTAGGTTTCTTCCCAGTCTTTTCTTTCAGTAATATGAAGTGGGGTTGACATCTTTCATCTTCTCTCTCAAATATGGCAGTCAAAAACACCAAAAGTAACTGGAGAACCTGAAGTGACTCGAAGGTTGACGAGAACCAGAAGCAACTGGAAGAAAATTGAAGAGTTCTCTCTCCCACCCTAGCCTACTTCACGCTCTCCCTCACACAAGGCACTGGGCACTGATCTCCACCAATTAAGAGCGATCTATATCAATAGGCTGTGGGGCTGCGTTACACAAGGATAAACTGCCTATATTTAAATATGGAAAGATATTATATATGTTCCCTCTGAACTCTATCATCAACAGTCATAGACATAATCTAAGTAGATAAAACCTTGAAGTTGTTCTATTATATTTTAATAATCTTAAGAAAAGAATGAAAAAAAGATTGGAAGAGAAATATATTCAAGGGGTAGGGGAAGGGAAAGGAAGTTTAAGGGAAATTATCTTATATAATCAGAATGCACAAGTAGACATCTATATAAATGAGGAAGAGAATGTAGCCAACTGACACTTCATTCTCATTCTCATCTGAACTGGTCATAAAAAGGAAGAATACACATATACACATTTGGATATTGAGAAACATTGAACTCAGCAGAGAAATAGAAGGCAAAGGGATGGAGAGGAAGGAAATTAAAGAGATGGTAGATTAATGGAGAGAATTTTATTGTTTAGTTGTTTCAGTCATACCTGAGAATTTGTGACCCCATTTGGGGTTTTCTTGGTAGAGAGTGAAGTAGTTTACCATTTCCTTCTCTAGTTCATTTTACAGATGAGGAAACAGAGGCAAACAGGGTTAAATGACTAGACTAGGGTCACACAACTAGTAAGTATTCGAAGCCAGATTTAAGATCAGGAAGATGGGTTTTTCTGACTCCATGCATGGCCCTCTATCCACTACTCCACTTAGCTGCCCCTGGAATGACTGTTAGTCTTCTATTTATTTGTTAATTGTTTATATATCTGGGATACCAGACCTCTACCAGAGAAATCTGATACGAAGAATTTTCCCCCTTTTGGCCATTTCCCTTTATATTCTAGGTGCATTAATTCTGTCTGTGTAATCGCTTTTCGGTTTCATATAATCAAAGTGAACTGTTTTATCTTTTGTAATTGTCTCTATTGCTTGTTTTATTCAGAATAAATCTACTCATGCTGGAAGAAGTATGTGATCTGCTTCTCTTTATTTTTTATATTATGGTCTTTTTTTGCTTGTTTAAGTTGTTCTTTATTTTACAATTTTAAATTTAATTTAATTTTCCTTGTTACATTTTAAATTCCAAAATCTCCCTTCCTCCCATCCACACCCTGCACTAGAGAAGGCCACCATTTGACACAGATATAAATATGTATATATACATATGTATAAACATGTAAAATCCACATATATGTATATATGTGTGTATATTTATATATATCACATATGTAAAACCATACTATATATCTATTTTGGAGGTGGCTACCATCTTCCTTCATAGGTCATTCATAGCTGATTTGAGTATTTATAATACTCAGAATAACTTAATCATTTGCAATTATTCTTTAAACAATATTGCTGTTACTGTATACAACATTCTTTTGGTTCTGTTCATTTCACTAATTTCACATGCAAGTCTTTCCACATTTTTCTAAAATCAACCTGCTTATTTCCTATAGATAGTATATCTTTAATACTAAGGTCACATATCGTTTTAGGATGAATTGTGGCATGTAGTATAAGGCTTTTATCTAATTTCTGCAAGACTGCTTTCCAGGTTTTCCCAGCAGTTTTTTTAAAAATCAATAAGTTCTTTCCTGGACAATTTATGTTTTCCAATTTATTGAATAATAGGTTATTGACCTCCATTGTTTCTGATTTTCCCTAATTTAGTATGTTCCATTGGTCTACCTTTTTATTTTTCAAACAGTACCAGATGGCTTTAATGACTGCTGTTTTATAATATAGTTTGAGGTCTGAAAGTGCTATTGTCCCTTCATCTTTACTTCTTTTTGTCATTTCCCTTTATAGTCTTGATCTTTTGTTTTTCCAAATAAATTTTAGTATTTTATCAAGTTCTATAAAGTATTTTTTGATTTTTTTATTGGTATAGCAATACAAGTGTAAATTAACTTTGGTAGCATTGTCATAAAATATTCATGGTTCAACCATGAGTACTCAATATTCTTCCTGCTGGTTAAGTTCTTTTTTTCTTTAGATGGCACTGTATAATTGATCTATACAAGTCTTTTGTGTGATTTAATAGATTGATAACCAGATACTTTATGCATTTTGGAATGATTTGGAATAAGATTTCCCTTTATATTATTGTTTCTAGGATTTTGTCATTATTATTACATAGAAATGAAGTTGATTTTTGTCTGCTTATTTCATAGTCTGCAATTTTGCTGAAGGTTTTAATTGTCTTGATTAGTATCTTTGCTGGTTTCCTAGAACTTTCTACACTAATGTACTGTTGGTGGAGTTGTAAACTGATTCAACTGTTCCATAGAACAATTTGGAATTATGCCCAAAGGGCTACAAAACCATGCATACCTTTTGACCCAGTAATACCACTACTAGCTCTGAATCCCAAAAGAGAGAAAGAACAAAAAGGAAAGGGACCTATACATACAAAAATATTTAAAGCAGCTCTTTTCTGTCAGCAAAGAATTAGAAATTGAGGGGATGTCCATCAATTGGGGAATGGCTAGACAAATTGTGGTATATGGTTGTGATGGAATACTATTGTGCTATCAGGATGCTTTCAGAAAAACCTGGAAAAACTTACAGGAACTAATGCAAAGTGAAATGAGTGGAACCAGGAGAACAATGTATACAGTAACAGCAATATTGTAAGATGATCAGCTACGAATGACTTAGCTATTCTCAGCAATACAATGATCCAAGCAAACTCAGGAAGGACTTATGATGAAAAATGCTATCTAACCCCAGAGTAAGAACTGATAGAGTCTGAATACAGATGGAAACATACTTTTTTTTACTCTATTTTTCTTGGGGGTTTTTGGTCTTTGTTTTCTTTTATGACATAACTAATATGAAAATGTGTTTTGCATGACTACATATGTATAACTTATATTAAAGTGCTTGCCTTTTCAATGGGGGGAGTAAGGGAGAGAATTTGGAACTCAATTTTAAACACAAATGTTAAAAAGTGCTTTTACATGTAATGGGAAAAAAAAACTAAACAAATAATTTAGAGGAAAAAATAAAGGATATTTATCAGTCTCCCCCAAGTACTTCTGCAGGTGGGGTGGGGAACAGAACTGGCCCCAGAAGCATGCTGGTGGCCTCTTTCCCTCAAGCTTAGTGGGCTGCCACACAGCCCCCCACACGTGGTACCCTACCATTTTTCCTCTGTTCTTCAGTTCTCTAGCATGCAGAGTATTGTCTTGTGGCTACAATTACCACCTCCATAAATTTCTGACATTTGGAGTTTGCATTTCTGCAGCACTGGGATGAAACAGGTTTTAGGATATAAGTTTAAACAAGACCAGACAAATGTTCTCCTCCATTTCTTCTAGTCCTTTGCAGAGCTCCATTACAGCACAGAATGGTGCTGTGGTGTTGGCAATTGAGACCTCAGCAAATTTCTGCATTTAGGTGCTAAAATCTCCATGGCATTGAAGAGAAAGCATAGGGTGAGTCAGGGTGTGGGATTGGGTTCTGCTACAAACTCATGGACTAAGGTTGCTTATGCAGCTTTGCTGCTGATGATATAGTGGGTGGTAGAGGAAGAGATGCTGAGTGAACATGAGTTAGATGCTAGTTTGTGGAGTTTTTACCTTCTTTGGTTTCTTAATGCCCTATACCATGAAGATAATTGGAAATGGTTTAGCTCTGGTGCATAATTTCTATTTTAGAGATGTTTAAGAAGTTGTGAGGATCAGAAAAAATGTCTAGTCCTTCATTTGGTTGGTCATGTGGCCTAGATGTTCCTGTTAGATACCTTTAAAGAAAAACTATCCTAACTTGTGTTAGGCTGAGGGATTTAGATATTATCCCTATCACATCCTCCAAACATCTTCATCTTTTGTGATTTTTGCCCATAGTCTCTCATATCTCCTCCATAGAAAAGGTACCCAATAGAGTGGGGGCTTTCCTTTAAGCCTCTGAATATTTAATGTAAACTTGGGCAACATCCAGATGATTTTTGTACTTCTTGCTACACTATACAGCTAGCCCATTTCCTTTTCCAACTATACTTCTGAGATCATATCCTTTATTCCTTTTTATACACATAATCTTTATAAGCTCTGGGGATCTTTACCCCAACTCTCACTTACACTGGTGAGTGGGGTCCCCACAACATGGCTTATAGCTCTCTTGAGTTAGGACTAGGAGTTATAAGGTTATTCTCTAATGCTACTGACTTGCTATGACAATTGTTATAGACATAATGCTATGACATATTCTCCCCATTATCAATCATCGGTGATTAATGTCCAAATATCATTTAACCAAATAACATAAATTAGATGTTTAAAAAGATATTTACTGAGAAGATAGAGAGAGCACAGAAGTATAAACATTTTCTCAGAATGTACAGGGGCAAACTCCACCCCCCCCCATATCACTTTGGTCCATGGGGACAATAGGTTCAAAGCAACTAAAAGTTGCTACAAAACATTCGCCCCCAACAAGTTCACTTCCAAATATTGCTAGAGGAGGCCTCAGGTCTTAATTCACCCCTCTCAAAGAACAAATCATAGAGATAGCAATTATGTGAAAGACAATGATAATGATGAAACATTATACTAAAATTTCTTCAGGTAAGCAATCATGCTTACCTAAAACATGTTGCTAAATACGTACATGAATAAAACAGAAAAGGAGGGGATTAATGAGCTCAAAATTTATTTAAAAAATGGAAATAAATAAACCCCAAATGAACACAAAGGAGATGATATTGAATATTAGAACAGAAATCTGAAACAAAAAATGATATAAATTAAAATAAAACTAAAAGCTGGTTCTTTGAAAAGTGTATTTATCTTATTTGTATGTAGTTGGTTAGCATCATATCATCTCTTCCATTAGACTGTGTGAGAGAAGAAACTGTCTTTTGGCTTTTCTTTGTACCCCTAGTTCTTTTCACAGTAACTGGCACATAGTAGGCATTTAATAAATGCTATTCACTGATTGACTGTCTGGTGGAAAGGAACCAAGCCTGAAGATATGTTTCCCTTTTAAAACATATTGATCAGGAAAATAGGTTGACTCTAAGGGGGAAAAAAATCAATGTGGGGGGGGGTGGCTAAAGAAAGTAGGGTAGCCAGCTAATGTAATGACCCCTTTAAGCAGGAACCAAAATCACATGTGGAAAGGGATAGGCCAGATTTTTGTGATATCTAACAAAGACTTCTACTACCACTCAAAGCCTTATTTAAGCAAGACATGTGGATGTATACAAGGGCAACACACACCTTACACAAACAATTTCAGGAGCCCAGAAAACATATACTGACCATATTTAGATCTGAAGGGGTGGGAATCACTGGGAAAGAAAGTGACAAGGAATTTTTTTTAATTTATCATTAAAACACATATTTTGAAATCCACACATAAATGCAAAGTAAAACCTCCCCCCAAAAGGAATGACATTTTTGTTTCTGTCTTGACACTTTTGTTTTCCTTGAGTTTCTATAGCTATAAAGAGCAAAAACTCTATTTTTTTTAACCTTAAGTTTATATAGTGCCTATCACAATACCATTTTCAAAAGATGCTCTATACATATTTGTTGACTGACTGGCTTGGACAAACTACTTCCATCTCTTTATACTTATACACGCATACTTCAGAAAAATTCTTTGTCCTCTTCCACAATAATCTTAAATGAATGGTAATAAAATTAAAAAGTAGAAGACTACAATTCTATTTATGAAAGCCTTGCTTGAATATCAGCCATAATTAGCATAAAGATTTCTCATGATAACTATACTCTAGATTTAAAGGAACACCAAACATTCTACTAATCTTCTAGCATAGTTCCTGATAAACTCAGGCTAATTACCATAGGAACACAATAGGAGTGATAGTCACTGCTAACATTCACATAATGCTTTAAGGTTTCCAAAATGTCTTGCAAATATTATTTCCTTTTATCTTCATAACAAGCCTAGGAGATTGATACTATTATTGTACTAATTTTACAGATGAGAAAAATGAGGTCTATAGTCTTTCACCCAGATTCAAACACCTTTTAATTGCTTGAGTAGATTTGAACTCAGGCCTTCCTAACAAGGTCCAATACTCTCTTCTACTCTGCCCCTAACTTCCTTTAAATTTAAGTATCTGGTTGAATAAACACCATATTTCTGCATATAAACCCAGAACTTTGTTCTTACTCTAATAGTTTTTCTTTCTCCATTTCACAAAAGTGACTCAAATAAAAGTTTATAAGACAGTTTAGACACTTTTATGTACTTGAACATTTAGCTAGATTCACAGCCATCTTTATTTTCAAATGAGTACAGCTGTAACTTGAATCCATGGCTGCTGAATTTAATCTTAAGTAGCAAAGATAATCTCCTTGGAGACAATGAACAAACTGTGCCAAGAGTTTAATGTCAACAATCTAAGATCTCTCAACACACACACACACACACACACACACACACACACATCTTGACATTTCACTGAACATCCCTCAGATCTGGGCTGTATTTTCTATAGGAACTGATTGTTGGGAATGATCCATTAGCCAACTTCAACACCAGCTTTCACTCCAGCAAGATCTTGGATCTGTTTTCATCATAAATTCAAAGCTGGCTATGACTCAGAAATAACACCGGTCTCTACAGAGCATGGAGGGAGGCCATTCATTCAAATTGTTGTTTCTGGACCTACCATCTGTTTTGGACATTGTGAAACATAAGGTACTGCCAGAAGTAAAAGTATTTGTTGAGAAAGAATAGTTGCTCTTCTTTTTCCTCAAATAACCAAAATCCTAGAGGGGAGTGGCAGTCTGAATTTGTACCTTTTATTTGTTTTTTTCATCTGTTCACAGAAAAAAGCAATTATATGTCATGGGTTATATTGGTTATGTTATATATCCTGGGTTATATTACCTGTCATAAACCAAATGCCCAATGATGCCTGAGTGACTCACTGCCTAAAGAGTAAATTAGAAAACATAAACTCAAATGTGAACAAAAGCAAAATGATGTCTATCATAGGGATCAAGATACTGAAAATCTGGCAAAGAAAAAAAAAAAGAAAAACCTCATCATTCCTTAAGGATCTTAGTATTTAGTTACAAAATATCTATGAACCCACAAAAATGTCCATCATACTGCAAAATTAGGATTGACTCCATTCATACTTGCCAACATCATTCCTCCAGCCCATCCTAGCAATTTCCTCCTCTTGATAATTAAGTTAAGACAATACTGTCAATTTATCCAATGACAATATTGTAAAAACAAATAATTTTTGCAGACTTAAAAGCTGTGACCAATGCAATGAACAACTATGCTTCCAGAGGACTGATGAGGATTATGCCTCCTGACAGAAAAGTAATGGATTCAAGATGCAAAATGAAACATATGCAATGGAAGTAGACAATGTAGAAACAGGTTTACTTGACAACGTATATCTGTTATGAGGATTTTGCTTTTCTTTTGAATGGGTGTGAGGGGTGGGAGAAAATACAAACTTATTGAAAACCAAAAGGAAAAAGGGGAAAAAAGTATTATTGTGTCTCTTAATTTCTAAAGGCCTTCTCTCAACACAAATATCCATTTTTAAAACCACACAAATAAATGTTAAAAGGGCAAAAAAGTACATTAAATTAATTTTTCCATGGATTCTAATTTCCTTTAAAGATACCCTAATTTATTTTAGAACCCACATGTCTGGATGTGGGAAGGAACATGGTATGATGGAGTTGATATTTGTCAGATATGGGTTAAAATCATGTCAATGACATACTTTGTAACTCAGGTAAGTCATTTAACCTCAGTGTCCCAGGTAACTCTCAAAAACTGTATATTGCAGAGCAGGTGCCGACCTGCACTGATAGAGGGAAATTCCTCATTGGGCATTCCCTATATCAAAGAAAGCGTAGATTCAATTCAAAATAAAATATCTGTACATATAATTATATTTATATATGTATATATATCTGTACATATAATATAAACAGTTAATATATTAATATACATGTATGCACAATATATCTGCAATGCTTTACCTTATCAATTCAAGTACATTAGTTTAACCAGACATCTGTTCTTTATCTCAGCATGGGTAGGAAATTACATATCTCATTTCCAGGATTAAAAATACAATTGAAAAGCTCCAAGAATCTGGCAGTTTTAGTCTGGTGGTAGCTGGTGGCACAGGGGACAAAGTGTTGGGCCTGAAGTTAGGAAGACCTGAGTTCAAATATGGTCTCATATACTTAATAGGTATGTAACCTTGGCCAAGTCACTTTACTCAGCTACAGTTTCCTCAACTGTAGAGGATAGCATATACCTCACAGAAGTGTTGTGAGGTTCAAATGAGATAATATTTGTAAAATTTGTAAAATCACTTAGCATAGTGCCTGACAATAGCAGGCACTATATACATGCTTATTTCCTTCCCTTCCCTTCCCTTCCCTTCCCTTCCCTTCCCTTCCCTTCCCTTCCCTTCCCTTCCCTGGATGACTATAAGATATTATGATTAGTTCACATCATGAATGCTGTTCAGGTTGGTTCAGAACACTGAACAGATAACCAAATTCCCCCCACCCACACTTCTTTCACACAACACAGACTAGTTCTGGCATTTCCCACCTTCTTCTCCTTTCTCCGTCCCACCGCACCCCAACATTGCATATGTTTAAATGCAATGAAATAGTAAAGAAACTGTTAAGCTCTTATTGTGTACCAAACATTGTGTTGAATGCTTAGCATATATACAGAAAAGTAATAGTCTTTACTCTCATTGAGTTAATATTTTAATTAGGAGAGAAAACACACATAGAAAGGATCAACTGTAGGGCAGACGAAAAGGCCCAATGATCCATCGGGTACAGTGGTAGGGCCGATGATAAAGCCCAGGAACACCCCAAGTGCAATGTCAGATCAGAGGTAAGGTTTGGTGGTCCACCATCTTCCTGAAAGAATTATAGTTAATGACTGTGCTCAGTTAAGAAATGTGAGTTACCGTATAACCACTTATTGTTGGAAATCAAGTAATGGACCTGAGTATTAAAATAAACAGTGTTCTGGGTTAGCTCCAACAGGGATGTGTATTGAGGGAGTAACCATCCACCTAGGAGGAGTTGTCTGGTACCTAATGGGATCTGAGTAATGGAGACTCATTTGGGAAGGAGAAGGGCACCCCACAGCCTGTTCTTTCTGCACCTCCAGACCCCATGGGATCTAAGTAAATACAGGTTATTTTTATTTTATTTTCAAAGCATTCCACAGGATGGTGGTACTCACAAGTGGGATGTGGAGAGAGACAATGTGATTCACATTGCTGGGAAATCTGGGAGAGAGAAACATAGAAAGAGGTGAAAGTTCAAGAGAGAGCAAAAGTCTATTGACAGACTATTAGGAAATGATCCACAAATGTGGTATTTACAAATACGCACAAAATGTTCCTGTAACATTTGAAAAGTAAAACAAGTTAAATAACTCTAGCATGTTCTATACTTTCAGATAAGCTTTCAAAACAAAATAAAAATGACAGGAAAGTTTCGGGCCACAAAAATTTCATTAGTTCATAAAATTTTTAATATTTTTCCTCAAATTTACCAGGGATTGATTCCCTCACCTATTTTCATTTGCCTCGTGGTTAACTGTGTAGGTGAGGCCATGTGGGACACTAGCCAAGAGAATATGGCCAAGAAAAAAGGGCAAAAGCAATTGAGAGTGTACTTCCAGAACCATCACTAAGCAAAATTGTAATACAGGTAAAACTGCCTTCCTAGACGTTCACCTCCTCTTTTGATACCCTCTTCCTCCTCTAAATGTTTTCTACCCAGATCAATTCTAGCATTACAGAAGTTCATTTAGCCTGAAGGTGTTTCTAATCCAATCCATTTCTAAAGCAAGATACTCCCCTCCAACTCTGTGCATATAAGACTAATGTTGTCACCACTGCTGGGACAAAGGGTTAGGGCACTGCACTCACTCCTTCTCCCTAAGTTATTTGGTTTTGCTCTGAACCAAGGCATGAGGGTCAGACTGAGGATAGTCCTGGGGAGCCTCTATCCTGTAATTAAAAGGGGCCTGGGCTCCCTTTTCTCGCATTCTGTTGCTTATTAAGGTTAAATTACCACTCCATAACCCTGAAGAAAAAAATATTTAAAGCTTAGGGTCAGACTCACATCTACAGTTTCCCCAAAAACAGCTGGCAGCGGAAGGAGTAGAAATGGACTCAATGAACAACATCAATCAAGCCCGAAACATTTATTTCCTACCCATAAAAAATAATAAAACATAAAATATTAACAAGCACAAACTGAAACTTAAAACAATATTCAATAGCATCATTATTTTTACAATCACTCAGGAAGCTTAAACTTCAACTTCATCAGAACATAGAAAAGCTTATCACATTGCTGACTGGAAATTTTACATTTCACCTCAGTTCTTCACTTTAAGTAACTCTTAGAACAGGTCTGCTGGTAAAATGGGCAAAAATGAGATAAGGGATAAGCTTCCCTTTCTTAGACTCCGAATCATTAAAAATTGTTGCACCATCCCTCTGGAAAAAATCATTTAAAGATTGGTCTAGGCTCACATTTAGGGTTTCCCCAGAAAGGATGAAGTAAAAATTCAACAATAATAGCTAGCATTTACATATCAATTTAAAATTCATAAAGTACTTTAAAATATTTTATCTTCATTTTATTCTCACTACAACCCTGGGAGGTAGGCGTTATTGCTTATCCCCATTTTACAGATGAGCAAATGGATGCAGAGGTAAAGTGACAGGATTACACAACTACAAAGTCTCTGATGGTTGATTTGCACTCTGGGCCCAGTGCTCCAATCTACTGTGACACCTCTTAGACCTCTTAGCCCTGGATTATTCCCACCATCTGAGTGGAAAGCCTTGGTTTCTACTCACTACTGAATGAAGGTGGAGAAAATCACAAATCTGTACTGACTGGTTCATGACAAATTTATGTTACATTGCTTTAATGCGCCCTCATTTTTACATTTCCCCCCACTTAGTCACTATCCCGTTCTCCACCATGGCTCTTCTAAACCTTTTCATCCTTCTTAAAGTCTAAAATCACTCACTCTCCTGCTACCCTCTCATGACATAACCTCAGAGGTCATTCCCCAAGAGCTCCCTCTGTTTCCCTCCTCATCTCACATCACCCAGATGACTTCTTTCACTATCTCTTCCTTCACCCTTGTTTCAGATAATGAAGTTACCATCTCCTTGCAAAGGCAAACACCTCTATGTGCATAAGCGATCCCATTTCATCCCTGTCTTCTCCAGCAGATTGTCACGTCTATCATCTCTACTCTCTCCCTGTCTCCTGGCAGCTTCCCTCTTGCCTATAAATTTTGTTCATGTCTTCCCCATGCTCCAAAACTGTAACGTGAGCCATCCATGCTACTAGCTATCATCCCTAACTCTTCTCCCTTTTCTGGCTAAATTCCTTGATCGGGCCCTCTATAATAGGTGCCTTCACTTCTTTTTCTCATACTCTTTTTGGCTTCATCCAGGTCATTGATAAAGATGTTAAACAAACTTGGGATGAAGGCAAACTGGTAGTAACCAAAAGCAGATTTTGTTGTCTGGGGCTTTTAACTACTGTGTTAATTTATAAACCACTTTGATAGAGGATGTTCTTAATATGGCTCACAAATAACAATTTTTATGTATTGATAATTCCTCAATAAACAGAGCTTTGGAAATAGGTATTCTACATGCCCATGGTAGTTTATAACATGTTCTTTTAGTAAAGAAGAATCATGTAATCTTAAAATTGAAAAGGATATCAGGAGCATCTACTCTAACCCATAAAATAATCATCTGATTTATTACCCTTAAACAGTAATCTCCTCTTTACAAATTTGTTGAAAAAGCATCATTCACACTCTACTTTCACTGCTGGGGAATTCACTAACTTCCACTGTAGCTCAATTTTGGACAGCCCTAATTGTTAAGAAGTTTTTCTTCATATCAAGCTGATGCCTATCTCCTTATAACCCATTGGCTGAGACCAAGCAATATAAATCCAGTTCCTTTTTAACATTACAGCCTTTGAAATATTTGATAACAATTATCTTATGTCCCCTAAATCTCCTCCACAAGAAACATCTGCATGTTCCTCAACTAAGTCCTTTATAACATGGTTTCAAATTACCTAAGCATTCTGGTCAACTTCCTTTGGATGTGTTTCAGCTTCTCGGTGTCCTTAATAAAATATGGAACTCAGAATTGAATATAACATTACACATGTGATATAACCAGAGCAGATTGAAGCTGAATTATAACGCTTTTCATTCTGGATTCTACATGTCTAAGATCACATTAATTTTTAACTTTCATATCATACTATTTCCCCCTCCAAAAAAAAATCCCAAGGATCTTTTAACATAAACTGTTGTCTAGCTAGGTGTATCAACAATGCCATATTCACAATGCCTATAGAGATTACAAATATGCTGATATAATTATCCATCACAAAATACATCAGGTTTGCCATATGGGGAAATAAACTAGAAAATTTATTAAGATACCAAAAGACTGAGTCCCAAAACCAGAAAGTGAAAGCCATCAGAGTAGTTATGACATTGGCACAGGTAGATAAAGTAGAAAGCACCCACATTCTCAAGCCTTTAAAACAGAACAGGCTACCTCAGGCAAAGGTCCTCCTCTCCCCACTCACAGCAACCACCCAGCGTCCTGGAAGCACGCTCCCAGCAGCTCCGGCCCCCGGCAGTGCTCAGCAGGAGTCCTTAGCAGAAAGTCTTGCCCCCAGCAGCTCCAGCCACGGGCTGTCCTCAGCAGGGCCCTAACACAAAAAAAAAAAAAAAAGGGCAACCGCAACCGCTGCCAACCGCCAACCGCAGGACCGTTAGCTCGGCTTTCACTTTTTCTCGCTTTCCGCTTTCTCTTGCTCTGCTATGTCAGCACGTCCATAGGGCATGGAAGATCTTTAAATCCCATAACCCTTACATCAGGTCTCCCCAGTCTTATACCTGTGAAGTGAAGTTGGTTTTTTTTTTTCTAATCTAAAAGTAAGGCTTCCTTCTTATCCTTATTAAATTTCATTTAATTAGATTTGGCCCATTGGCTCAGCCTGTCTTGAATTTTGGGACTGCTAGTTTTACCATCTGATGGATTTATTCACTCAGCTTAGTTCCTTTTGCCCACTTGATAACCATAACTTCTTAAATTCATCTCAATCACTGATAAAGATTTTAAATAAATTTAGGACAAGGGCACAGTCCTTTGGGTTCTACTAGAGTTGTCTTTTCAGGTTGACATTGATCCATTTATGAGCACTCTTTGGGTCTGCTCATTCAACTACTGTTCTAAACTTATCAAACTGGACAAAGTAAGATTTTTCCATCTTTTTTGCTTGTTTGGTTATTTGTTTTTATCATTTTAGTAACCTGTGTTACTAGGTTAGGAGGAAAGACATGTGATAAAATAAATATTGTGGCCTGGAAAGTTGTTATATTTATTATCAAAGAATTCTGTGCATGTATTTGTGGAAAAAAACAAGAGATTTTACATGCCAAAAGATAGAGATCTAGTTGGACAGCATGATACAAAGGAAAGAGCAATGCATTTTCCCTATCTGCTATGTACTATATGTGTGACCTTGGTCAAGTCACTTATCCCTTCTGGGCCCTAGTTTCTTCATCTATAAAGTGAGGAGGTTGGACTAGATGTTCTCTGAGGTCCCTCTGTCTAGTTCTACTCTATGATCCTATGGTTGCTGCTTGCTGTTAGAATTATAGACTGAGAGAAAGAAGAGGTCATTATTTTCAAGTGAATGTGCAGTATTTGTAGAATGAAAAAAATTCTGTAATCCACATTACTACATTCTATGTTATTCTCAAAATATTTACTTTAAAATTTCATCTCTTTTCTGACTGCTCATATTGAGATGTGTTGAGATGCTCTGTGCTGAGATGACTTCTGCCTTAATTCCCATGGTGAAAAGTGATCAGAATTCAATCTTCTTATTATTGTTTTATTGGTATCACTATATCCTTGAATATTTTTATTGGCATCAGGACCTTGACAAACATCTAGCTGAATGTGCCTAGAGGTAGATATCTTTCTCCTATTCGCTTGGAAGAAATTCTGATTCAGTCACAGAGTAAGCCATAGTCTCTTCCCATTCCATTAAATTGATAATATGATGTTTACATTTGAGAACTTGTTTCCTAAGTAGTGATTAATATAGAAATGATAAGGCATTTTAAAATAAATTGTCATACCAAAATCATCAAATTAATCTTTATTGCTTAAATTTCTTTGGAGGTAAAGATTAAAGGTATATTAAATTATGATTTTTTATTACAGAAGGATAGTTAATCTTTGATTAAACTTGTGACTTAGTATCCATGAATGCACAGGTTCTGGGTCTTAAAATATAGCTGATTTCTCTGCCTATAACTGCAAACCCAGAAGCTAAATTTATTTAGCAGAGGAAGTCTTTGCTGAGTATATAGAGAGCAAAACATGCTAGGACATGCATTATATGCCATCTGCACTCAAATTTTAGCAGTATGCTTAAAAATCACAGCATTCATCAATCTGTCCCACAGGTTTCTTTTTAATTTTTTAATTTTGAACTTAATAAATACCAAACAAAATAGATATTTACATATACAAAGTAGATTGATATTATATGTAAAATATGCATGAAAATGAAAATCTCTTGCATATAGCTTGCTTTTCTTTTTACACATATAATAAATTCACGGAACACTTTCCTCCCTGCCCCAAGAGGTCATGCTCACTCCCCTAATTTGCACTGGCATTAGCAGACTGTGTCCCTAAAGGGGTGACAGTCGCTACTTTCTGTGTTCTATGGGTAATGCTGTGGGGCAGCTATCCTCCTAACAGTTGTTTAGAAGCACGCATCTATTTTCTTCTCTTTCATAATAATCCACTAGACTCTTTCAGCAAAGGTATTTACTCAAAGAGGCATAGCAAGAATAGTAATTACAAAGCATTCCCCTCATCAAACCAGAGGCACACTCTCCCATGGATACTATTAACCTTAAAAGTTTGGTTAAAGGAGACAACAGGTTAGGTAATATACAGTTACAGCATTTATTCCCTTAAATTAGTGAACTTGTACATACAAAGAGTTAGAAAACAAATTCTAACTCTTGAACAAAAGATTGAGAAAGCTTAAATACATTTTAGAGACAGCCCAATTCAGGGTCAAATTTATGATTACCAGAAAGGGATTTGCCATGCCCCACAAAATGTTTAGATAAGAAAAGTTTCCATTATTCAAGATAGTATTTTAGGTTCAGAGTCTCATCCTTGGCAGAAGAAAGAATGCTCTTAAATTAGTCCTGTCTGTGGTTATTTATATAGGAAGAGATATTCTCTGAGTTTACTTGGAGAACAAAAAAGCTGTTGGGTCTGTTTGGAATTTATGATCTCTGTTTTCCTCCTATAAGGAGTATGTCCCAAGATAATGGGAAATCCCACTTTCAGCCCTATCTGGTCTCTGAAGGTATTTTTAAAGGAAAAGGTATTTTTAAAGCAAAGCAGTCTGTCTGATTAATTCAGACCTTGGCCAAAGATATGATATTTAATGATTATTAATATACATAAAATCCATGGAGCAAAGAGTGAGTGTGAAATTAAAGTACAATGGGAACTTTACAGTCATGGTCAATGGAACTCACAACTCTGAAATTGTAGTCTTTTCTTTTTCTGGATGGTCCTCACAGTATTTACTGTGAGGTATGGGGATGGATGAATTGCTGGGCTGCTCAGAGCTAGACTGATTCCTCTTAGAGCACTGCATCACTACTGTACAGATGGCCCAGCTAGGGTTGTTCTTTATAGGATATGGTATTTAGGGTGGATCGGACATCCTCCTGGATTAGGTCAAGGAAGTCATGCAATGAATACTGTGATTCCTTACTGGGGTTGGCTGCTGCCAGCCTAGGCTGGGAAGGCCATGCAGCCATTGAACAGCAACTGCCAGACAAACCCAGGAAGGTTGTGCTACCACTTGTCTCTTCTCAGAGGTATCATTACTTGGACAGGTCAATTCATTGAATTTCCTGACTTGCTCTTTGAAGGACAGCCTTTTCTACCTCCAGCCCCTGGCTTGGCTGGGTGGTACTGTGCTTTCTCTTCATCTGAAGTGTTACAGCTAGAGTGCTACAGAGCTTTTAGCTAGGACAATGACACTTGGCTTATCAGCAGCAGAAACCTTTCCTTTCCAGAATCTTGGCTTCATGTATCCTGGAAACAGGTTCATTGTATCACTGATCTCTTTATATGCAAATGAACTGTTCAAGCCTAAGATCCTTTCTAACACAGGGCAATATCTCTTTTCTTATCCAAAGGCTTTCCCCTTTACATTACAAGGTCTTTGTTCTTTTTTTTTTTTTTTTTTTTCTTTTTGGAGGAGGGAGGGCAGGACAATTGGGTTTAAATGACTTGCCCAAGGTCACACAGCTAGTAAGTGTTAAGTGCCTGAGGCTGAATTTGAATTCAAATCCTCCTGACTCCAGGGCTGATGCTCTATTCACTGTGCCACCTAGCACCACCAAGGTCTCTGTTCTTTATCCTCTACAAACCTTCAGCTCAGTTTTCACTGGGGCATCCTATTTTGCATACAATATGTTCCTTTAAAGCTATCCCATAAAATCTGTTTTCTTTTGAGCTTCCTTTTTGTTCACTTTTGTGTAATTTTTAATGCTGAAATAACCCTCTTTTTTTTTTTTTGGCAGCACTATCACTAGCTCCCCTCACCCCTTCCACATATAAACCACCACAAATGATAAGTAAAAAATACAATCCTAGGGGCGGCTAGGTGGTACAGTGAATAGAGCACTGGCCCTGGAGTCAGGAGGACATGAGTTCAAATCCAACCTCAGACAACACAAAAACTAATCATGTGACCTTGGGCAAGTCATTTCATTGTTCACTTTTCTTTCTTTTTTAAAATTTATTTATTTTTTCTTTTTGGATGGGGGAAGGTAGGGCAATTGGGGTTAAGTGACTTGCCCAAGGTCACATGGCTAGTTTTGTGTTAAGTGTCTGAGGACAGATTTGAACTGAGGTCCTCCTGACTCTAGGGCTGGTGCTCTATTCACTGCGCCACCTAGTCGCCCCCTTTCTTTTAAAAAAAATATTTTCTTCCAATTACTTGTAAAAGCAATATTAACATCTTTTTAAAAAAATTTTAATTCCAAATTCTTTCCCTCCTTCCCTTTCCTCTCCCCTTATTGAGAAGGTAAGCAATCCAATATAGGTTATAGATGTGCAGTCATGAACATAATATATAAGGTATGCTTTGATCTGCATTCAGACTCCATCAGTTCTTTCTCTGAAAACTGATAGCATTTTGCACCATAAATCCCTTGGAATTGTCTTGTATTACTGAAAATAGCAAAATCATTCACAGTTGATCTTCATACAATATTTCTGTTACTGTGCATGCTGATCTCCTGGTTCCACTCACTTCACTTAGTATCAGTTCATGTAAGTCTTACCAGGTTTTTCTGAAAGCATCTTGCTCACCATTTCTTAGAGTACGATAGTATTCCACCACAATCATATACAACAATTGGTTCAGCCGTTCTTCAACTGATGGGCATCCCTTCCATTTCTGATTTTTTGCCACCACAGAAAAAAAAAGCTGCTATAAATATTTTCTTTTTTGTTTTGGGATACAGACATAGTAGTGGTATTGCTGAGTCAAAGGGCATGCACAGTTTTATAAATCTTTGGGCATAGTTCCAAATTGCTCTCCAGAATGATTGAATCAGTTCACAACTCCACCAATAGTTGCATTGATGCCCCAGATTCCCCATATCCCTTCTAACATCTGTGCTTCTTCTGTTATATTAGCCATGGATGTGAGGTGGTACCTCAGAGTTGTTTTAATTTGTATTTCTCTAATCAATAGTGGTTTAGAGTATTGTTTCCATATAATTATAAATAACTTTGGTTTCTTCATCTGAAAATTGCCTGTTCATATACTTTGACCATTTATTTTTGACCATATATAATTGGGGAATGACTTTGTATTCTTATAAATTTGACTCTGTTCTCTATACATTTGAGAAATCAGGCCTTTATCAGAGAAACTTGCTGTAAAAATATTTTCACAGTTATGATTACTGTTTATGTTCCTCCTCCCTATTTTCCCCTGTTTATCCTTCCCTTTGTCCTTTCACTATGTCCCATCTAAAAAATGATTTTCTCCTAACCGCCATCTCTTCCAATTAGCCTCCCTTCTATCAGCTCCCCCCCCCTCTTATCTCCTTCTTCTCCAACTCCCCTGTAGGATAAGATAAATTTCTATACCCAACTGAATGTATATGTTATTCCCTCTTTGAGTCAATTCTTATAAGAATAAGGTTCAAGTATTGCCTGCTATGGTGAATGAAAGATGAAATGAATGAGGAAAGAAAGGTTGGAGTTCCCAATTATTTTGATTTATTAGTCTGTCATGCATGCCATTTGCCTAACAAATCAAGACCAGGACTCTTTCTTAGCTTAGGGCTGGATCCCAAATATAGGGGGAGATAGACTTTTATGCATGAAAAACAATTAATCAAACAAGGCCAATTAATTGACAATGAAACAAAGATCAGGTAATCTATTTTCTAATCAGAAGAAAGATAATGGACTTTCCAAGTAGGGAGGGAAAAAGTGAACGAATGTGATTTTCTGAAATCATAAAAAGAGGAGTCCCACTTCCCCTAACTGTAAACAATCAGAGGAACATAGAAACAATAGCCGATTGATCAGTACAGGATCAGTGTTCAGATAAGACATGAATAGCCTGAGATGTACAATGTAAAAAGTTTATTCTTTATGATTTCTCTTTCAAACCTGAAAGGAAGCCTACTTTTCTATGCTTTTTCTTTAGTCCTCTGTTTGAATGTCACATTTGCTGTTCAGTTCTGGTTTTTTTTCATCGGGAATGCTTGAAAGTCATCTATTTCATTAAATATTCATCCTCTTTCCCCCCCTCCCCCTCCCCAAGGACTATATTCAGTTTTGCTGGTGAGGTGATTTTTGGTTATAATTCTAGATCCTTTGCCTTCTAGAATATCGTAATCCAATACTTCACCTCCTAATGTAGAAGCTGTTAAATCTTGTGTGATCCTGACTGTGACTCCATGATATTTGAGTTGTTTCTTTTTGGCTATTTGCAATATTTTGTCTTTGACCTGGGAGTTCTGGAATTTGACTATAATATTCCTGGGAGTTTTCCTTTTGGGATCTCTTTCAGGGGGTGAGAAGTGGATTCTTTCAAGTTCTATTTTACCCTCTGGTTCTAAGATGTTGGGGGCAGTTTTCTTTTGAAATATAATGACTAAGCTCCCCCACCACCTTTTTTGATCATGGCTTTCAGGTAGTCTAATGATTCTTAAATTATCTCTCCTATATCTATTTTCCAGGTCAGTTGTTTTTCCAATGAGATATTTCACATTTTCTTCTATTTTTCATTCTTTTGATTTTGTTTTATTGTTTCTTGATATCTTGTGGAGTCATTAGTTCCCACTTACTCAATTCTAATTTCTAAGGAATTCTCTTCTTTAGTGAGCTTTTGTACATCCTTTTTCATTTGACCAATTCTGATTTTTAAGGAGTTCTTAAACTGTCTCAAACTTCAAGTTTTGGGTTTTTTTGCTGCTCTTTTCAGAGACAGTTCTAGGGGTCTGTAAATTTTCAGTTCTTCCAAAGTTAGGTACTGGGAGAAACAGGATTTGGGGACACCTTGGTAGGGTGAGGGGGGTTACCCCGGGAGAACTGCCATAGCCCACTGCTCCCCTCACAGTAAACCAAGCAGTGTTCCACTCCTCTAGTAAAGACAAAGCTAAAGTGAGTGAAGGAAGCGTTTATTATGATTCTTGCAAGAAGTGGGCATGTGGCACCCATAGGGAAACACATGTGCTGGGCAGAAGCAAAACTGAGCCTTTTATTGGTTAGTACTTCCTGGTCCCTCCCTTCAGAACTGGGATTGGTCCTGGCTCCCCTGGGTTACAATATTTCTAACCCACCCATTACATGCTGCTTCTTAACCTGTTCCCTCCTTCCAAACACAGCTCTACATGAGTCTCATGTTCAAAAAATGGAAGGATTATGTATGCATGGGCATGTAAGTTACTGTGCATGAAGGTTATTAGGCATGTGCAGTAGTGAGGTCTCAGTGACCAGGGATAAACTCATTTGTACTTTTCAAGGTTTCCAGCCTCTTAGTTTCCTAGAAATAGGGGCCCTGACCATAATTCTTGCAAGGCAGACTGTGCTTATCTGCTAACCTTGTACAATTCAGCAAACTCCTTATATGGCACTATCTGTGGAAGCAGGACTCCATATGGTGCTAGACTCTACTCAGTGCCAGGAAAAGACCCTTGTAATCTCCTTCTGCCCACTTGTCTGACTCCCTTCTCATCTGCGAACTGAGAGCTCTGGAAGCTGCTGCAGATTCAGTCACCCCCTATGGTCTTGCTAGGGTATGTCTGGATTGCACTCTATTCTCACCGCAATGAAACAGACCTTCCCTACCAACCTTAAGTTGTCTTGGGCTAGGAAAATCTTTTACCCTGTCTTTCTGTTGGTTCTGCTGCTCCAGAATTAATTTTGAGGTATTAATTTAAAGTTGTCTGAAGAGGAATTTGGGAGGGCTGAAGTAATCCTTGCTTTTATTCTACCATGCTGCTGAATATAATTTTCCCATTGATAACTTTTCTTAAATCTTCCAAAGTAATTTGTATTTATAATATCATTATTGTCTGGCTCATTCTCATGGTTCTGCTCACTTTGTTCTGGATCAGTTTGTACAACTCTTCTCAGGTTTCTCTGGAGGTATACCTTTCATCATTTTTTAAACTGTGTCTTAATAACATTCTATTCTATTCATATATACCACACTTTGTTAGGCAATTCTCCATTTAATAGGCATATTTTAATTTCTTTACTACCACAAATAGAACTGCTATGACTATTTTTGTACATATGGGTCTTTTTCCCTTTGGTTTGATCTCTTTGGGGTAGAGACCTGATATGATTGGGTCAAAAGATATGTATTGTTTTGTGAGCATAATTCTGCTCTAACCCTTTATTTTAACTGAATGGATATTGATTTTTCAAATGTTCCATTTAAACAATAGTTCTCGGGGCGGCCAGGTAGCACAGCGAGTAAGAGCACCGGCTCCAGTGGCTTAGGGGGGCCAGGTGGCTCAGCGAGTAAGAGCACTGGCTCCAGTGTCGCGATGACCTGGATCAAATCCGGGCTCAGATACTCAGCACCACACCCAGAAATAATAACTGGCCATGTAACCTTGAGCAAGTTACTGTTAACCCCAATTGCTTTTAAAAATAAACAAATAAATAATAGTTCTCTAATAGATTGTCCCCTTTATCATTTCCATTGTCTCATTCGACTTTGGTTTCTACCTGCCTACTACTAGCTCTCCAGCAGCTTACAAATATGTCCATTTCTCCCCTATCCTTAAGATACAGTTTCTTGTCTTTCTCCTTTTTATGACTAAGTTCCTTTAAAAGACCATCTACAATAGGTATAGGCACTTCCTCATCTCTCATTCTCTTCTTACCTCTCTGCAGTTTAGCTTCCAACCTCATCAGTCAGGGTCAGCTAGGTGGTGCAGTGAATAGAGCACCGGCCCTAGAGTCAAGAGGACCTGAGTTCAAATCCGGCCTCAGACACTTAACACAAAACTAGCTGTGTGACTTTGGGCAAGTCACTTACCCCCAATTTCCCTACCTTCCCCCTTCCAAAAAGCAAACAAAAAAACCTCATCATTCAACTAAAACTATTCTCTCCAAAATTATTAATGATCTTTTGCTTGCCATATCTAATGACCTTATTAATTAATCTAATGGTCTTATTGATCTTCATCTTCACTTATCTGTAGCTTTTAACACTGAGATGAATGAAAAGTCTGAGGGAGAGAGTTTCTGAGTAATTAATAACCTGTTTATTAATTAGGCTAGCAAATAATCGATAAATCAAGGTCAGTTGTTTCTCAGGTAACCAAAGACCAACCTTGGAGATCATTGAATGCTTAAATATATTTGGAAAAACATATATTCTGTTCCCCACAGAAGTATATCAACTCTGATTGGTGAACAATCAATGATGAGGGGGAGGGGGGCCTATATGAGGAAGGAAAAAAACCTGGACCATGGTGTTAATAATTGGTTATTAACAGAAAAAACAACAATTTCTCTCAACATTGTTGATCACTCACTTCTTGATACTCTCTTGTCTCTAGGCTTTCATGACAATATTTAGTCCCAATTTTCCTCCTACCTACCTGACCTATGCTTCTGTAATGTAATGCCAAGCAAAGGCAACTTCCCAGGTTCAAAATACCAGCATAGGTGCTCTCTATTTTATTCAGTGACAAACCAAGAACAGAGAAGATCAAAACATGACATCATTCAAAATGCAGCATTTACTAAGGGTGATTAAATAATCTCCAAGTACTACCCCACCCCAGGACCTTCCAATCATTCAATCAATTACAAAGTCCCTGTTCTAAATACTTCTCCACCCCTAGGCTATACCTTAATTAAGTCCACCACAAAGCCCCTCTTCTCAAATGGAGATTAGTTTCCAAATATAAGGTCAAAAGTTCCCCACCCCTGGATCACAATTGAATCTACCCCAGAGTTATATCAAGTTTAAGCACAGCACTTAATACCCAAATGGAGGTCTTTTCTTCATCTTTTTTTTTTTTATTAAGCAATCAGGGTTAAGTAACCTGCTCAAGGTTACTCGGCCAGTTATTTCTGGGTGTGGTGCTGAGTGTCTGAGCCCGGATTCGATCTCCAGGTCGTTCTGACACTGGAGCCGGTGCTCTTACTCGCTGTGCTACCTGGCCGCCCCATCTTTTCTTCATCTTGACAGGAGGCAAGTTCTCAGCAATCTTAGTTCCTGGGGAGACAAGGCTTAGCAAGGCCATAAGATACATAGCCAGTCCCTTCATGAATTTATCCTCTGTCTGTAGAACAATCCTAGAACCCCTGAACACATTAGCAAAGCCCTCTCCCAGGATTTCTGTAAACATACAACAAGAAAATCCTTCTTCAGGGCTTCTGAACAACAGAAAGGCTCCCAGACCCCTGCAACAACAGCACTGTCCTTCACCAGTGGACAGTATTCATTCTGTCTGCAGGACAGTCTCCAGACC
>NW_027185867.1:2502417-2520602 GCF_028583685.1 Petaurus breviceps papuanus | reverse complement strand
TCACCAGTGGACAGTATTCATTCTGTCTGCAGGACAGTCTCCAGACCCCTGCAACAACAGCACTGTCCCTCACCAGTGGACAGTATTCACTGTCTGCAGGACAGTCTCAGGGCTTCTTAACCAAATGCCAGGTTCCAGGACTTCTTCAACAGGACAGTCTTTCACCAGTGGACAAATCTGGCAAAATAACATCAAAACAGACAGACAAAGTACCAGCAAAACAGCCATGTCTCCTCAGTCCTTGGCAGCTCAGGGGGCAGGTCTCAAAAGTCCAGGGCGATTCAAAGCGGCCACCAGCAATTCTCTTAGTCTCTCTCTCTCTCCACGAGGTGCTGCTTCCAAAAAGGTCTTCCGCCTCTCTCTTATCTCTCCAAATCTACATCACCAGCTCCTCCCAGTTCAGGACTTTCTTTTCACATCAAAAAGTCCATCCCACAGGTGGGATTAACAAGCTCTGGGTTTTAACACAATCAGTTTGAAAACCAAGCCAATACAGGGGAATCTTTAATTGCCATTACTATCACAGCTTCTTAGGTATCTTTGCTGCATTTTCATTCTGGTCATACCCACTATCCATAAGTATACCACTGGACTTTATGTTAGGCATTCTTCTCTTTTTCCTCCATACTATTTCACTTGGTAATCTCATTAGCTCCAATGGTCAGAGGAGAAAGAGTGACTCTTTTGTGAAGGAAAACTAGGCCATCTTTTGCCTCAATTCTTGCCTTGCCTTTAATTACTGAATGGGTATTGCCTCGGACAAACTGAGACCTGGGAAAAAGATTAGCTTAAGACAAGGTCTCCCATTGCAACCAGGATCATCACCAGTCATCTTGACCTATGTCTTGCCACTGGACTCTGCTGACTCTGGAGAAGAGAGTGAGGCTGATGATTGTACAGCTCTGCCTCACTTAAATCCAATTCACTTGCAAGTAAGACATCCTCCTCCTGATGTCATTGGTCCTCTTTGAGAATGAAGGATGAACAACAACAATAGCTTCCATGGATTCAATCATCATCTCTCTGCAGATGGCTGCCAGATCTACTTGTACAGTTCTAACCTGTCTACTGAGCTCCAGTGTCTCATTTCCAATTGCCTATTGGTAATCTCAAACTGGATGTCCTGTAGACATCTTAAACTCAACATGTCCAAAACTGAACTTATTATCTTCCTCCCTGAGCCTTTCCCTCTTCCTAATTTTCCTCTAATTGTCAAGGGCACCACCATCCTCCCAATCCCCCAGGCTTGCAACCTTACTCTGTCACTCCCCATAATTAATTTGTTGCCAGGGGTTGTTGATTTTGTCTTCATGACCACTCTGGCCTATATCTCCTTTTTCCTCTGACACTGTCACCACCTTGGTACAGGCCTCCATCACCTCAAACTGAGACTACTGCAGTAGCCTGCTGGTTGGGCTTCCTGACACAAGTCTCTTCCACTCTAGTCCATCTTCCACTCTGCTGTCAAAATGATCTTCCTAAAGCTCATGTCTAACTATATCATCCCCTTACTCAGTAAACTCCATTGACCTCCTCTTACCCCTAGGATTAAATATAAAATTTGATGTTGGGAATTCAAAGCTTTTTATAACCTGCCCTCCACTACTCCTCTCCATCATGTATTCTCAGATCCAATAACACTTTTTTCCCTTATGTTCCTCACACAAGGCACTCTATCTCCTGACTTCAGGCATTTTTACTGACTGCTCATCATGACTTCACCTCTGTCTCCTGGCTTCCCTGGCTTCCTCCAAGTTCCAGCTAAAATTCTATCTTCTATAAGAATCCTTTACTAATCCCTCTTAATTCTAATGCCTTCCCTCTATTATTTCAATTTATCCTCTCTATAGCTCATTCACACATAATTATTTACATGTTTCTCTCATTAAAGTGTGAGTTCTTTGTGAGGAGGAACTGTCTTTTTGTCTTTCTTTGTATTTCCTGGTGTTTAAATTGACATTTCTCTAATTATTTATCTGACATTACTGCTAATTATCATCTAATTAGAGATACAATGATTTAAAAGATTTTTCATAGAGCCAAAAGCTTGGATTTCCACCTTTGAGAACTGGCTATTCATATTCTTTGATTATGAGGAATGACTTTTGTTCTAATATATTTGAATCAGTTCTTTAGATAACTTGGCTAGCAGAGAAACTTGCTACAAAGATTTTTTCCCCCAATTAACTTTCCTTTCCAATTAGAACTATAATGACTTTGTTTGTGCAAAAACTTTTCAATTTTATGTGATCAGAATTGTGAAATATTCCATTTTATCCTCTATGATCCTCTCTCTCCCCCTTGTTTGGTAATAAATTCTTCCTTAATCTATGACTGTGAAAGGCATTTCCTTCCCTACTTTTCTAATTGTTTTATGATATAACCTCTTAGATCTAGGTCATTTATCTATTTGCGTTTGCTATGACATATGGTATGAGACATTAGTGTAAACTTAATTCTCTGTCAGACTGATTTCTGGTTTGTTTGTTTTTTTTAGCAATAGTGAGTTCTTACTCTAGTAGTGGAGGTATTTGAATGATCGAAAACTGTTACCATGTTGTCTTATTTTTGAATATTGTATACCCACTTTTTTCAACTGATAAGCTTTTCTATTTTTAAAATTTTTTGTTGTTTTTTGGAGGGGGGTCGGCAGGGCAATTGGGGTTAAGTGACTTGCCCAAGGTCACATGACTAGTAAGTGTTAAGTGTCTGAGGCCGGATTTGAACTCAGATCCTCCTGACTCCAGGGCCAGGGCTCTATACACTGTGCCACCTAGCAGCCCCTAAATTTTGTTGTTGTTTTTTTTAAGCTCTCTAAAGTTATCCTCTGGTAATTTGATTGTTGTGGAATTGAATAAATAATTTAGGTAATATTTCCATTTCTTACACTATTGGTAACCAAACCATGAGTAGTTAATATTTCTCCAATTATTTGTCAGTCTTCAATTCTGTGTGTGTCCTTTCTAAATGTATTATATAATTTCTGTGTATCTATTCTGTAATGTAGACTTCCCCAAATTTTCCAGAATCTAGTACTTTGAATGGGATTTCTATATCTCATTCTGCTGGGTTTTGTTGATAGTACTAAACAAAAATATCAATGATTTATGTGAGCTTATCTTATATCTTGCAACTTTGTTGAGGTTATTGCTTGAATTAATTAAAACTTTAGAGTTTCATGAATAGACCATTATGTTATCTGCAAAATGTGATAGTTTTGTTTCTCTGCTTATGCTTAATTCCCTGATTTATTTTCCTTGTCTTGTTCTATCTAGTATTTCTAATACCATACCAAATAATGGGGTTGATAATGAACCTCTGTTTAATCTCTGTTCTTATTGGAAAGACCTCTAGCATTTCATTATTACATAAAATGTTGGCCTTCGGTTTTTTTTAATATACTATTTACCATAATAAGAAAAGGTCCACTTATACTTACTGTTTTTAATGTTTTAACAGAAATGGATATTTTGTCAAAAGCTTTTTGGCTCTATTGCTAAATTCATGTGATTTTATTCTTCTTACTAAAATAGCCTATTATGTATATATCTTTCCTATTATGTTGGCATGTATTTGGGCAAAAATAATTTTGATAATTTCTTTTATGTAATCTTCATTTGTAGTGAATTCTTATTTTTTGTTTTTGATGTTTGCAATTTGCTCTGTTTTAATCAGATTAGCTAGCTATTACTTATTTTTATTAGTTTTTAAACTTAAACTTTTTCTTTATTGTTATTAGCCATATTTTTTAACCTAGAATTTCTGGATTTTAGCTATGAAGTTCCTGGAAGTTTTCATTTAGGTTTTTTTCAAGAGGTGAATTCTTTCTATTTTTTCCTTGCCCTCTGGTTCTAAAAGTTCTGAACAATTCTGATTTTTTTTTGGTCATAGTTTTCCGTTTGTCTGATATTTTAAATCATCTCTCCCTAAACTGTTTTCCAGGATAAATTTAAAAAATAAGATATGGCTTATATTTTCTTCCTTTTTTCAATTTTTAAATTTTTTCTCATATTTCTGATTGTCTAATGAAGTCATTGATTTCTTTTTCATCCATTCTAATTTTTAGGGGGCTCATTGCTTTGACAAGATTTTGTACTTCTACTAAACTCTTTATTCTCCTTCCAATTATTTCCTCTAGAGCTCTCTTTTAATTTATAACATTTTTTTAAATCCCTCTCTTTAAAAAAAAATCTATTCCAGGAATTCTAATAGACCTCATGGACTTCTTAGTGGCTATGGTTAGAAGCTCTTTCCTCTAGAAACATACATGCATTAAGTACTTTACTATACACTGGGCAGGGCAGGTAGGTAGCAATGGATAGAGCACCAGGCCTGAAGTCAGGAAGACCCAAATCCAAATCTGGCCTCAGATATTTGCTAGCTGTGTGACCCTGGACAAGTCATTTAACCCTGTTTGTCTTACTCGTCTGTAAAATGAGCAAGAGAAGTCAGACGGAACTAAATGATTGAACAACAAATATGCCAGGCACTGTGGTAAATAATGGAGATACAAATACAGTAGAACAAGATGATCTCTATCAGGGGCAGTCTGGAATCAGCTCATACCAGCTTAAGAGAGTCCATTGTTAAATTTTCACTGTGAGCATTTATATATCAGAAATTAGCAAAAACTACAAACAAGGGCTTGATTTATTATTTTGCTAATTATCTAGACTTAAGAAAATGCTAGAGAAAATGTTAATAGTACAGATTAAACTCAGTGTTTGGGCGTGTATGGGTGTTAGAGAATTAAACATTTACCAGTACAGCTCTAGTCCCTACTCTCACAGGCCTTGCTAGAAGACAAACCAGAAAGGGGATCTGGAAAGTGGGGAAGGGGCAAGGTTGCTGGTGAGGAAGTGAAGCAGTCTAGAAAGTGATCTGAACATGGCAAGGGCATCTTGTGAAATAATGGTCTTGGTCAAGGACTCACCAATCAGAAGAGCAGGCCCCAGGGTCAGAGAATCGTGAAATGAACAAAGCTACTGGTAAGAAAGTGGAGCAGTCTGGACAGGTTTATGTCCTGAAAGTCCCTGTATCCATTAAGTTTATTTATCATCAATGCCTTATGTTAATTCATCTTTTCAGCTTTACTTCCTAAATTGGGACTTTTTGTCAAAGCCAGCTTCCTATTGCTCCCACTAATTTGAATGAGATGGTGGGCCCCAGTTTGGTCCTACTATGTATTGTCTGGGGTCCTCTTTGCTAGCTCTTCATTTTTCTCTTGTCTGCTATGTGCAAAGTGCTGGCAGGTCTCAGGTTTACCCCTATCTTCTGGATACTTGAAATATTCAAGAATTGTGGCACGTGTTAACTTGTTGACAATTTTCTGTCTCTGGGGCTAGTGAGTTGAACCTTTCTATCTTAGAAGTAACTTTGTCCCAGCTACTAGTCCCAGAGCTCCACTGTGGGGCTGACTTGGTAGAGTGTTCAGATCCTCAACCCATTTTCACTGATGGATTGGCCAAGTCAGGCATGGAAAAAGCTGGGGCCTTCTGATTTCCAATGCTGTCTAACTAGAAGGCCTCTCAGTATTGTGCTTTCTCTATACAACTCTTTTGCTAGGCCATCTCCTTAATTACCTGTAGGCTTCTGTACCCTTTTGTGCTAGTGTTATTTTTGTTATCTTTTGGGGAATACATGGGTGCAAATTGGGCTGTTTTGGTCCTATTCATTTAACCATTTTGACTGGAACTCTATCCCCCAGTTTTTAAATATTCAATGGCTACATGAAAATTCAGAATAAAAGTAGTAGTAAACAAGTGTTGGATTTAAAGTCAGGAAGATCTGGACTCAAATCCTGCTTCAGCTCTATGACCCTAGGCAAGTCATTTAACTTCACTATGCCTTAGTTTCCTTTGCTAGCTCATCACTCACATCACAAACCTTAACCATGAGCATTCAGCAAGACTCAGTTTTGGATTCCTTTCTGTTCTCTCTCTCTAGACTCACTTTCTTGATTACCTCCTCAGCTTCCTAGGTTTAACAATTAACACTATGCAGATCTTTATGTTCAACTCAACCCAAGCTTTCAACTCTGGATTACCCACCACCTAATAACATTTCAACCTGGATGTTCCAGTAAACTCAAACTTAACATATGTAAAACCAAACGTTATCTTTTTACGTTTTCCCCTAAACCTTATTCTCTTCCAAACTTTCCTATTTCTGTCAAAGACACTACCACCTTCTTGATGTCTCGGGGTCACAGTCTTATCCTAGACTCTTCACTCTCCTTCACCCTACGTAGTACATCAATTGCTAAATCTTGCACTTTCTACCTTTATAATATTTTTCACATCCTATCGGTGGCAGGACCAGGATTGCCTTAATTTCCTCAATAGGAATTAGTTTTCCCTAAAAGGTAACAAAGTTGTCCCCTGGAACTTGATTGACTCCTTCCTCCCTTGTAACAACTTCTTGCTCACCAAAGGGCATTTAAAAAGTCACATTCAGGTGGAGTTGGGGCCTTTATGTTTTGGTGGATGTCTGAAGACCATATCAGTCACCTATCTTTCTCTGCTGACCAGACAAGTTTCCATGTGGAGCCAAGGGGAAAGTTAAGATCCACTGTAGCCTACTCTTGAGTATAGTCAGCAGATTAGGATGAGACAAGATGGCCTTGCAGTTCTTCTCTTGTTTGGGTTGAGAAAAGAGGGCTGAAAATACCGAGGGTGGGGTGATCAGATGTGGGTTCCCTTAAATGGCTCCTGCTTGCAAGAATACTCCTAATGGTGCATGAGGAGTCCTGTCTAGTCTACTTAGACAGCTAGGTGGCTCAGAGGCAGCTAGGTGGTGCCAAAGTGCACAGAGAACCAGGCCTGACGTCATTAAGATCTGACTTCAGATCAGCCTCAGAATCCAGGCTCAGCCACTTAGTAGCTGCAAGTCACTGAACCTCCATCTCAGTTTCCTCAATGGCAAAAAGAGGTTAATAATAGTACATGCCTTGCAGGGTTGTTGTGAGGATCAAACGCAATATTTGTAAAGCACTTAACATAGTGGCCGGACACAGTACACAAATACGCATTCCCTTCTCTTCCCTGTCTCTGTGACAGGGAGCAGGCTCTTGTTCCCAAGGTTGGGTACCAGAAGATACTGCCCTGGGAATGAAGAGTCAAGCCCGACATCCCCTGGGTGCTTATTGTTTTGTACAAGATGGACTATCATCATAATAAGACTGAAAATGAACAGGGACAATGCCTTCAGCATTGAAAAGAGAAAAAGGTCTTTGCTTTCAGGGACTGCGTAAGCTGAGGGGCAGCACATGGAGGTGGTGGATGCCAGGTGACAGATCTCTCCTAAAAGTACCAGGTACTGACAGACAAGAACTCATTCTATGACCTTTGATGGAGAGGTTTAAGTTCTTGCTGAGATCAGAGCTATGAGACATAGGAATTCCCATCAGTGGTAAGAAAATTCCAGGATTATTCTATTACTGCTACTGCTACCTGGGTGACTCCCTGCCCTGAGGGAACACTGAGCTTCTGTGGTTGCAGAAGTTCAAACTGAAACCTGATGAGTCACAGGAACAATGGCTCTCAGGGAGAAGGAAGCCACTATTAGCAGACTTCTTCGGGCTGGGAGAGTTCTCTGAGGACGGACTTTTAAGAAAGTCAATTAAATCTCTTAGAGCCTCCAGATAAGGAATGTTTTTTTATGGTTCTGTAGGTGTCTGAGATGTTTGCACATAGTCCCCATGAAGACGATGTCTCACTGCAGGATCTGAGGATCTGAAAGGAAGAAAGAGGCAAGTTTCTAAAGGAAATGGGTTTGAGAGGTGACCCAGTCTATCTCTCTCAACATTTCCCCTCAAACAACTTCAAAATAATAATTAAATAAAATTTTGGAGTAGTAGAGCCAACAAATGTCAGGGTGAGATACTTTTCTGGCCTAAGAAAACTTAGGAAGTTCTTAAGAGAGGTCTGTGATACTGGGGTAGAGACCTGTCTGCAGCACAGGAACACAAAGGCAGCCACACCAACAGCAGCAGCACCTTTCAGGAGCTCTCAGCCCAGAGACAGTAAGGGGGTCTGACAACTGGTCAGAAAGAGATTACAAGGGACCTTTTGCTGGCACTGACTGGAAACTATATTGCCCAAATGCAAATCTGAATTGCAGTTGCAGAGTGTAGAAGAGCATGTGTGGCTGGTCATAGGGGCCCTGGTTACACTTCCAAGGCAGATAGGAACACTGGTGCTTATGGCTGCAGGAAAGCCAAAAAGAGCGTTCGCGTTTGTGGGTACAGGGGAACAGGTTCCCTTCCTGGATAAAGACCAAAGCACAGAACATGAAAGTAGTGACCATACCTCTCCCTAGATCACATCACCTCAGAAGCACCAAAAAAACTTGAAGATCCCCAGAATTAACTCTGAAAACAGCACAAAAAACCCTGAAGATTGGGATAGTGCCTCCTCACCTGCAGGTGAGCAGAGCTCAACTTTTACATGAAATTTAAAGTTAAGAAATAGGTTGGAAAAAGGAGCAAACAACAAAAAACAAGTAATTTGATTGTAAAAAGTTACAACAGTGACAGAGAAGAATAAGACACAAACTCAGAAGAATATAATAACATGAAAACAACTACAACCAAAGTCTCAAAAGAAAAATGCTAATTGCACCCAAGACAAAAAAGAATTCCTAGAAGAGTTAAACACAGAGATAAGAGTGGCAAAGGACAATTGAGAAAAGAAATGACAGTAATAAAAGAAAATTATAAAAAGAGAATTAACAGCTTGGGTTTTTAACAGGAACAAAAGTTCATTGTAGAAAAGAACTCCTTAAAAAGTAGAATTGGCCAAATGCAAAAAGAGGTACAAAAGCTCATTGAAGAAAATAATTCCTTAAAAATTAGAATTGGGCAAATGGAAGTTAGTGATTCCATGAAAAATCAAGAAAAAAATAAAACAAAATCAAGAGATTGAAAAAAATAGAAGAAAATGTTAAATATCTCATTGTCTTAAAAAACAAAAATTAGGCAACTGCAAACTAACGAAAATATAGGAAAAAATGCAAAATAGCTCACTGAAAAAACAAATGCCCTGTCAATTAGATAAAGAAGAGGTAAGTTAAGAATTATTGGACTACCTGAAAGCAGTGATCAAAGAAAGAGCCTAGACATCATATATTTAAATTGTCAAGGAAAACTGCCCCAATATCTTAGATCCAGAGAGTAATCGAGAAATTTAAAGAATCCACCAATCCCAAAAGGAGGACCCCCAGGAATATTATAGACAAATTCTAGAACTCTTTGGTCAAAGGGAAAATACTGCAAGCAACCAGAAGGAAACAGTTCAAATACTGTGGAACTACAGTCAATATTTTATCAATTTAATTAAATTTAGTTAGATATAGTTATTTCCACATTAAAGGAGCAAATGGCTTGGAATATGACATTCTAAAAGGCAAAGGAACAAGAATTATAATAAAAAATAACCTACCCAGCAAAGTTGAATATGGTCCTTCAGGAGGAAAACAGACTTTTAATAAAACAATGGTCTTTCAAGCACTCCTGATGAAAAGACCAGAGTGGAATACAAAATTCGACATTCAAACACAAGACTGAAGAGAAACATAAAAAGGTAAACATGAAAGAGAAATCATAAGGGACTCAATAAGGTTAAACTTTTTACATTCCTATATGGGAAGATGATAGATGTTAACTCCTAAGAACTTTATCATTATTAGGCCAGTT
The DNA here is from genome assembly GCF_028583685.1 of Petaurus breviceps papuanus. Taxonomy (NCBI): domain Eukaryota; kingdom Metazoa; phylum Chordata; class Mammalia; order Diprotodontia; family Petauridae; genus Petaurus; species Petaurus breviceps. The sequence continues at coordinate 2,510,908 of NW_027185867.1, read as the reverse complement.
AAAAGGAGTTTACATAGAGGGCATGGATGTAACTTGATTATGATGGGATAATATTTTTTAAATAAAAATTAATTTTAAAAATCTGAAAAATTTTTTTTATTAAGAAAGAGGGATGCTCTTGGAGAAGGAAGAAGGGAGAAGTAGAATGTGGCAAATTTTTTTGCACAAACGAAGTGCAGAAGAAAACTTTTATTGTGGAGGGGTGGGCAATGCTTGAACCTTAACTCTCATATGAATTGTTTGAAAGTGGGAAGAACACACACACACACACACACTCAGTTGCATATCGAAATCTTTCTTACCCAATGGGTAAATAAGAAGGAAAGGGAAAAAGAGAAAGGGAGTGGGGATGACAAAAGGAGGAGGGTAGTATATTAAGGGAGGCAGTGGTTAGAAGCAAAATAGGCTTTTGAAGTACAGGATAAAAAGAGAGAGAAGAAGAAGAAACAAAAGAAAATGAAATGGAAGGAAATAAGTTAGTAATCATAACTGTGAATATGAATGAGATGAACTCACTCATAAAATGAAAGCAGAGTAGAGTGTGTATTAGAAACCAGAATCCAACAGTATGCTGTTTACAAGAGGCACACTTGAAACAGAAAGATATACTCAAATTAAAATAATGGCAGGAGCAGAATCTAATGTGCTTCTGCTGAAGTTAAAAAAGGAAGGAGTAGCAATCATGAAATAGACCTAATTAAAAGAGATAATCAGGGAAAAATACATTTTGATAAAAAAATACTATAGAAAAAGTATATCAAAAAATTTTTACAGTACGTTTCTCTGATAAGGGCCTCATTTCTCAAACATATGGGGAACTGAGTCAAATGTATAAAAATAAGAGCCATTCCCAATTGATAAATGGTAAAAAGATATGAACAGGAAGTTTTCAGAAGAAATCAAAGCTACCTATAATCATATGAAAAATGCTCTAAATTACTATTGATTAGAAAAATAAAAATTAAAACAACTCTGAGGTTCTATATCATACACATCAGAAATAACAAATGCTGGAGAGGATGAGAGGAAACAGGTACACTAATAAACTGTGGATGAAATAGGGAACTGGTCCAAACCATTCTGGAGAATAATTTGGAACTATGCCCAAAGGGATATGAAACTGTGTATACTCCTTGACCCAGGAATGCCACTACTAGGTCTGTATCCCAAAGAGATAAAAAAAAAAAAGGAAAATGACTTGTATATTTATTTATATTTATATTTTTTAAAATTTACATTTATAGCAGTATAATGGTAATGAGAATTTGAAGATCTTCCCAGCCCCTTGTATTTGCAATCAAACAGGTACTTAGCACCTTGTTCTAAGTTAATGATTGTGTCAAGTATTAATACCCAGAACTTGTGAATTCCACAGTGGGATGGACTTGTTGATAACAGGAAGGAGCTAATACTGTATATAAGAAAAAGCCCAAGCTGAGAGAGGCCATAACTTCTGGGATCGAGCTTCTGGAGGCTGGGCTGCTACTGCTGGAGAGATACAAGTGACCTGAGAACTGAGAAGAACTGAGAAGAGAAATGAGAACTGAGAACTGAACTGAGAATTGAGAAGAACTGAGAAATGAGAAGAGAGGATAACTGGGAGGAGGCATGACTGTGGTGTCAGTATTTTGTCTGTCTGTTTTGATGTTACTTTGTCAGATTTGTCTGCTAATAGAAGACACTGCTGTTGTTACAGAAGCTCTGGGACCTTGTTGCTGGTTCAGAAGCCCTGAAAGAGTATTTTCTTGTTGTATGTTTATAGAAATCCTGGAGGAGGGTCTTGCTGACCCTTGTTTTCAGAAGTCCTGGGACTATACTAATGATTTGTGCTGATACCTCAGACCTTGTTGCTGGGTCTATGTTGATTTCACAGGCAAAAAGTAAATTGATGATGATGCTGGTAATGTGCAGAATGTTATTGTGGCTTTGTTAAGCGTTGTCTTCCCAGGAACAGAAACTGTGAAAGACTTGAGGTGGACTAGACACTGTGAGCTTCAGTATGGAACAGGAACTGGACAAGGAGCTAGACAACAAGGACCTGGCAGGAGATGAACCATGGAAGAGAAACCATGGAAGTGGAGAGCCAGCCTGGAATCAAGATGAAAATACCTCTCCTTGGGTATTTAAGGTAAAATGAGAAGATCATGATTTACTAGGGGTGGATAACTTTGACCTTTACATTTAGATGGTTGAGTTAAAGACTTACTAATTAAGGATGATTAGAAACTAATCTCCAATTAAGAAGAAAGAAGACTTTTTGGTTGAAGAGATTAAGACAATGTGACCTAGGGGTGGAGAGCTTTTGACCTCTGTACTTTGTGTCAATTAAGGAGGCTTGCCTCCTTAAGAATTACTGAGTTACTATGAATACATTATGAATGTATAATAATAATGTACTATAATGAATGTACTTTGTTTAAAACTATGTGACCATTTTGGTGAAAACTACATGGCCATTTTAGTGATAAGTTGTTATGCCATAACATGATGAATGCTGTATTTTGATTTTCTGTGAATATTTTGTCTTAGTTTGTTACTTAATAAATAGAGTTCACCATACTGTGTAATCAGAACCTTGAAAGCTGTTCACAGCAGCAGCAGTCCTCTGGAAAGCTTCTCATGCTTGGCTTTACAAGCAAGTCTTTTTATGATGGCAAAGAACTGGAAATTGGGGGGGATGTCCATTAATTGTACAATGGCTAAACAAGTTGTGGCATATGAGTGTGATGGAATACTATTGTGCTATAAGAAATGATAAGGGGGTGGTTTCAGAACAACATGGCAAGACTTATAAGAACTGATGCAAAGTGAAGTGGGAAGAACTGGGGAGATCATTGTGCACAGTAACAGCAATGCTGTAATGACAACTGACTATAAAAGACTTGGCTACTCTGATCAATACAATGATCCAAGACAATAACAAAGGACTGATGATGAAAAAATGCTATCCACATCCAGAGAATTAATGAATTCTAAGTGCAAACTGGAGTATAATTTTCTCACTTTTTTTGTAATATGGCTAATATGGACATATATTTGGCATAATTTCACATGTATATTGATATCATATTGTTTAACTTCTCAGTGGATAAGGGATGGTATGGTAGGGAGATAGAGAATTTGGAACGCAAAATTTAAAAAATAATGTTTAAAATAAATAATAAAATTTTAAAATCACTAAAAAAAGGTGGGGAGGGAGGAATAGGTTTGAAAGATAGGATTTATGTAGGCTTCCCACAATTTATCATACTTTATGTCCAGCCTGCTTCAGGAGTGATTAGCTCCCATCTTTTTGGGTGGATCCCTACCCAAATAGCTTTATATTTTAGTTATTGATGTCCACTACCACAAAACTTTAATAATTATTGAAATTTGGGGAGGATATTAGGGTGTCAGAGGTCATCAGAACAAATATAGTGGTGGGTGCAATTAGGTACTTTATGGGTGTTTGTATAATATGCCTCCCACTACAGACAATTGTTTGTGGGGAGTGTCAGTACCCTTCAGGACATACATCTTTTGGCCTACCAAGTGGATAGAGAGTAATGACACAGTATCCTACAAGGAGCTTTGGATGTGACTCCAGAACATGGAGTCGATAAGAAATTAATTAATATGTGTTACTAGTAAAGCTGTAGCTCCAATCAAGTCTGAGACATTTCTAAAGTCACTGTCCCATTTGGATCTTTCATAGAAGGCTTTGGGGCAGACAATGGAGAGAAGGAATATGATAGGCTCGCAATCTATGACATCCCTTTCAGCAACTTCTATGTATGTTACTGTGGATAGAATCAAATGGTTGTCTTCCCAGGAACAGAAACTGTAAAAGACTTGAGGTGGACTAGACCCAGTTGCACCCAAGGATACTACCGCCCCCCTGAATCATTCCAGCACCCCCCATGGGGCAATATTATCAATTCTGAGAACTGCTGTCAGAAAATCAAACATTCTCTCCTTTGGCTTTGGGATCAATAGAGAAATTTTGTACGTGCCTCCCACTACAAACAATTGTTTGTGAGGCATGTTAGCACCCTTCAGAGACATCATATGGTAAACAATAAGATTTGTATCATTACAAGGACAGCAGACACTAGGGAGGGGGTCCATTGACAATATGAACATTCAGGTGGAAATGGTAAATGATCCTGGGCACAGGAACAAATCATTCTTCTAGGTTGCCTAGGTTAGGTGCCTGTCCTCTCAGAAGTCAGTTATATCTGTAACAAGTCAATGCAACACCAAGAAGAGGAAGGGACTTTCCTGTTTAGTGGTTTCCAGAATTCCATCTCCAGTAAGACTTACCTTATGAGAATAGCCTTTTTTAGACATAATCATTATTGACTTTCTCTTACTTTTCCTTATAAATTCCTCAGCATAGAGTTGAATTGGTCTCAAAGTCCTTACCCCCTAGCTCTGTGCACCCTGGAGAAGTAGTTTAGGTCTCCCACAATTGGCCATCTTCTTTTACTCTGTGGCAGTTTAGAAAGCTCCACAGAAATGAACCAAGTAGTAGTATTGTGGGGAGACACCTGTTTTCTTTCTTTCTTCATTTATTTATTGGTTTATTTTTTAAATTATATTTTATTTGTTTCAATTAGCAAAATATTTGCCTTTTTAGCCTCTTATTTCAGCCTTCCCAAATGAGAATAAGGGAAAAATATTACAAACAAATATAGTCAATCAAAATAAGTATCTACACTGTCCATGTCCAAAAAAATATTTGTATCATTCTGAACTCTGAGTTCTTACCCCTCTATCAGGAGGCAGATAGCATGTTTTATTATTAGTCCACTGGTTATCATAGTGCTAAATGCTCCTAATTATTTCAAAGTTATTTGCGTTTACCATATTGCTCCAGCTGTTTAAATTGTTCTCCTGTTTCTGTTCACTTCATCCTTCATCACCTCGTACAACTCTTCCCAAATTTCTCTGAAACCCTCTCTCCATCATTTCTTGTAGCACAATAGTATTACATCACATAATTTGTTTATTCCTCAATTTATGGGCACTACTTCAAATTCCCATTTTTTACCATTTCAAAATGAGCTATACATTTTTGTACATCTTTAGAGTTTATTTTGCTTAGGAATAAACCCTTCCTTAACCTACCCTCCCTCTTGCTCCCCCTTGTTAAAATTATCTGAAATAAAAAGGAAACTGATGACAAAGTTATTGAGCCATCTATATATAATTTGCAAAGCTAGCATTTGCATATCAAATCAGGTCACCTGTCTCCTCAGAGGTCAGAGGCAAGAAGTGATTTACAGAGCTGATTTTTATAACAGAAAAGGGAAATTTTGTAAAATGACAGAAACTTATTTTGAACATAATTCAATTGGACAAGGCAGGTCCTGACTAGTTTGCTTCTCCCAGTCTTTCTTAATCTTAACCCAGAAGTCCTTGCCTTATGGTGATGCCTTTTATAACCAAAAAGTGTACTGGGAAAAAGGAACTTGTATTCAGTAGTTAGCAGTCACCCCCCATCTTCCTTAGAAGATTCCATTATTCAACTTACACTCTAGCTCAAGAAAAAAAAAGGAGTTTTTCTACTAAGACTAGAAATAGGAACTTAACCTCTGGCTAATCTTTCTCCAGACGCCAGAAAGGGGAACTTAGCCTCTGGGCAACCCCACATTCTGCTACGAAGGGGGACTTAGCCTTTGGTCAACCCCTCTTTCTGCTAGAAAGAGAAATCTAGCCTTTTGAAAAATCTTATACTCATGATTATTTTTATTTATTTTGTTAAATATCTCTCAATTACATGTAAATAATTTTTAACAATCATTTTTTAAAAATTTAAATTCAAAATTCTCTTCCTCTCTTCCACTTCTGTCTCTTTGAGAAGGCAAGCAATTTGATATCAATTATACATATGAAGTCATAGAAAATATATTTCCATATTAGTTACATTGCCAAAAAACAAAAACCAAAACAAAAATTACAGACAAAGAAAAAAGAAAACAAGGAAAGTTATGGTTATGGGATTTAAAGATCTTCCATGCCCCTTAAATTTGCTGACATAGCAGGAAGGGGTGGGGCAAGAGGAAGTGGAAACCAAGCTGGAGTGTGTGTTGTGACTGGAAGCCTGTTGGCGGTAGCAGCAGCAGCAGCAGCAGTGGCGGGGGTGGCAGTGGCAGCAGCAGCAGCAGCTTGACAGTGGTGGTGGGTGAACTCCTTCCTTTTTTGAGCCACCCAGAATTTCTGCTAAGGACTTCTGCTGAGTACTGCTAGGGACAGAACTGTGGAGGGCCTGAGCTGCTGGGAGCATGCTTCCTGGATGTTGAGCAGTTGCCCTGAGTGGGGAGAGGAGGACCTTTGCCTGAGGTAGCTTGTTCTGTTTTGAAGGCTTGAGAATGTGGGTGTTTACTACATTAACTACATGTGCCAACAACATGGCTTTGACTTTCTGGTTTTGGGACTCAGTTTTCTGGTATTTGAAAAAATGTTCTAACTTTATTCCCCATGTAGAGAGCCTGGTATATTTTGTGATTAATAACCATATCAGCATATTTATAGTTACTGTAGGCATTGTGAATACTGAATTTTTGATACATTCCCTCCCTTCCACCTCTGCCCCCTTGAAAAGGAAAGCAATTTGATATCAATTATACATTTGAAGTCATAGAAAACATATTTCCATATTAGTCACATTGCAAAAAAAAAAAAACAGACAAAAAATCCCCCAAGAAAACAAGGAAAGTTTTTAAAAAGTATCCTTCAATCTGCATTCAAATTGCATCAGTTTTCCCTCTAGAGGCAGATAGCATTTCTCATCATGGGTCCTTGGAATGTATCACTGTCTTGATCACAGTAATTAAGTCTTTAACAGTTGATCATCCTAGGGGCGGCTAGGTGGCACAGTGAATAGAGCACCGGACTTGGAGTCAGGAGGACCTGAGTTCAAATCTGGCCTCAGACACTTGACACACTAGCTGTGTGACTTTGGGCAAGTCACTTAACCCCAATTGCCTTCCAAAAAATAAACAATTGATCATCCTTACAATATTGCTGTTTCAATAGTACAATTCAATGTGTACAATGTTCTCCTGGTTCAGCTCACTTCACTGTGCATCAGTTCATATGAGTCTTCCCAAGTTTTTCTGAAACCATCCTATAATATTCCTTCACAATCATGTGCCACAGCTTGTTCAGCTATTCCCTAATTGATGGACACTCCCTCAATTTCCAATTCTTTATAGCTGTCATTTGTTTTCCAATTTTTTCTCAAGCTTTCTCATTTCATTTATGAAAATATATTTAATTATTTTAAAAATAGTCTTGTTTCATCCCTTTAAGGAATTCACAATGAGATTGTGCCCAAGCTATGTTTTAGCATGAGGCTTTCCTTGTAAATGTTTTGGGGTCATTCTCCTCTGGGTTTGTATTTTGAACTTTTCTGCCACCATAATAACTTTTCTTGGTGGGATTCTTTTTTTGTTTGCTCATTTTTCAATACTACTTCCTGACTTCAGATTTACTGTTAGGACTGGGTTATGCTACACTTCTGTAGGAAAGGTCTGTACTGGTCATAGTTACTTTCTTGTGTTATTGAGTGTTGTGATATTCCAGAATCCTAACCTGGGTTTTGATATGAATAACATTAAAATGCTTCTGAACCCAGCCCTTCTAAGTAATCTGGAAAACCCTGTTGGTTCAGAGTGATGGAATTAAAGGCTCTTCTTTAGTCTGGGATTTCTGCCCTGGTTATTCTTCTATAAGCTGGACTAGATTCCAGATTAGAGACTCCATTCTGCTCCTGGGATATGAGCCACACCACTTGCTTTCTTCTGAACTTCTTCCTTTCTCAGTATACTAGCCAGAATCTACTTACCCAGTAATTCCACCATGTGTATAGGTCCCCTTCTCAGATCTCCCTGGATCTGTGACCCAGAGCAGGGTAGTGAGAAATAAAGTTGTCAGTTGGCATCTGTCTTTACTGCAGTGCCCAAGAAGGACAACTCTAGTGGTACCCCACTATGATTCTGGGAGCTCCTCATGCCCTAGTGCACAGTCTATCCCTCTGTACTGGAGTTCTCCATATACAATGTGCTCTTGACCAGATCCTATCCCCAGTGTTTGAAGATATATCTGTTTTCATATGGCAAACTGGGGAAAAAAACCAAAACCTTACTTAGACTTTTTCTGGATTTTCTGGTGCATTTTCTAGATAAGTTTGCAGGAGTTTAATAGATGGAAGTTAGGTTATTTAGTTTCCTACCACTTCCTTCCACTTTGCTGAAGAAAAGACCTTCTTAAAAAGCAGAATTGGTCAAATGGAAAAGCCAAACTAAAGAAAATAATTCCTTAAAAATTAGAAGTGAGCAACTGGAAACCAATGTCTTCATGAGATGTTAAGAAACAATAAAACAGGGGTGGCTAGGTGATGCAGTGAATAGAGCACCGGCCTTGAAGTCAGGAGGGCCTGAGTTCAAATCTAGCCTCAGACACTTGACACAAAAACTAGACGTGTGACCTTGGGCAAGTCACTTAA
>NW_027185867.1:2455511-2502317 GCF_028583685.1 Petaurus breviceps papuanus | reverse complement strand
AAAGAAAGAGAGAGAGAAAGAGAGAGAGAGAAAGAGAGAGAGAGAGAAAGAAAGAGAAAGAGAGAAAGAAAGAAAGAGAGAAAGGAAGGAAGGAAGGAAGGAAGAAACAATAAAACAAAGTCAAAAGAATGAAAAAGTAGAAGAAAATGTGAATATCTCATTGGAAAAGCAACTGACCTGGAAAATAGATTAAGAACAGATAATTTAAGAATTAATGGGCTATCTAAAATCCATGATCAAAAAATAGTCTAGGCATCATATTTTTAAAAAATTTATGAAGGAAAACTACCAATATCTTAGATCCTTAGGGTAAAATAGAAATTGAAAGAATCCACTGATCACCTCCTGAAAGAGATCCCAAAATGAGAACTCCCAGGAATAGTATAGACAAATTTCAGAGGTCCCAGGTCAAGGAAAAAATATTGCAAGCAATCAGAAAGAAACAAATAAAATATTATGGAGTAACAGTCCATATCAAAAAAATTTAGCAACTTCCACATTAAAGGACTGGAAGACTTGGAACATTATATTCTGGAAGGCAAAAGAGCTAGGATTACCAAGAATAATCTACCAAGGAAAACTGAGTATAACCTTTCAGAGGGAAAAATGGATGTTTAATGAAATAAAGTACTTCAAACGTTCCTTATGAGAAGTTCAGAGCTAACTAGAAAATCTGACATTCAAACACAAGTGTCAAGAGAAGCATAAGAAAGCAAACATGAGGGGCGGCCAGGTGGCACAGTGAGTAGAGTGCTGGCCCTGGAGTCAGGAGAACCTGAGTTTGGATCCATCCTCAGACACTTAACACACACACACACACACACACACACACACACACAATAACTGTGTGACCTTGAGCAAGTTATTTACACCCAATCGCCCAACAAAAAAAAAAAAAAAAAAAAAAAAACCAAACATGAAAGAGAAATCATAAGGGACTCAATAAGGTTAAGCTTTTTACATTCCTATATGGGAAGATGACAAATGCAACTACTAAGAGTTTTATTATTATCAGGGCAGTTCAAGGAATCCTACATATAAAGAGGGGACAGGTGTGAGTTGATTATGTTGGGATGATCTTTTGAAAAATGAAGTAGTGAGAAAGAAGGATGCACTAGTAAAGGGGGGGGAGGAAGAATAGGGGGAAATAATCTCACATAAAAGAGGCACATAAGGGGGCAGCTAGGTAGTGCAGTGAGTAGAGTGCCGACCCCAGGGTCAGGAGGACCTGAGTTCGGATCTGGCTTCAGACACTTAACACACACACACACACACACACACACACACACACACACACAAATAGCCATGTGACCTTGGGCAAGTTACTTAACCCCAATTGCCCTCCAAAAAGCAAAAAAAAAAAAAAAGGAAGAGCTTTTAGAGAAGAAGAGGAAAGAGTGGCCAATACTTGAACTCCACTTTCATCAGAATTGGTCCAAAGAGGGAAACATACATTTACATGCAAACACACACATGCACACTCAGATGGGCATAGAAATCTATCTTACCCAACAAGAAAATAGGAAGAAAAAGGAAATAAGAGAAGGGAGGATGGATAAAAAAGGGGAGGGCAGAATAAGGGAGGCAGTGGTCAGAAGCAGAACAGACTTTTGAGGAGGGACAGGATAAAAAGAGAGAAGGATAAACGAAAAAAGAACAGAGGGAACTACACATAACTGTGTATGTAACCATAACTGTGAATGGGAATGGGATAAGCTCACTCATAAAATGGAAGTTAATAGTGGAATGAATTAGAAACTAGAATCCAACAATATATTGTTTACAAGAGATTTAGCTACTCTTATCAATACAGTGATCTAAGACAATTCCAAAGGACTCATGATGAAAAATGCTAACCACTTCCAGAACTAAGGAACTCCGAGTGCAAAGTGAATTATAGCTCTTACTTTCTTTTTCTTGCGTTCTTAGCCATATAACTAATGTGGAAATATGTTTTGCATGATTTCACATGTACAATTTATACCATTGTTTGTCATCTCAGTAAGAGAGGAATGAGCAGGAGGAAGGGCAAGAATTTAGAACTAAATTTAAAAAAAAATAAAGTTGAAAATAAATAGATAGTAGAGATTTTTTTAAAAAGAAAGCATGGCATACTAAACTTTCAGGGGCAGATGTCTATCATGTGACTTGAGGAGTATTGTTGAATAGAGGTAGCCACTTCATCCTTAAAGGAATAGTATGATCCCCTGACCACTGCAACACAACATGATGGTACCATATTCAAACTGATAATGGACTTGGGAACCAGTCTCTGTCATTCACACAATACAACCAACCTATAATTGTATGTAATAGGAGGTATCAGCAAAATTACTCATCGGACCTGACCCCAAAGGGCAGAACCTTTAATTATCTAGATCTGATCCCTCCAGGCCCCAAATCACTCAGCCAAACCCATGGTTATCTAGTATTGCTAGGTCAAAAAGACATCTCACGAGGTGGTAGGAATTTTGAGAAACCCCATGAATATCAACACCTAATCTATCTATATCTCATAAGATAAGCCATGCTAGTGATTTAAAACATAGATCTCCAGACCAACCAAATCCTGAGATAGCCTCCTTGCTTTCTCAAAAGGAAACCAGCTCTTAACAGATCTCAACAAAGTAATCAGTACACGATTCAGATATAAAGGCCAGTACTATAAGCAAATTAAGAGAGCAAGGAATAGTTTACCTGTCAGATTTATGAAGAATAGAGGAATTTATAACCATGCAAGAGAGAGAACATTATGAAATGCAAAATGGATAATTATGATTACATTAAATTGAAAAAAAATTTGCACAAAGAAAGCCAATGCAACCAAGATTAGGAGGGAAGTAGAAAATTGGGAAAGAATTTTCACAACCAGTGTCTCTGATAAAGGCCTCATTTCTAAAATATATGGAGAAGTGAGTCAAATTTATAAGAATACAAGTCATTCCCCAATTGACAAATGGTCAAGTGAATAGGCAGTTTTCAGATGAAGAAACTAAAGCTATCTATAGTTACATGAAAAAATGCTCTAAATGACTATTGAATAGAGAAATGGAAATCAAAACAACTCCAAGGTACCACATCACACCTATCATATTGACTAACATGTCAAAATAGGAAAATGTTAAATGCTGGAGAAGATGTGGGAAAATTAGAAAACTAATTCATTGTTGGTGAAGTTGTGAACTGATCCAACAATTCTGGAGAGCAATTTGGAACTATGCCCAAAAAGCTAAAAAAAATGTGCATACCCTTTGACCTAGCAACACTACTTCCAGGACTGTATCCCAAACAGATCATAAAAATGCGAAAAGTACCCAAATGTAGAAAAATATTTATTGCAGCTCTTTTTGTGGTAGCCAAGAACTAGAAATTGAGGGGATGCCCATCACTTGGGGAATGGCTGAACAAGTTGTGGTATATGAATTGTAATGGAATACTGTTGTAGTATAAGAAATGATGAAAAACTTGGAAAGACTTCTATGAACTGATGCTGAATGAAGTGAGCAGAACCAGGAGAACATTATACACAGTAACAGCTTTATGCAAAAAACATGCAATGACTAACTTTGGTAGACTTATCTTTTGTTACAAATGCAAGAATCTATAACAACTCCAAAACACTCAGGATGGAAAATGCTATCCACATTGAGAAAAAGAACTATGGAGTCCAAGTGCAGATTGAAGCATATTATTTACTCTCTCTCTTTTTGTGTATGTATGTTTTTTTCTTCTTTCTCATGGTTTCTCCCACTAATTCTAATTCTTCTTTACAACATGACTGTGAAAAAAAGGTTTAATATTAATGTATATATTTAACCTATATCAATTTACACTCTATCTTGGGGTGGGGATAGGGGAGAGATGAGGAGAAAATTTGGAAGTCAAAATCTTATGGAAGTGAATGTTGAAAACTTAAAGTAAATAAATAATTTAAAAGAAAAAGAAAACCAGTTCAGGGTATATAAAACACATATTACTTGCCTATCAATTTAGGAGTGGCTGAACAAGTTAAGGTATATTATAATATGTGACAATACTATTCTTCTGTAAGACATAATAAAGGAGATAGTCTCATAAAAAAATTGGGAAGACTTGTATGGACCGATGCAAGGAGAAGTGATCAAAACCAAGAGAACAAAAGAACGATTTATACAATAACAATGGTGAAAAGACAAACAACTCTCAAAACTTAGGAATGTGGATCAACACAAAGGAACCCACTACAGTTCCAGGGGACTCTCAAACAAATATGCTAATCGACCTTTAGATAGAGAAGTGATAGTCTCAGAATACAGATTGAAGCATAATTGTTTTAGACATGGTTAATGTGAGAATTATTTGACAGTACAAATTTGTAATTCTTTTTGTTTCTTGCTATCTCAGTGGGTAAGGTAAAGGCAGCTGGAAAGGGGAGAATTTGGAACTGAAAACAAAACTGAATTTAAAAAAAAACAGGTAAACATTGGGTTCTAGGCCTGACTGCCACTTTTACAGTGGTCAGGTTCCTTCATCTCTCTAGGTTTCAGTTACTCATCTGCAAAATGAGGAGTCTGAATTCTAGATAATACTTAAATTCCCTTTCAACACTGAAATTCTGAGTTTAAACATCTAAATCCTTTGTGTTTCTAAAAGGACAGTGGGGACATCTAAGGGACTCTACTAGCCTGTGTCTGACAAACTATCTCTCACCTTGTCTCTAACATAGAAGACAAATATTAGAGAAGAAATTAGACTTTGATTGAAAGAACTAATAGTAAAAAATGACATTTCAGTTCTCATTTACCTTTTCAAGTCTTGTAAAAACATTCTGAATTTTTTCTATCCTGCCAAGGAGCTCTTCTTCTTCCTAATAAGGCAGAGAACAAAAAATATTCTTTGAGTCCTGACACCCCTTAAACAGGGAGAGCAATTTGTATTTAACATAGTCGATAAACATTTATCAAGTGCTTACTATGTGCCTAGAGCTATGCAATAAAAATAAACAGACAGGTAGGTAGGTAGATAGATAGATAGAGAGACAGACAGACAGACAGACGGACGAATGGATGGATGGATGAATGAATGAACGAACAAATGAATGAATGAATAAGTAAAACAGACATTCCTACCCCAATTGGGGAAGAATTCATGAAAGATGTAGTCCTTGAGTTGTTTCTAAAGAGAGGAGCTTCAATATAACGGGGTGAGATGAAGAATATCAATCAAAACTTTAAGTTTATTAAATGCTTACTATGGTACAGACACCAGGGATATAAAGATGGAAAAGACAGTTCCTGCCCTCAAGGAGCTTATAATCTAATGGGGAAGAGAACATGCAAACAAATATATACAAAGCAAGTTATATACAGGATAAATAGGAAATAATTAACAGAGAGAAAGCACTAGAATTAAGAAGGGTTGAGAAAGATAAAAGATGAGATTTTAGTTGGGATTTAAAGGAAGCTGGGGAAGTCAGTGGAAAGAGTTGAGGAGAGAGAGTGTTCCAGGAATGGAGGATGACCAGAGAAAATCTTAAGGTCAAGAGATAGAGCACTTACTAGCTGTGTGAACTTGGGCAAGTCACTTATCTGCAACTGCCTACCCCTCCAAAAAGGAAAATAAAAAGAGATAGAATGTCTTGTTTGTGAACAACAAGGAAGCCAGTACGACTAGATTGGAGAATGCATGGTATGGAGTAAAATGTACGGACACTGGAAAGGTTGAAGGGGGCTAGGTTATAAAGGATTTTGAATGCCAAGCAGCGGATTCTGTATTTGATTTTGAGAGCAATAGGGATATACTAGAGTTTACTGAGTGGAGGTTGGGGAGTGATATGGTTGGACCAAAAACCTAGAGAGAAGAGAGTATCAAAAAGGAGTGATCAACAGTGTCAAAGGCTACAGAGAAGTCAAGGAGAATAGAAAAAGGATTGAGAAAAGGCCCCTGGATTTGGCAACTGAGAGATCACAGGTAACTTTGGAGGGAGCAGTTTTGGTGGAATGGTAAGGTTGGAAGCAAGAATCTAAGGGATTAAGAAGAGAATGAGAGAGAAGTGAAGACTGCTGCTGTAGATGATCTTTTCAAGTCTAGCTACAAAGTGCAGAAGAGATCTAGATCAAGTGAGGATTTTTTCTGGATGGGAGAGACATAGACATGTTTGTAGTCAGTAGGAAATGAGCCCAGAGAGAGGGAGAGTTTGAAAATAAAGAAAATTGAGGATAGAGGAGGCAATCTGTTGGAGGAGATGGAATGGAATGAGATACCTTGAAAAGGTAGAGGGATTAGCCTTGGTAAGGAGTAAGGCCACTTCATCATCTAAGACAAGTGTAAGGGAAGAGAAAGTGGCAGAAGGCATCTGAGTGATCAGAGATGAGGAAGAGGGGGCAAGAGGGAGTTCACAGTGAATGGTCTCAATTGTTTCTATAAAATGTGAGGCATGTTTCTCAGCTGCTCCCTTATAATGATAATGATAATAATAATAATAGCATCTATATAGTGCCTCAAGATTTGCAAAGAACTTTATATATGGCATCTTATTTAATCCTTACAACTCTGTGAAATAGGTGCCATTATCCCCATTTTATAAATAAGGAAACTCAGGCCGATGTAACTTGTCTAGGGTCATACTATACATAAGTGTCAGAGGCAGAATTTCAATGCAGTCATTTCAATGGCTCCAAACCCAGCACTCTATTCTCTACGCTATGTAGTTGCCTACATATAGAGCAAAGGTTGGAAAATAGAGTATTTGAATGGGAGCAGGTTTGGAGCCAGATTGCAGAGAATCCTTTTTTTTTTTTTAAAGCAATTGGGGTTAAGTAACTTGCTCAAGGTTACACGGCCAGTTATTTCTGGGTGTGGTGCTGAGTATCTGAGCCCGGATTTGATCCAGGTCATCCTGACACTGGAGCTGGTGTTCTTACTTGCTGAGCCACCTGGCCACCCCTAAGCAATTGGGGTTAAGTAACTTGCTCATGGTTACACGGCCAGGTGTTTCTGGGTAGGTGCTAAGTGTCTGAGCCTGGGATTCGATCTCCAGGTCATTCCAACACTGGAGCCAGTGCTCTTACTTGCTGTGCTACCTGGCCTCCCCAGCAGAGAATCTTGAATGTAGGATAAGGAGTTCATAATCAATAGTAATAATAGCTGATGTTTATAATATTAATTTATGGTTTACAAAGCATTTTAATACATTATCTTATTTTATGCTCAAAATTTCCTGAGATAGGTAGCCCAGATATCCCCATTTTCACAAATTGGGTATCTCAGGTTCAAAAGGCTAATTAACTTGCTTGTGGTTACATAATCAGGAAATATCAGAGATGATATTAGAATTCAGGCCTCTTGACTTCAAGTCCAGTTCCCTTTCCAGACCATTAAAAGGTGGGGGGAAGGTTTTGGTTTTGGGGGGGGGTAGTCAAGGGAATTACTAAAGGTTTTTGGAGGAACACTCAGTGTATTAGGAAGATAAATCAAAAATTGGTCTAAAGAAGACTGCTGAGAGGAAGACCAATTATTCCAGTAATCTAGGTGAGAAGAGATGAAAGTCTGAAACAGGGTATTTGCAGTAGCAATTAAGAGGGGCCTGATGCCTTATAAAAATTATCTTTTGATATTTAAGTAACTAAAGCCCCTTGCACAGTAGTATGCAGAGATGGGATGTGGATTGTGTTCTATAGTAAATGGTATTTTAATGAAGTTTCAATTAATTAAGGAAAATAACATCTTAAGTAGCAATTAAAAAGCAAACAGAAGCAAAATCATGAAAATCTGCTTATATCCCCCAGCACATTGATGCAACAAATTACACTGCTAGTCAGGAATTTCCTGCTGCATGTCCTTTTTCTATGGAGCTTTTCAATCACTTCATGGAGATTGTTATAGCTATATTTCCTCTCTTAGAAAATGTTCCATAACTGACTGTTATCAGTTTAATACAGATATTCCTTTCTATTCAGTTATATAGGAATATTTTGTGATACTTAGGAATGAATATATCTACTCATTATTTTGAAAATGAATTTACATCTTAATAAAAGAAATTGTCATAATTTTACCATTCTACATATAAAGTTTTGGAGTTGGATTTTATTTTTATTAATGCCTATTTTTACATTACATTTATTTCTGACTTGATTCCTTCCTCATTTCCTATTGAGCAAGCTTTCACTTGTAAGAAGTTTTTTAAACATTCATTTATTTTTCATATAAAATGTTTGAAAGCAATTATTCCACTTCTTAAAAAAAGAAAACGAATCATAAGAAGTTGGGGGCTACTCAAATAATATGCATAGAAAAAGAGGAATATTGGTGCCATCATACATGCTAACTAGGCAAAAACAAAAAAAAGTCAAGTAGAAGGCTAGCTTATCAGTCAGTTTGAATACACTGATGAATCACTAGTTTAAGTATGTGCAACAAAACTTATGTTTTATAGACTGATCTTTCAGGATGAATACAATAGGAATTTTCCTATTTTAATGATGTGTTAACTTTCTCTGAAATGATTTTTAAAAGTAGAAGTGCCTTTTGGTACTACATGGATCAAAATATAAGCCACATCCCTAAAATAAAATCTCTTTGAAAGGAAAATCATATCCATATATAGTTATACTTTGAAAAAATAAAAATGCTTATAAGGCCATACTTGGTTTCTTTATGTTTGGGAACTGATCAGGACACAGGATCAATTTATTTCCCTTCCCTCAACCCATGTGATGAATGATAGAAGAGGCAAGTAACAGAAATCTCAAGGTGTTAATATGTTAAGGGAAATGCAAAGAACAATTTTAAGCTCATGGCCCCTTTATACAAAAGTTATCCCTGATGCAATCAGAAGAGCAGGCCGGGGACAGGCTACAGCCCCTGATAGCTTTTAAAAAGCAGGACATATTCTCCTGGGAGATAGCTGAGGCATGAACACTCTGAGAAGTATTGCCCCTGACGGTCTGGAGGAGAGCCAGCTATTAAAGAAGAACCTGGCACTTGAGAGAGATGGGGTTGGGGGGAAGAGAGGTAAGATTACTCTCTCCTCTCTCCCTCCCATCAGTCATGATATCTTTCATTGGAGGTGCTTGCTCAGTAGGAAGCATTGTACACAGCATGGAGCAAGCCCACTAATCTGGGCTGCCAAGACACAGCTTGGAGGAATGTGATCTCTAGCAGTTAAGCTAGCCCTGACTGTATGGGGATGAACTATATAGAAAGAAAAGCTCAGAGAATCCAGCTGAGTGACTTGCCCAACAAAGACATTATGCTCAAGGAGTAGCATGAGGACACCATCAGAATGAAAAGGACATCTGGGCTTTGCAGTGCTGGAGGCATGAATTGTCTTGAACATAGATATTCTCTATGTGCGTACCTCACTACCAACGTATTTTATGTCTACGCTAATTCTTCCCACTGTTGTGTGTGTTTTTGAGTGTGTGCTAGTTAAGCGGGTGTTGTAGGATGGCTGACAACTGTCCAACACCCAGATATCAAAGTGGTATGACTGGCCTGGCATAAGAAAGGGGGCATAAAAAAGGGATGTAAAAGATTTACTTAGCTTGTAAGGCTACAGTTGTCAAATAAAGCCAGGACACGTGGTGATAATTCCAATGAGTGCCAAGATTTTCCTTTTGTTTCCCATTTTCTCCACAGAAAAAATGAAAAGTAGTAGTGAGTTCAGACCCTGCAGAGTGGAAAATTCTGCCAGATCCAAACAGGCCAAGACTCTCTCACTGAGTGCTTTTATTATACTCATGGGGATGCCAGGGACCACATCACCAGTAGAAAGTCTTTCTTTATGTATGAAACAAAGAAATCTTTATACTCTGGTAGCTACTGGTCAGCTGCATCCCTTAATTCCCACATGGTTTACAAACCTATCTACTCTACAGCCTAGAGACTTCCTCCCTGGAAATTTGATCTATATCACTACTCAAACCCAGGTAATGTATACAGGCCTGTCTTGTGACCTGCCACATTCCAACCTCTGAGAGTCAAAGGCAGCCAACTCATGATCCTTTTCATCCTTAATAATGCAGAATTTTAACCTCCCCTCTACAGTCTAAGAAAAATCTAATAAACAGAACACAAAGCTAACCACTAAAACTGTCTGCTTTGAAGCATCAATCTTTCTAGGGCCCCAAATGTTCCTGTCAAACAGTTCTAGAGATCCAAAGATTTCCTATCCCCTATCCTGAATCTTCAGGAAGGTACTTTTTAATTCCTTCCATGTGTGTGATGTGGTTCATAGACAATAATGGTATATTAAAATATTCTAATATAGTAATTATAACAATAACTAAACACTAAGGTGGTGTTTAAGGTTTCCAAAGCACTTTAAAAATACTTTTTCATTTTATCCTCACAACAGCTCTGAGAATTGCTTTTGCTATATTCATTTTATAGATGAGTAAAGGGAGACAGAGGTTGTGACTTGCCCAAGGTCATACAGTGAATACGTTTTCTGAGATTGGATTTGAACTCAGGTCTTCCTTACTCCAAGTCCAGCACTCAATCCTACCTAACTGTATCCAGTTCATTTTCTGAGGACAGTAAAACATGGGGCGTATATTAGAGACCATTCAATAGAGAACACCTGGAAGTATTCTAAGCTTAGAGTCAGCAGTTGTTCTATGTTATACAAAGAGGAAAATGTTCTAATAATCAGTGCTGTCCAAAACTGGGATGGCATTCCCAGAAGGTAGTCAGAATCCCATCACTGAATACTGGTGTGTTCTTGGACAATTAACTTCAACTCTGAGATTCAGGTTTCTCATCCAGTTCTACCCCTATCATTTCATGATCTTATACTAATGCTCAGATATCCTCTGCCAGCTACATATATGACTGAGCATTGGATGCATTAGAGACGACAAATTCCCTGGTTACTTCTTACATGTGGTGACTTAGTCCTAAGAAGCCTTGGCATTTTTGCATGATGTGTCAAATTTGGTTTTCCTCATGCCTCAAGATAGCAGGAGTATTAGGCAGTACATTGATTCAGAAAAGAAACAATTTCCATCTTTCTTATGTGGCAAATAGAGTACTTTATCTCTAGAGGTAGGGAATTGGGAGAGGGGAGATTGACTATGTTCTTTCCCATAACACTCAGCTGTTTCCATGTGGAGTCTGTATTACACAAGTTTGAATCTAGTCCTTGGTTACCTTTTTCACTCTGTGACTGAATATCACCCATAAGTTTAATAAATCTAGGCTTGTAAACAACCTTGAGAGTTTTAGAGGTTTGTGCAATGAATGGACCAGGCCGGAAGCAGGGGGACCTTCTGCACTGGAAAGGACAACCAATATCAAGTGGATCGACCCAAGTTTGACCTATTTTGCCCACAGACCTGTATTGGGAATTGTTTGGACAGGGAAGAGTTAAGCTGAAAAGTAAAATACGTCATCAGCAATCTGACAAACTGCGTTATGTTCTGATGAAGTTTAAGTATAAGCTGCCTTAGAGATTATAGTTGTAATGTGCTAATTTATTGAACGCTGTCTCAAGTTGCATCAATTTGTGCTGGTGAATTATTTTGTACATTACTATTTCTTTTATGTGTGGGAAATCAGTGTCTATGTATGATTTATACCGTACAGCGAGCATAATTCTGCCCCTTTCCCTTTTTGGGGAAACCGTAGATGTCAGTCTAAACGAGCTTTAAACGATCCATTTAAATAATTTTTATCCAGGCTTATGGGGTGGCACTTTAATGCAAATGAGCTACAGAATGTGAGAAAAAGGAACATAGGCACTATCTCATTAGAGAACACAGGCCCTCCAACTCTGTATCTAGTGTGGACCTCATGCATAGTTCCAGAGCAGAAGGACTGCTTGGGAAGAAGGAGTAAGTATGAACCCTTTGTCCCAACAGTAGTTCCTTAACATTAGACTACGATCTTATGTTCAGGAAGATATAGAGGGGAATTTTGCTTTAGATATGGATTAGACCAAAAGTCCTTTCAGATGTACTCAGATTTTATGCTTCTAGAATTGATCTAGATTGTCTGTTTTAGTCATATGTAATAATTAAAATTGCATCTTCAATATTTCAATAAGATTGAATCCATTTAGTGTTTATATGGCATACCAAATTTCTCACAAAATCTCTTCTATCATGATATTTAATATTCTGAATAACTTCTTTATCCATAAGTTGAATGTGAGGTGATACTAAAGAAACACTAAGAAGTATATGGTAAAAAGTCATCCCAGACAAAGATGGTGGGGTTGAGGGAAGCCATAGAGTCATGCTCCCCTCTACCAAACTCCTTCACACATATCTAGAAAATGCACTAGAATTCTGATGAGGAAATCTAGAATTATTTTTCGGCCCAGCTTGGCATAAGAAAACAGATAGACACATCTTCAAACACTGGGGAAATGGTCTGGTCAGGAGCACATTTTACATGGAGCACTCTAATATCCAGGGACAGACTGTGACCAGGGCAAGAGAAGGTCCCAGAATCATAGTGGGGCACCACTACATCTGTCCTCAGGCACTGCAATGGAGACAGGTGAATTAAGGAAAAAGATCCAGAAGAGCAATTTATATAGTGAGAATAATATGGTTAAAAACAAACAACTTAGAAAAAATTTGGATCTGTTATCAGCATAATGACCAACCATGATTTCAGAGTACTAATGATGAAATGTACTTCACCTTATGATAGAAAGTATAGTGGAGAATGAGACAGTTTTCAGACATGGCCAATGTGGAAATTTGTTTTGACTAATTATCCACATTTTATAAGGTTTTGATTTTCTTTTATTTATTTATTTTTTTGTGAGGGAATTTGGGTGGGATGGTGGCTTTTTTCCTAATTGAAATAAATACAATATAATTTTAAATTTTAGAAAATAAGAGTAGAAATATTCCCAATCTCATTTCTTAAGAGAAATTTTACATTGTTTAGCAACATAAAAATGTATTACTTCCAAGTAGTGAAATGATTCTTTGTTGAAGATACAAAAAGATGATAGAACAATTCAGAATAAAAGTATTTTTCCATCCATGTGGACCATTACCTTTTATACATAAAAACCTTTAAAAGTCCTAAGACAATGAAAGTTTCTAACTAGCAAATGTTTTGTTTTATGGGAGTCTGCAAAACATGTACATGCAATAAAAGTCAACCTATCTTTTTTCTGCCTAAACTTAGGAGTACTTGATTCACTGGCACTTGCAAGGGTAGTAGTTGGCAATCATTCTCAAAATAGACTGGTTTCATCAACACTGAAACTGTTGAAGTGATAGACCATACTCAAGAAATATGTTCTCTTAAAATTACACAGTATTCTTCTTTGGTTTCATGGTATACTAATTGTTTTGGGTTTACTGATTTTTACCAGATGTATCTAGCCTTTCCATGCTTTATCTCATTTGGAAACACATATCCTGGGGATCATCCCATCCTTCTATGAAGCACGTTCAGATTTGCCATCGACTCCAAGTGACCATATGGAAGTATGAGGAGAAAACAACATATGCATAAATTGACAGATGCAAGATAAATACAGAGGGGATGGAAGGTAGCCATAGAGGGGAAAGCACCAGCATCTGGAGGCAACAGATAAGGCCTCCTTCAACATGTGGTTACTTGAACTCACTCATAAAGGAAGCCATGGAATCTGTTAGAGGCTAGGAGGAAGAGCATTTGAGGTATGAGAGCACCCCAATTCAAAGGCACTGAGATAGGAAACACAGAATTGTGTATGAGAAACAGAAAGTAGATTAATATGGCTGGGTCAGAAAGAGCATGGAGAGGTGTAACAGGATAAAAAAAATCAAAAGAAAGGAAGAGGTCAGGGTTTGAATAGTTTTAAATGTCAAATGGAAAAGTTTGTATTGATCCCAGAGACAAGAAAGAGTCACTGGATTTATTTATTGAACGGTGGGAAAGGGTTGCAGGTGATATAGTTGAACCTTCACTTTGGAAAAGTCACTATGATATCTGTGTAAAAACTCAGCAAGAAGGCTAATTAGGAGGCTAAACCAATAAGAGATGATTATATGCCAACTGGCATGGTGGCTATTAGACATTGGGGAGGCAGAAATTACACAATTCAACAACTAAAAGGATATTTGGGATGAACGCCAGTGGTAAATCAAGTATAATTCCAAGTTGAGAACCTGGTTAACTGAAAATAATGTTAATATACTCACCAGAAGTAGGGAAGTATGAAAGGAGTGTGTCTGAGTGAGTTCTGTTTTAGACATATTGAGTTTAAGATGGTTACAGGATATCCAGTTTGAAAGGTCCAAAAGGCAGTGTGTGGATGGGACTAGAATTCAAGAAAAAGATTAGGGCTGGTTATATAGATCCGGAAGACTTCTGCATCTTTAATTAATCCCATGAGAGCTAATAAAGTTAACAAGTGAGAGAATATACAGAAAATGAGAAGAGGACCTAGAACAAAACCTTAGAATATACCCACAGTCTGGAGCTAAGTCCATGAGCATTTATTAAGTGCTTACTTAAGTGCCAGGCACTGGGGCAAAAATAGTCCCTTCCCTCAAGGAGCTCACAGTATGATTGGAGAGATAGTAAGAAAACAAACAAGATATAAACAAGATTACGGAATAAACTGGATATAATCTCAGGAGAAAAGCACTAGCATTAAGGGGGTCAAGAAAGGCTTCTCATAGAAATTGGGATTTTAGCTGGGACTTGAAGGGAGCCAGCAGATGGAAAGGAGAAGGCAGAGGATTCCAGGCACAGGTCACAGACAACAGAAATGCCCAGAGTTGGGAAATAGAGTGTTTTGTTCAGGAAACGGCAAGGATAGTGATGACAGAGTATGGGGATGAGGTATGGGAAGCAAGAATGGGAAGGTAGGAAGTCAGTTTATGATGGGCTTTGAATGCCAAATAGAGGATTTTATATATGATCATGAGGGCAACAGGGAACTACTGGAACTTATTTAATAGGGGGTGAAATGGGATGACATGGTTAGACTTGTGTTTTAGGAAGATTGTTTTGACAGCTAAGCAGAGGATGAACTGGAATAGGGAGAGAAAGCTGGGAGACCAATCAGCAGGCTATTTTAGTAGTCTAAGTGTGAGGAGATGAGGGCCTGTACCAGGGCAGCAGCAGTGTTGGAGGAGAGAGGGAGTGTATACAAGAAATGCTACAAATGTAAAACTGACAGGACCTTGGCAACAGATTGCATGTGGAGGGTGAGAAAGAGTTCAGAGTCAAGGATAGTTGTGGGCCTAGGTTACTGGGAGGTTGGTGATACCCTTGACACACTAAAAAGAAAGATAGAAAGGGACAAAGTGTGTGTGTGTGGGGGGGGGGGTAAAGTAAAATGATTAGTTCAAATTTGGATAATTTAATTTAAGATGTCTATGGGATGTTCAATGGTAGTTGGAAATGAGACTGAAAGTCAGCAGAGAGGTTAAAGCTGAATAAGAAGAACTGAGAAAGTCTGCATAGTGGTGATAATTAAATAAGAGGTGATAATTAAATCCACAGGAGGTGACGTGATCACTACAGTGAAATAGCATTGAAGAAGAGAAGTGGGCCCTTGATGAAGATCTAGCAAAGGAGACTGAGAAGGGGTTGACAGATAGGTAAGAGGAGAACCAGGACAGAATAATGTTATGAAAACCTAGAGGGAAGAGTGCAGTAGACAGTGTCAAAGACTACAGAAAGGGCAAGAAGGATGGAAATTGAGAAAAGGCCATTAGATTTGTTGATTAAAAGATTACTTTGGGGTAGTTTCAGATGAATGATGAGGCCAGAAGCTAAGGTCTATAGACAGTGGAGGAGTAAAAGGAAAGGAATTACATATATATATATACATAAATATAGATATATAATATATAGATACATATAATATATAGAGATATATAATATATATAGATATATATGTAAAGATATATAATATATAGATACGTATAATATATATAGATATATATGTAAAGATATATAATATATAAATACATATAATATATAGATATATATGTAAAGATATATATAAAGGAATTATATATTTATAAAAACCATTATAAATGGTCTCCTCAAGTAGTTTAGCCACCAAAAAGGGAAGAAGAAATAAAGGACAATAACAAGTGATGATGGATAAATTAAGTGAGGTATGCTTTGGCCGATGAGCCACCAAAGGAGACTGAGAAACGGCCAGAGAAGTAAGAAAAAGAGAAAAGAAAGAAGGAAAAGAAAAAGAAAGAAGGAAAAGAAAAAGAAAAAAAGTATTGTCAGGACAATCTAGAGAGAATAAAGAAAGTATTCTGAAGAAGATGGTGGCCAGTAGTGTCAAACGCTACAGAGAGGTCAAGAAGGATGAAGACTGAAAAGGCACCCATTAGATTTGACAAGTAAGAGACCATTAATAACTTTGGAAAATATAAGTTTTTTCTGAAACAAATATATCAAAGGTTTGCTCTACCCCAAAGCCCCCCACATTTGACCTTCCAACCCCTGAGATCAGCTATTCAAGCCATCTTTTCCCTGCCTCCCTCCAGAACCAGTCACCTCTTTTGCCTCTGATGCCATAGCTCTACCTCTCATATCCACCAAAAGTTCTCTTCTGAGGGCATTGTCAACCACCTAACCAAACTGTGGGCCTCCTTCCTGTTCCGAACTTTCTATTTTGACCTGAATGATTTTGCCCTCCCTGGAGTGTCACACTTTTTCTGTGAGATAGAAAAGGAAAAACATGAGGGCACTGAGTGCCTTCAATATTTCTAGAGTGAGCATGGGCCCACATTACCCTCTATAGCCTGGATACCATGGAGACTACTCTGATCCTACTGAAACTATATACCCTCATCTCCAGCCAAGAGGAAACACAACTCTGTGACTTCCTGAAGGGCCACTACCAACTGAGCCCCCAGGCTAGGGTGGGTAACAATCTGGTAGAGAGATAGCCTGAAACACAGCTAGAAGCTGAACCTACCTGTCCAACCTGACCTGGGCTCCTCCTGATGCTCCAGTCCCAGTTCCAGATCCTGAAACTACCAACAGAAACTTTCTTGCACCCCTCAACCCCTGACCAATTTTCTTTTGGGTTTCTATTGAGTAAGATTTTAAGGAGTCTAAGAAACTGAGAAAGGGACGAATGGTGATGCCTTTCCCAGAAATAGGGAAATTCAGAGCAGAAGTGGGATTGGAGGTGAAGATAACGCAATTCCAATCCACACATGCCTACTCATCCTGTGCTATTCATTCTTCCTCCAGAAAAAATGTTATGTGTGAGGGAAGAGGAAGGTTGTTAAACACTGGCCATTGACCCAGAGTAGTGATTTGGCTGTGGGAAGAAAAAATGGAGGGGTTATGAGGATGCTGGGTATAATTGGAGGTAGGAACAGGATTTGCTTGCATAGCTACTTCTGATACCTGGGCTGGATTAGTTTATAACATCCCTGAGACACTGAAGACTGGTGCAGTCACCAAAGCCCATTCTTGGGATGGGACAGAGGGGAGATATGTTGAAAAGGGTGATATAGTTGTACTAGAAAAGCCCACAATTTTCTTGGGGGTAGGGTTGAAGAACAAATTTAATCAATATTTCTACCTTCTGATTAGTTGATCGCTAACCCTGAAAGGGCAAGTCACAGCCCAATTTCATGGACCAGGGCCTTAAATCTCAGAAAACATAGTGGCTTCCCAAAGCTAGAAGAGTGTCTGGTTGCCTTGTTAACAATTTCAGATCTGTCCTCCAAGTACCACCTAATTGTTGTGTAACATTTCCATTTCCATTGAGAAAATTAAATGCATTACAAGTGCATCATCACACAGATCATAAAAGAAGAAATCAGCTTAAAATTTTCAGCCAGGACTAGAGGAACAGTACATGTTAGAACAACTAAATGAGATATTGGCAGATCTATCAAAAGTCTTGGAAGAATGCTTAAGCCACTTAATGAAGACTCCAGAGGCCTCTGTAGGCAAATTTTCCAACTGAACAGTTCAGTATCCTGAGGGCATTTTCCAGTCAGTCAATAGGCATTTATTAAGTCCTCACTGAGTGTCAGGTTCTATGCTACCAGACTATTAAATATTTAAGTATACATATTTAAATAGAATTTCACATTTATTTCATGTTAATTATTTGCAATTTGACAGCTCAGTGGAACCTAGAAGCCAGAAACTTCAGCAGATATATACCAACAAATTCCTCCAGGTATACTTCCCTATGGAAAGGAGCAGAGAGTGCTATTTTCTTACACTGTGCTTTGTTCTTAATTAAGACACCACTCAAGGGCCACTAGGTGGCGCAGTGAGTAGATCACTGGCCCTGGAGTCAGGAGGACCTGAGATCAAATCCAGCCTCAGACACTTAACACAAAAACTAGCCATGTGACCTTGGGCAAATCACTTAACCCCAACTTCCCTCCAAAAAAGAAAAAAAAAAGACACCACTCATATTTCCATTGTACCACAAATATTAATCTCTTTGCTCAATAAGCATATGATATGGGATTTGAAGTCTTAGATATTCCTTATAGACTTATTCCTTATAGAGTAGACTTAATTGTCACTCCCAGGTCAAGCCAAGTATGACTCAAGTATGGGCTGTGCAATGCTTCCTTTTCTCTTAATAGATAAATATCTTTACTGCAAAAAATGGGGGGGGGGGCTCTAAATGTCTCTTTTACTTCCTTCAAACTCCTAAATGAGAATAACTTTATTTTATTATTCCTCAATTAACAAAAATTTCTAGCCCTCCTACTTACCCTCCCCCATGGTGGGGGCCGGGGGGAGAGGGGTAAAGATAAGCAAAACCCTCATAACAAATACACACAGTGAAGAAAAAGGAATTCTCACATTGGCTATGTCCAAAAATATGTCCTATTCTGCATTCTGAGTGCATCATTTCACTGTCAGGAGGCGGAGAATGTGGTTATTAGCAATTTTATTGGAGTTGAATGGATCAAAATCCTTCAAAGTTGCCTTTACAATATTATTATTCTATAATTTGTTCTCATTCTGCTTACTTTATTCTGCATCAATTCATATAAGTCTTCCAGATTTCTCTGAAACCATCCTTTTTTATCTTAGAGCAAAATAGTATTCAATTATAGCTAGGTCCTGATTAGAATGAGTAATGAATATTGTTAAGTGGCCTCATTATTCAAATTCATACTATTTGAAGTTATAAAGGAAAAATGCAATGGGAAAATTTTAAAGAAGCTTCTATATCTTTAACATAATAATATGAAAATATATTTTTGATTCAAATTCGCTATAAAGAGTAGTTATAGAAAACAAAATTTCAAAAATTTAAAATTTGGGATTTTGGCCTGCACTGGTGATATGCAAAAAATGTGATAATTATTTAAAATATTTTAATAGCCTACACTGAATTATCTTTTCTTTCAACTTCTCTGGCTGCCTTTAGTCTCAACTAAAATCCCACCTTCTGCAGGAAGCTTTCCCCAACTCCCCTTAATTCTAGTGCCCTCTCTCTGTTAATTATTTCCTATTTATTCTATCTACAACTTCTTTTGTAAAGCATTTGTTTGCATATTGTCTCTCCCATTAGATTGTAAGCTCCTCCACAGGAGGGACTGTCTTTTGCCTCTTTTTGTATTCCTTGATCTGGGACCTCTGGAATTTGGCTATAATATTCCTAGGAGTTTTCTTTTTTAGATCTTTTTCAAGAGGTGATCAGTGAATTCTTTCAATTTCTATTTTGCCCTCTGGTTCTAAAATATCAGGGAAATTTTCCTTGAGAATTTCTTGAAGGATGATTTCTAGGTTCTTTTTTTTTTATCATGGCTTTCAGGTAGCCCAATAATTTGTAAATTATCTCTCCTGGATCTATTTTCCAGATCAGTGGTTTTTCCAATGAGATATTTCACATTAGTAAAACTTATTGGCAGTGCAATGGATAGAGTGCCAGGTCTTCTTGAGTTCTCAGATACTAGCTGTGTGACCCTGATTAAGTCACTTAACACTGTTTACCTCATTTTCCTCATCTGTAAATGAACTAGAGAAGGAAATGGCAAACTGCTCCAGAATCTTCACCAAGAAAACCCAAAATGGGGTCATGTAGAGTTAGACACAACTGAAATGTCTCAACAACAACAAAAAACTTATAAACATAAAGAAACGCTTGAGGATAGAAACATCTGTTTCTGGAGCAGTGAAAACTTTACCAGAGTGTCTAAATGCAAAGATTTCATATTAATTTCACATGTGCAATTATTGAGGTGAGAGGAGGAGTATTAAAATAAATATTTCTAAATGAAAACAGATATGGATGGCTAATGGAGAAATGGATAATATTTTAAAGCTTCACTGAGGTTGAGTAAATAAATTTGAAACCATCAAAGTCCTTTCAAATGCCTTTTTATGATGATATTTGCTTTGCCAGGGAATGTTATGTGATATGTATCTTACAATGTTTAGTACTCACCGTTACTGTTAGGCAAATCTAGATAGAGTTCAAATCCAAGAATCAAAATTTACTGCTATTTTTGGTTGAAATCCAAATTTTAATGTGATTCTAAAGTATTAAATTTCCAGTGAAGAATTTGGCTGTGATAATATTAAAAGGGACATATTGAGAAGAAGAAAATAAAGAAGCCTCCCTCAAATCAACCATGTATTAGAAAACCATTCCTTATATGCTGTATACAGTATAACAGTATGTAGTGTGTTAAAAATAAAAATAAAATACATTTTACTTTTCATCATAATCTTAAATTGCAAGGACCCATAATTGTACAAGTGAATAACCCAATATGGTGACTATAAATAATTAACAATATTGAAAAACAATGGTTTATAACTTTCTGGAAAAAGACTTAGAAGCTACATTCTTTATTCTCTATTTACTGAACCATGAGGTTCAGTAGGATTTTAAGGGGTCATCTATTCTAGTGTCTTTCCTCATAACCCAATAAGAACAGACCCAAACAATTCTAGACAAATAACTATCTCTTCTATCTTAAACAAATGGATTAGCAAAAGCAATGATAGCACATTCCTTCTAGTAGGACACTGTAAAAAGTATTTATCTCCACTTGTTCTCCAAAACACCATATGATTCAATAATAAAAGCAAATCAGTCAAGTAAAAGACAGAACAAGGGGTGAACATGATGATCACCTGGAGAGAAATACAAGGTGTCCCAAAAGTCTCAGTGCAATTTTAAGCTATTAGAGTTTAGAGCTCTAATAATTTTTTTAAGCTTAAAGCTCTACTAACTTAAAACTGCACTAAGACTTTTGGGACATCATGATACCCTGTATATTTGGGGAAAGGAGGTAAGTAAACTGAGCAACAATTTTTGATATTACTTTGAGTTGTCCAAAGTCACATAGCTAGTAAGTTAAAGAGCCAGGATTCAAACCCAGATGTTCTTACTTCAGGTCCTATATCTGTCCCACTACACCATGCTTCCTCCATCAAATAGTTGACATTAAGACTATACCTTATACCTAGTACACAGATTATGATAACTAGCATTTATATAGTGCTTTAAGGTTTGTAAAGCACTTTACAAATATTATCTCATTTTGTCCTCTCAACAACCCTGACATGTAGGTTATATTATTGTCCCCATTTTACAGATGAGGAAATTGAGACAAACGGAAGTTAAATCACTTGCCTAGGGTCACAAAGCTAGTGTGTTTCTGTGGTTAGATTTGAACTTGGGTCTTCCTGACTGCCTGGCATTCTATTCACTGTATCACCTACTTGCCACCTGCTTACCAAGTGAAAATATTCTCACTTTTGTAAAAGAGAATTTAAAAATTCAACTGGGAAGTAAAATCTATCTCATATCCCATAAAATTTCATCTTCAGAATTTTTTATGTGGATCTATGATTTCATCAGATATGGAAAGTACAGAAACTTCAAACTCCTCTGTCACTTAAAGTTATAGATAGTTGTCTGAAGCATCAAAAATATTAAGTGACTTGCCCATGGTCAAATAATTCTTTTGAGATAGAAGCAGAACTTGAACCCAGGTCTGCCTGGCTTGTTACATTGACACTCAACCTTCAAAATCAAGATCAGTTTATTTTAAAGTGTCCACAACTTCAGTTTGGTCAAATTAAAGCAAGATGAAAAGATGCTTCTTAAATATATTTTATATATCTAACCTTGAATATACTATAAATTATGATTAGTTTGGAATTAATTTTGTGAAGTGACCTAGAGGTGGCATTTCTGTCTAGTAAAATTCTCTTGTTTCCAAAATTACAAAAGTGGATTTAGCTTAATGTGTTAAAAACACAAGTGCCCTAGTATTTGCTGAGGGCCCATCTGGAATCACTTTATCCTAGAATTGTTGTATAATGAATGTCTAACATAGCCATTCATAGTTCACCTCCCACTGAAATATGGGTATGTGTCCTGGACATAACCTTACCATGGGTAGCAAGTTCAAAGTCTAGAACATCTTGTTCATGGATCATGTTGGCAGGAATGTGCTTTGTCTTGGAAACCTGTAGCCCAAAATATGTTCATCATTAGGAGAAAGAGATCCTATAGATGGCAAAGGAATGAATGAATGAATGAGCATATACTATGTTCCAAATATTGCAGGATATTAATATAAAAGCACTCTGCCCTTGAGGAGCTTATATTCTAAGAGGGGAAGCAATACAAAAGGATCACAAATAAGAAAACCATAAACAACCTCATTAATTAGGATCAAATTTGCACAATAAAAAGAAATGGTGCTACATACCCAAATCCAGTTTTTCCTTTCCCCCCATTAAAGCATTTTAAAAATAAATATATATTTTAAAGTTTTAATACAATTTTTAACCCACAAATATTGCTTTAAATTCTAACATTTATTAAAGTTTTGCACATTTGACATAGTAAATGAATACTTATAACATGGGGAAGTTATTGCTTGATAACCTTAAATGTTTCTTTTCTTGACCTATTTATTTCATCATTTACATGATTTGTATTTGATTACAATGAATTACAATACATAAATTTGCCACTTTTGAATGGGGTACGTTTTTAAAGGCAGTGTGTAATTTGGTTCTTTGAAACTAATAATGACTTTCCTACTGAAACAATGTTTTAAATTGTTGTTAATTTCCCAGACTAGCCCACAAAATATAGCAAGAATATAATATTTAAATTAGTTCTATATTCTGGAAGCAAAGCACCACATAATAAGGGAGAAAGGAGGGAGAAAATAACAAAGATGAAGGTGGTTAGGCTGCTCCTAAGCAAAATTTCAAATAGATAAAGAGTTTAGTGGAGTCTTTTTTTTTTTTGGTGGGGGGAATGCTGCCCTCTTCCACCTCCCTCAAAAACAGTGTGACAAGAGTCAATAGAAAGTCAATCTCACTCAGGGGCAGGAAACTCTAAGTCTAAATCCTGCCTCTGACACATACTGGCTGCATATTCTGTTACAAGTCCCAGTATCTCAATGTTCTAGGAAACTCTCTAAGACTTTAAATTGCAGAGGTCAGTCAACAGGCAATTATCAAATGCTTACTGCATACTAGAAACTGTGCTAAGTGCCAGGAATACAAAGAAAGACAAAAAACAACAGCTGCTCTCAAGGAGCTCGCAGATGAAAGGGGGAGACAACACACAGATGATTGCGTACAAACAATATATATTGTGGATAATCTCAGAGGGAATGTGCTGCAATTAAGGACTAGAAAACATTTTTTTTTTGTAGAAGGTGAGACTTGAGATTTAAAAAGAAGCCAAGGAAGACAAGAGTCAGAGAGATAAGAGGGAGGATGTTTTGGCATGGTAAAAGCCTGGGAAAGCCAGTGAAAATGAATGAAGTCTGTCAATAGTGTCTTGTGGGAGGAAGAGAAAGGAGGCCAGTGTCACTGGTTCAAAGAATATGTGGGGGGTGAGGAAGGGAGGAGGTTATAAGGTGTGAGCAAATGTAGGAAGGGGTATGTTTATTAAGGGTTTTGAAAGCCAAAGAGAAGATTTTATAATTGGTGTTAGAAGTAATAGGGAGCCACTGAAGTTTATTGAATAGAGGAGGGTGACATGGTTACACCTGTGTTTCAGGAAGATCAATTTCACAGCTGAGTGGAGAATGGACTCTAGTGGGGAGAGACTTGAGGATGTTGTAGTAATCTGGGTGTGAGGTGATGAGAGCCTACAGCAGGGTGATGGTAGCATCAGAGGAAGGAAAAAGATATATATATATAAGAGATGTTATGAAGGTTGATTTTTAACTGACAGGCCTTGCAACACATTGAATATAGAGGGAGAGAAAGTGAGGACTCAAGAGAGAGAGTGATACCTAGGTGTCCTCTGTTTTGGGTGACTGGGAAGATGGTGGTACCCTTGATAGTAAAAGGGAAGTTAGAAAGAAGGGAGGTTTGGGAAGAAAGATTGGACATAGAGAATTTAAGATATCTGTGGGACATCCAATTTGAGATATAAAATAGCTGAAGAAGCAAGACTAGTAGGTAGGGCTGAACAAATAGTTTTTTTTTTTATATCCTTAGGAAGTTATCTGTATAGAAACAACAATTAAAACCATGTGATCTAATGAAATCACCAAGTAGAATAGTATAAAATTCGAGTCTAGGCTAGTCTAGATCTTGGGGAACTCCCATTGTTAATGGGTATGGATAGAGATCCAGCAAAGGAAACAGAAGGAGCAGTCAGACGAGGAAAAGAACCAGGAGAGAAAGAATTGTCATGAAAACCTAGAGAAAGAGAACATCAGGGAGAAGAGTTCAAGGATGAGGAGTAAGGAAAGGACATTAAATTTGGCAAGAAAGAGAGGATTGCTGCCTTCCATATCATGTAACCAGCAAGATGAAGGGCTAGACATTTTCTCTGTTCACAATGATACTTCAAACCTTTCCAAAACATAAATTATGGACCAAAGACAAGGCAACTTTAAGTGTCTCAATGGTCTAGGATACCTGGGACCCCAAAAGAAGGTTAAAAAATATATATATATATACACACACATGTACAATACACATATATGTATGTGTATGCATGTGTATATAATTAATTTATGTATATGTAATGTATATGTATATGTAATTCATACATATGTATACATAATCATATACATATATATGAATTGACACCTACCCTGAACTCACTCAGCACTCTCTCCCCTACCTCTCACCATACTACTAGCAACAAGGCTGCACTAGGAGACCCAAGCATCTGACTCACAAGCTTGCCAACAAAATCCAATCCTATACCTCAGTTCTTCCTCTCTCTTTTGTGAGCCAGGGATATCTAGGTTCTGGGTAATGGAAGTCTGGATCTCTCTGCAGAAGGGTTGAGGAAAACGGTGAAAGGGGCAATACATATGTCTGGGTTTGAAAAAGTGTCTAAATCCATACCCTGAGCCATTCCCTCCTCTTACAGAATCTTGGAGTCCCAAACTATAAAAATTGACCTAGTAGAAAAATGCATAACCCCTCAAAGCCCATTGGTATGGGACTCTGAATATGATGGAGATAAATGCCTGGCCCTGTGTGAGGGCAGGGCAGGAGCTGCTAAGAGCAAGAAGAGTTCCAGCCTTCTTTGGTCCTCTTCTGAATTCGTCAAGCTTCCATCCCCTTGAAGACTCTTCAAGCTTCACATCTTCAGGAATCTTCAAGTGGTGAGTGTGATAGTAATGGCAATTAAAGATTCCCCTGTATTGGCTTGGTTTTCAAACTGATTGTGTTAAAACCCAGAGTTTGTTAATCCCACCTGTGGGATGGGCTTGTTGATGTGAAAAGAAAGTCCTCAACTGGGAGGAGCTGGTGATGTAGATTTGGAGAGACACTAGAGAGAGGCGGAAGATCTTTTTTTTTTTTTTTGGAAGCAGCACCTCGTGGAGAGAGAGAGACTAAGAGAATTGCTGGTGGCCGCTTTGAATTGCCCTGGACTTTTGAGACCTGCCCCCTGAGCTGCCAAGGACTGAGGAGACATGGCTGTTTTGCTGGTACTTTGTCTGTCTGTTTTGATGTTATTTTGCCAGATTTGTCCACTGGTGAAAGACTGTCCTTTTGTTGAAGAAGTCCTGGAACCTGGCTGTTCGCTAAGAAGGCCTGCGACTGTCCTGCAGACAGAGAGTGAATACTGTCCACTGGTGAGGGACAGTACTGTTGTTGCAGGGGTCTGGAGACTGTCCTGCAGACAGAGTGAATACTGTCCACTGGTGAGGGACAGTGCTGTTGTTGCAGGGGTCTGGGAGCCTTTCTGTTGGTTCAGAAGCCCTGAAGAAGAATTTTCTTGTTGTATGTTTACAGAAATCCTGGGAGAGGGCTTTGCTAATGTGTTCAGGGGTTCTAGGACTGTTCTACAGACAGAGGATAAATTTATGAAGGGACTGGCAATGTACCTTGTGGCTTTGCTAAGCCTTGTCTTCCCAGGAACTAAGATTGCTGAGAACTTGCCTCCTGTCAAGATGAAGAAAAGACCTCCATTTGGGTATTAAGTGCTGTGTTTAAACTTGATGTAACTCTGGGGTAGATTCAATTGTGATCCAGGGGTGGGGAACTTTTGACCTTATGTTTGGAAACTAATCTCCATTTGAGAAGAGGGGCTTTGTGGTGGACTTAATTAAGGTATAGCCTAGGGTGGAGAAGTATTTAGAACAGAGACTTTGTAATTGATTGAATGATTGGAAGGTCCTGGGGTGGGGTAGTACTTGGAGATTATTTAATCACACTTAGTAAATGCTGTATTTTGAATGATGTCATGTTTTGATCTTCTCTGTTCTGGGTTTGTTACTGAATAAAATAGAGAGCACCTATGCTGGTATTTTGAACCTGGGAAGTTGCCTTTGCTTGGTATTATATTACAGTGAGTCACTTTGAGCATTTCTGGCTTCTAGCTTCAAGAAAGAAGATGGAAGAGGCCATCCCAATTCACAGTGTTGAAGAAAAAGACTCTGGGAAGACATGAGAGGGACTGGCAGTTTCCATCATCTTTGTCCCCAACTTGCTACATTAGAGATTGCAGAGAGTTTCTCCTTAGATGAGATCTAGAACTCTTTCTTGGTTGAGCTGAGTTATATAATTCCCAATGAGAAAATTCTTTCACTCTGTATTATCTATATATTCTCCTATGTATGCCTTCTCTGGTTTTGGTTTTGCTACCAATTTGGAAAATGGGTTGGGGGGTTTTTTCATTTTGTTTTTGCTATTTGTATATGTGTTCACTATGGAACTGGTATTTGGTGGGAAAGGAGGCAAGCTTTATATGTAAATTTTGGGGAGTCCCCCTTCTCCACAATAATAATGACAAAGCAATAGAAGTTAGATTGAATCTAATCATATCCCCTAGACTAATAGTATTTTAAGGACTCAGATATAATTCTAAACCAGTACCCCCTTCTCTCTGAGAAGAGCAGAATGACTTTAGCCCCAACTCTGGGCCTTCCCTCCTGGCATGAATTAAAGGCCCCCTGGAGAAAGGTAGGGAGAAAAGAGGCTAGAAATTTCTGTTCTGTATCCCTTTGAGTCATACAATGACAGCTCTCAACATATTTGGGTCCCTTTCTACACATGGGGCTCACTCTTTTCTTATATATGTTCTAGATAAATCCAGTTCTACTTAGCCCCATAGAACTGCCAGTGCTAGGCCAGAGATCTGAGGAACAGAGGGATCTAGGCAGGAAATCAGGACAGGGTACCATGTGGAGTGGGGTGGGGCTGGTGAGCAGTCCACTAAAAGGCTTTAGTAAAGAGCCCAACACCCAACTAGAGCCAGGTCTGTCCCCCCAAAACCACTTGGAGCAAAGAACTAGGCTAGTGAACCATGAATTGCCCAGCATAGAAGGGAAACTAGAATCACTAGAGAATCACTTTAGTCAGAAAGTAAGAAATAGGGAAAAAAACAAGGATGAGAAAAATAAATTGATAGAGAAAAAAACTAAAATTACCAGAAGACCTCAGGAAGAAAAAAAAAACCTCAAAGACCTTGAACATAAACATATAAATTAACAAGGAAATCATTAACAACAGAAGGAAATATAGCCCCCAGGTCTAATAAATGGCATCTATGAATAAATAATGCTAAACAAAGAGAAAAGATCCTGCATCTTATGAGACAGAGAATCCAAATCTAAGTAGAACTTGGAACCACAACATATTGTTCCAGAGTGGTTTAAAAATAAGTGAGAATTATGAAATACGTGGACTGCACAGCAATACAAACAAACAAATAAATGGGCAGAATGGAAAACCTGTACTCTGCAATGACAAGTTACACTAAAGAAATGAGAGAAAACAATTAGTTGGGAATGCAAACACACAGACTTGAAGGGCAATCTAGAAGAAAAGTAGCAAAAGACAATAATCTCAAAAATAAATATGCTTTCTATCCAAACAAAATATACTGATCTTGAAGACAGGATACATGGAGAAAACTTATAGCTCTCCCCAAAAAACCACAACAGGACAAAAAGACAACAATGCAAGAAATGATACAAGAAAACTGCCCAGAATAGAAAAAGAAATACCAAATGAAAAAATGTATAAATTACTTCCAGGAAAAAAAAATTTTTAAAGACTGAAAACCCCAGGTTACTTTGTAGCTAAATTTAATTACTCAATGTGTAAACAAGTTCTGAAAGCAATCACCAGAAAGTCCTTCAAATACAAAGGAAAGAAAATTCAGATAAAATAAAACTATTCTATACCCACCAGAAAACACAGGAGAGAATGAAATAAATTATTCCAAAGAGTAATGAAGCTCAGGATGCAGCCCTAAGTAACTGACCTACTCTGCAAATCTGAGCTTAACCGTAAATGAAAAAAGATGGATGTTCAATAACAAAGAGGTTTTGGAATATTCTTAGAAAGAAAACAAATCTAAAAGACGTTATTTGTTTCTTAAATACCAGAGAAAACAAATATATGAAGGGTGAACAATGCAACAGTCAAGAACAGTAACAGCAACATAGTAACAGCTAAAACACCAGTAAGAGACTTCTTTCTAAATGTCCACTTGGAGGCACAGATGTAAGTAGGAAACATCTTGGAGGTAACAGTGAAGAGGATGGTCTGGGACATTATGAACAAAACCTGTCAACACCTTACCTATAGGTGAATCAAATTTTTTTGTGAGATTTCATTACAAAATGGGAGGGTGCATGAATGGGAAGGGTAGAGAAGGAGGACAGAGTATGCTATGCGCCCAGGTCAAAGAGGAGGGCTAGCAATGAAGAGGTAAACCCAGTGGTCTC
This sequence comes from Petaurus breviceps papuanus, assembly GCF_028583685.1. Lineage (NCBI taxonomy): Eukaryota > Metazoa > Chordata > Mammalia > Diprotodontia > Petauridae > Petaurus > Petaurus breviceps. The sequence goes on along the minus strand of NW_027185867.1, from coordinate 2,473,215 downwards.
TCAGGAAGAGAAGAACTGACAGGGGAGGAGGGGAGGAGAAGAGGAGGAGGGAAGGATTTAAAAAGGGGGAGGGAGAGAGGCCTTGCTTTGATAGTGGGAGAATTTTCTACTGATGAATGTTCTTATGGATAATCTATGAAGGGAGAGAGGGGACATTGTGCTCAGAGTTTTCTAGGGGATTTCGTGTTTGAAAAGGTCATTCAATCTACCTATAGACGGGGAGAATTGAAATTCGCGGAGGCAACTGACACTGGAGGAATGGGAGGGCAAGGAACCAGGGAAAGACTTTGAGACAAACGCGGGAGGAGGGAAAGGTAACCAGGGGGATGATATAGATTAGTGGTAGACTGCATAATCAGAAATGAAAGTAGAGTATCCTACCATAGACAATATCCTATAAGAATTGGAATCATTCTAGGAGCAAGGCACATTGAAAAAGGAAATCTGCAGGGTATGTTCTACAAGGCAACAAGAGAGTGCTAGAAGGGAGAACATGGAATGGATGTCTCTGAAATTTTTATTCCATGAGGAATGCACAGAAAATAGGAGGATTAGATAATTATAGAGAACATGAACCACAGAGGATCTAGAGGGGAAAGAAGGAATGGATAATGACGACAGAGACAATAAAATTGAAAGGTTAAAAAAACCTACTTAAAAAAAAAAACCTAGTAGCTGGTTGCAGTGTGGAGGTGAGGTGGGGGGGGAGAGGCCTATAAAATAGTAGAACCACTGGCTATTTGATTTTTTAAAAAGAAGGAAACCAAATTATGAGAATCAAAAGTGAAAAGGGTGAATTCACCAATGAAGAGCAAGTTAAAGCAATTATTAGGAGCTATTTTGCCCAGTTATGTGCCAATAAATCTCACAATCTAAGTGAAATGGTTGAATACTTAGAAAAATACTAATTATCCAGATTAAAGAGGAAATAGAATACTTTAACAATCCTTAGAAAAATAAATTGAATAAACCCTAAGGAAAAAAAAAAAACCCAGAACCAGATGAATTCACAAGCAAATTCTACCAAACATTTAAAGAACAATTAATTTCAATATTATGTAAACTGTTTGAAAAAAAATACATTAAAAGGAGTCATACCAAATTCCCTCTATTCCACAAATGTTATTTTGACACCTAAACCAGAGACAGCAAAAACAGAGAAAGAAAAGTATATGCCAATTACCCCAATGAAAACTGATGCAAATATTTTAAATAAAAGACTAGCCAGGAGAATATGACCAGGTGGATTTATACCATGAATGCAGGACTAGTTCAATATTAGGAAAGCCTACCACACCCAGAAATAACTGGCCGTGTAACCTTGAGCAAGTTACTTAACCCCGATTGCTTTTAAAAAAAATATATTAGGAAAGCCATAAGCATCATTGACTATATTAGTTATAAAAACAACAAAAGTAATGTTATTATATCAATAGATGGAGAAAAAACTTTTTGACAAAATACAATATCCATTCTTATTAAAAACACTACAAAGCATAGGAATAAATGCAGCTTTTCTTAAAATGACACATCAAATCTAAAACCAAGAACAAGCATTATCTGTAATGGAGATAAAACTAGAAACCTTTTCAATAACATCAGAAGTGGAACAAGGATGTCCATTATCACCATTATTCTTCAATATTGTTTGAATATTACATAAATAATGAGCAGGAGGGTTTCAGAAAAAAACCTGGGAATACTTAAATGAACTCATGCAAAGTGAAATGACCAGAACCAGGAGAACATTATATATAATAACAACAATATCATAACTATGATCAACTGTGAAAGACTTAACTACTATGATTAATATTTTGATCCAAAGAATCCATAATGAAAAATGCTATCCACCTTCAAACAGAGAACTAATGAAATCTAAATGCATATTGAAGGATTTTTTTTACTGTATTTTTTTGTTTTATTTTTTGTCTGTGTTTTCTTTTGCAATATGGCTAATATGGAAATGTTTTTCATTACTTCATATGTATAATTGGTATCAAATTGCTTGCCTCCTCAAGAAGGGGAGAAGAGAGGAAGTGAGGGAAAAAATTTATAACTCAAAATTTTAAAGAACATTATTTTTAAAATTTACATGTAATTTGGAAATATTTTAACAAAACAAATGTTTTTTTTAAGTGATATAAACATATCTAAGGAGCATGGAAAAAATTACATGTCAGATCTATAGATTTGGGGAGAGTTCATGACCAAACATGAGATAAAGAAGTTCAACAGAGGTAAACTAGATAATTTTGATTACATGAAATAAAAGTGCTTACAACAACAACAAAAAAACTAATATAGCTAAAATGAGAAAAAAGCAAGACAGTGGGGGAGAATTTTAAAGCAAATTTCTCTGATAAAGGTCTCATTTCTCAAATATATAGAGAATTGAAACAAATTTATTAAAATAAAAGCCATTCTCCAATAGATAAATGGTCAAAGGATATGAGTAGGAAGTTTTCAGAAGAAGAAATCAAAGCTATCCAACAGTTACCTGAAAAAAAAAAATGTTCTAAATCACTAACGACTAAAGAAATGCAAATTAAAACAATGCTGAGGTACCATCACATATCCAGCATATTGGCTAACAGGACAGAAAAGGATAATGACCACTGATGACAGTAATGTAGGAAAATAGGTACACTAATCCACTATTTGGGCAGCTGTTTGGGATGGCCTGGTGGTGCAGCAGATATAGCACCAGGCTTAAAGTCAGAAAGAACTAAATACAAACCTGCCCACAGACACTTACTATCTGTATGACCCTGGACAAATTATTTAATCCCTATTTGCCTCAGTTTCTCATCTATAAAATGGGGACACATTGGAGAAGGAAATGGCAAAACCATCCCAGCATCTTAACCAAGAAAATCTCATGGACAAAATCCCTGGGGTCATGTAAAGTCAGACACAACTGAGCAACAACAAATCTTTTTAGAGGTAACTAGGTGGTACAGTGGATGAAGTGTTGGGCCTGGAGTTAGGAAGACTCATTTTCATGAATTCAAATCTGGCCTCAGACACTTACTAGCTGTGTGATCCTGGGTAAATTACTTAACCCTATTTGTCTCAGGTTCCTCATCTGTAAAATGAGTGGGAGAAGAAAATGGAAAACCATTCCAGTATCTTTGCCAAGAAAACCCCAAATAGGTCATAAAGAGTTGGATGTGATTGAAACAAATAAAGAACAAGAAAAATGCATTATTGGTGGAACTATGAACTTAGTCCAGCCATTCTGGAGAACAATTTGGAACTATGCTCAAAAAGTTATAAAATTGTGCATACCCTTTGACTCAGAAACATCATTATTAAGTCTAAACCCCAAGGAAATCAAAGAAAAAGGAAAAGAACTTATATGTATAAAAATATTTATACAAATTCTTTTTGTGGTGGCAAAGAATTAGAAACTGATGGGATGTCCATCACTTGGGGAATCTCTTGAACAAGTTATGGTATATGAATATGGTGGAATGGTTGGTTGTTCTCCAAGAGGACCGAAATGACACCACTATGTTGGAGTCAAGGTACAGTATGTCTAACTATAGCTGATCAGACCAGTATGAGCTCAGATGGCTCTACCACAGGTCAGGCACAAATAGTTCACATGAATATTTGGAGCAGAGATGTCTCTACATTTGCACATCTCATATTTCTTTTGAGCTATGGCACAGTACCTTTTTGGATGCAGGCACGCTATGGTGGGTGGTTCTTTGCCAGCGTCTCCCATGTCATGCAATAAATTCCAAAGTTCTTTAGAGACACTTTGAGAATATCCTTGTATTGCTTCTGATGATCTTGCTTTGTTTGAGTTCTCTATAAAATACTCTTTTAGGTAAATGTACATTTGGCATTTGAACAACGCGGCCAGCCAACTGAAACTGTGTTCTGTGAAGTAGAGCCTGAACGCTTGGCAGTTTAGTTTGACTAAGGTACTCAGTGTCTGGTACCTTATTCTGCCAGGTGACCTTCAGAATCTTCCTAAGACAATTCAAATGGAAGCAGTTCAGTTTCCTGGCATGACACCAGTATACTGTCTGGATTTCATAGGTCAGCACAATGGCTCTGTAGACCTTCGGTTTGTAGGCATTCTGGTATCCCTTCTCTCCCACACTTTCATTTAGAGCCTCCCAAATACTGACCTCGCTCTAGCAATGTGTGCATCAACCTCTTGGTCTGTGTCACCATCTCTGCAACGTATGCTGCCCAAACAAGTGAACTTATCCACAGCATTCGAAATTTCTCCATCTGCTGTAACTGATGGTTCCATGTATAGCTAGTGTTGTGCTGGCTGGTGAAGAACCTCTATTTTCTTGGTGTTCTTAGGCCAAAATGAGTATAAGCAGCAGAAAACCAATCCATATTCTCTTGCATCTCAACTTCAGAGGCTGCAGAGGGCACAATCATCTGCAAACAAAAAATTATGCACCACCTCTCGATCCACTTTAGCCTTGGCTTATATCCTTTTCAAGTTAAATACTTTACCTTCAGTGAAGTAGCTGACTTGATGTCATTTTTGTCCTCATTGAAGGCATCTGAAACATTGCTAAAAATATCATGCTAAAAAATAGTACATATCCTAGCTTCATTCCTAGTCACGCACTCATGACTCGGAAAGTGGGAGAACATCAACCATTCTCCAAAATCTGTGCAAACATGTTGTCATAAAAATGGTGTACAATACTGATGAACTTCTCCAGGTAACCAAATTTTGCCATAATTTTCTACAAGCCCTCACAACTGACAGTATCAAAGGCCTTGTTCAGATTGATGGATGTTTGTGCCTCTGTTCTGCTCCTGGAATTTCTCCTACAGTTGTCAGGGAGGAACTACCATATCAATCATTCCTTAGTCTTTTCTGAAGCCACACTGGCTCTCAGATAGATGACCATCTTCCAGGTAAAGGATCAGTCTATTAAGAAGGACTCTAGCAAGAGTCTTGCTGGTAATGACTAACAGAGAGAACCCCTTATGATTGTCATACGACGATCTATTTCTTTTACCTTTATAGAGATGAACAATGAGGCATGCTTGAACTCCTGGGGAAAACCTCCTCTTGCCATATAACCCAGAAAATTTCATTCAGTTTTTGAATGATCATTGGACCCCTAGCCTTGTAAATCTCAGCAGCGATAGAATCAGCAATAGGTACTCTGCCACATGAAAGAAGCCCAATGGCATTCAAAGTCTCTTCTTCACTTAAAAATTCAACTACAGAGGGACTGCAACCTAAGGCAAATAGATGACCAATGTCTGCAGCATTGATTGATGATGAGAACACTATGGAAGTATTCAGCTCATCTCTCCAGGATCATGTCCTTATCGCTAATCAATGTGGCTCACTGGCACTGACTAGCTGAAATGCACCATATGTCTCTGGACCATATATAGCTTCCAGGGAATCATAAAAGTGCTTTGGATTGTTACTATGAGCATATAATTGAATTTCATCTGCCTTCTTACTGAGCTAAGAATCCTGCATCTCTCTAAGCTTCATTTGCACTTTACTTTTGATGACATTAAACACTGCCTTCTTAGAGACAAATGGACCATCCTGCTGGTAAACCCTGTGGAGTTCTCATTTTTTATTTAGCAGTTTCTAAATTTCTCTATCATTTTTGTAACACCAATCATGTTTGCAAGTGTTCTAGACCAGTTGAGTAAATGTGATGCTGTACATCAAATCTCTGAAAGTTGCCCACTCCTTTTCTGCTCTACTATTGCCAACTGTGTGCTTGCTCAGCTTTCCCTCCAATTTAGCAATGAACTATTCCCACTCAGAGAAGTACTCTAATTTGTTGACATTAAGTCTTCTGGTAGTCATCTTTCCTTGGGGCTGAGGCTTTTGTTGAATGCAAATTGGAAAGGATAAGTCTATGATCAGTCCAGTACTCTGTGCCACACATTGCCTTCATCACTTTCACATTTTGTCTGTCCCTTTTCCTTACAATGACATAATCTATTAAATGCCAATATTTGCTGTGAGGGTGCATCATGAAGTTTTATTGCATTTAGGTAAAAGGAAGAGAGTATTGGTGATAAAAAACATCATGAGATGCATAAGTCTTCACCAGTAGTAAATATCCACTACTGTTGCTGTTTTTGACTCCATTCCTCCCAAGGACTCCCTGCCATGTCTGATAGTCTGTGCTGACTCTTGCATTAAAGTCACCCAAAATTATAAGTTTGTCTTCTTTCAGCCCATTGATGATGAGGGTCTCCAGGTCTTCATAAATTTTTTCTTTGACCTCATCAGGGTTCATCATGGTAGGAGCATAGGCACTAATGACTATGGTGTGGCACTTTCCTATAAGTGGCAATTGCATTATCATGTCATTCACTGTCATTCACTCCTTCTGGTAGGCATACAAACTTGTTGGCTAGATTAGTTTTGGTTGCAAAATCTACGCCAGTTTCACAGCACTTCCCCTTCACTGTGACTACTCCTGAAAAACATGTATCCAGCTCAGACTTGATAACCTGGCTTTCATTTGCCAGCTTGTTTCACTCAGGACTGCTATTTGGATGTGATACCTGTTGAATTCTCTTATAGCGAGACCTGTTCATCTTTCAAATCTACTGGGTTTTCTGTTGTTCAAAAGCAAACACATTCCATGTACTAATGGCAAGTAGAATCATCTTTGCAAAAGTTTTTCTGCCCTTTTTTTTGGAGGGGCAATTGGGGTTAAGTGACTTGCCCAAGGTCACACTACTAGTTTTTTGTGTTAAGTGTCTGAGGCTGGATTTGAACTCACATCCTCCTGACTCCAGGGCCAGTGCTCTACTCACTGAGCCACCTAGCCACCCTGAATAAAATTTTTTTATTTTTTCTTTTGGAGGGGCAACTGGGGTTAAGTGACTTGCCCAAGGTCACACGGCTGGTAAGTGTCTGAGGCTGGATTTGAACTCAAGTCCTCCTGACTCTAGGTCTGGTGCTCTATTCACTGTGCCACCTAGCTGCCCTGCAAAAGTTTTTGTACATTTTTTTATGTTTTGACCACAGGGTAGGATCCCCACATGCCATGTGTGGCACCAATACAATACTTAAAGTGCCCATAATCATGATAAAGACCATGACTATAAATATGGCATGACATTGGATTGCAAAATATAACAGATTCTCTAGGCATAGGAGAGAACTGAAACATTTATTTAGACACCAGAGGGAATTTGAAGATCTTCCCTGCCCCTTAGTAGACATAGGAGGGAGTCTGAAGACTTCCCCTGCTTTGGATGTAAACTCTTCCCCCAATAGGCTGAATGTAATCACATGAAGCCTGTGATGAGGAAATTGGCTGAAGGGTGCAGCAGAGCCCACAGGAAGCTGGGACTCAGAACCAGAGAGATGGTGGGAGAGAGAGGAGGTTGAGGCAAGGAGATAGAGAGGTTTGTGAATAAATATTGATCTAATATTGGTTTGTGATGCTGTGGCTCTCAGTGTTATGGTTTCTTAATATCTTTGGTACTATGATGGAATTGGCTTACTGGTTTGGGGACTGGGTTTTCTGGTGTCTAAATAAATATTTCAGTTCTGTCCTCTACCTGGAGAATCTGTTATATTTTGCAATTGAACATCATGTGATATTTATAGTCACAATCGTTATCGTGATTGTAGGCACTGTAAATATTGCATTGGCTCTACGCCATGTTAAGCACAGCAGAGTTGGAGGAAGCAGACAATTTTCTAGGGCACCTTTTCTATCCTTTCCTCACACCAGGATGTAGGCAGTGTTGTGTTTTAAAAAGACTGCTTAGATACCCAGTGAGTTGCCGAATCCCACTGCTGCTTTGGTCCAGTGAAAAGATGCCCTATAGCATAGGTTGCTTGTGTGAAGGCTTGTGACTATAGCTCCCAGTGTATTCATATCTGCTTCTTCATCACTTGTCGGGCTTTAAGGTAGATAATAATGGTAAAAATGGTATGGGTAAAGTCTTTTGATTTATGCATAAATTAGATTTAAGTGAGGCAGAGTCACCAAGGTTGACAGCCTCACTCTTTCTTCCAAAGTCAGTGGAGTACAGTAGCAAGATAAAATCAAGATTAACTGGAGATGGTTTGGGATGTAGTAGATGAACATTGAGAGGGAAAAAAAGAAAACAATAAAGTGTAGTTGTAGTTCAAATACTTTTGTTTTTTATTATTTACTGATGTCTCCTGTTTGATCTGTGTATTGACATTTTTAGAAATCTTTGTTCTAAGGGTGTATAGACATATTTATGTGTAATTAAACATGCTACCTAAGGTCATTCCTATTTTTAAAAAATCTGGGAAGCTGTAGATGACTTTGGAATTATTGACGTCTAACCAAACTCTAAATGCTCCAAAGCACTTGCTTTAGCTTCCTTCATGGCCATTGGGGAAAAAAAAAAACTGTTTTCATGTGCCCATTACACCAGGGCAAATCTTCACATGCTTGAGGCAGACACCCCCCAACACACCCAAGGGTTTGAGACCCCTCGATTACCTTCAACCTTGTTTAGCCCATCTGCCAAAAATGGTTTACTGGGGTGTGGCTGATATGTACACTATAGTTTCTTGGTGCCACAAGTAAGAGCTGGATGAATCAGATGGATATTTAAGGTGGAAAGCAGCCCTGAAAAAAGCTCAGCAGTCAGTGAACCAGAGTTCTCTCAACACACCCTCCACCCCCATGAATGTTATGGATACTATTGTACTGTAAGAAATGATGAAGAGGATGGTTTTAGAAAAACTTGGGAAGACATATAAACTGATGCAAAGTGAAGTGAGCAGAACAGGAAAACAAGGTACACAGTAACAACAATAATGTAAAGATAATCAATTATGAAAGACTCTGATCAATACAATGATTCAAGACAATTCCAAAGGACTCATGATGAAAAATGCTATCCACCTCCAGATAGAGAACTAATGGACTCAGAATATGGATTGAATCATTTTTCCTTTCTTTTTCTTTATTTTTTTTGGGGGGGGCGGGGAACGCTGAAGAATACGACTAATTTGGGAAAATGTTTTACATGACTTCAAATGTATAATAGGTATCATATTTCTTGCTTTCTCAATCAGCTTGGAAAGAGTGAAGGGAAGAAGGGAGAGAATTTGAAACTGAAAATAAAAATGAAATTCGAAAATAAAAAAAACAAAACAAAAATTGCCTGGAACTTGTTCTTTGCCAACAGTAGGAAGTCATGGTTTAATTATTCTTTTATCCCTCTCAGCATGTAACACTGAGCACATAGAAGATGTAGTGAATGAATAGTTGGTAAATGAATGTGGAAAACAGAACCAAATATTTGAAGTAAATATTACAATGTGGAAAAGTCACAGTTTTATTATAATATTTTAAGCAAAACTATTGTATAAATATTCAGGTTGATGAAAGTTAAATTAGGAGAAAAATATTCCCTTATAAAAGGATTTACCAAAGTATATCTTTAAATAGCCAGTTCTCTAATGCATTAAAAATATTATTTATAATCAGAATATTGAAACCATAAGGGACTATAAATCATCTATCTAGTTCAACTCCTTAAGGATCATGTTGAAATGACTTTCCTAAGTTCACAAAGCTATTTATTGGCAAAACTGTGATTAGAACTCAGATCTCCTAAATTCCAATCCAGAGTTCTTTCTATTGTAGTACCACCTCAGTTAAAAGGATTGAGAGTAGGTTGGAAAAAATCTGCTAGCTGGGGTGTAAATCTTTCCATTTTTGTTCATTTTTTCTTACTCAAAATTAGACTAAAAGACTATTTCTTAAAGAGATAATGTTAATTTCCTTAAACAGGAAGTCTTGGGAGAGATGAAAGTGGAGAAATGAGGTATGGACAGGCATAGAAGTTTTCAACAGATATGTGAACAAGTGTGGAACACAACTGAGGTTGCACCCTGCCTCCCTCCCCCCCCCGCCATTTATCACAATCAGCCTGGGAGCCAGATGAGAGATTGGTCTGGTCAGATTCAAGGGCTGATTTCATTAGTTTTGTTTTTTAGTCATGTCCAACTTTTCATGGCCCTATTTGGGATTTTCTTTGCAAAGATATTACACTGCTTTGCCATTTCCTTCTCCAGATCATATTACAGATGAAGAAACTGGGACAGGCAGGGTTAGTTAAGTAACTTGCCCTGGGAAATCCAGCTAGTAAGTGTCTGAGTTCAAATTTGAACTCTGGTCTTCCTGACTCCAGGGGTCAGCATTCTTTCCACTGTGTTCCCTACCTGTCCTTGGGAAGAACTACAAATCACAGTGGACTTTTGTCACCAGCAAACCCTTTGGCAAGGGTTGTTGCATTAATTTGTACTAATTTCTGATTGAATTTTGATATTTCCTTCAATTATTAATGTAGGAAACAAATATTATTTTGAGAAGAGGTCCAGTAGACTGCCACAAAAAAGTTAATTACCCATGCTTTAAGCAAAAAGCAAATTTAGCAATAGTTTTTCTGGGATGGAGAAGCTGCTGCTTTAGGTCACACTGCTTACCTCCATTGTCCTACTCTGTGAATGCTATAGGAGCATTGGGGTGGAGCCAAGTATAATGAATGGTATCTAATGGGAGGAGATATGACTAAGGATTCAGGTCAGGAACCTGCAGAGATCTGACCAGGAGGGCAGCATTCGGACTTTACTGTGAATTAGACCACACTGGAAACACTGAAAAGATTGCAGTTCCCCAGCCTGAGCTGTTCTTGAGAGCCTGGAATAACACCACACTTGATACCCTAAGAAAGCAGCAACAGGATCAGCCTAAATATTCCGTCTGGAAGTGTATAGAACCTGGCCCTAATTTCCAGTCTGTAATCAGGAAATAGGCTGACAGAATAAAAAAAAAAATCTCTCAATTTAAAAGCTACAATGGTGACAGGGAAGCTCAAGACACAAAACCTGAAAAAAGAGGATAACTCTAAAATAGCTATAAACAATGCTTTGAAGAAAAACACATCTCAGGCAAAAATTAAATTAGAATTTCTGGAAGAGATAAATCAAGAGACAAAAAACAAAGATTTAAAATGTTTTTATAAATGAAATAAAAGTACCTGAAGAAATAATTGGGAGAAAGAAATGAAAACTGTGAAAGAAAGACTTGGAAAGGTAATTAATAGCTTAGACAAAAGGTATAAAACTTTACACAACAGACTCCCTGAAAATTAGAATATACCAAAGAAGTAATGACTTCACAAAACAAGAAGAAATATTAAAAACAAAGTCAAAAGACTAAAACTATAGACAAAAATATAAGGTGTCTTGTAGCAAAAACAGCTGACCTTAAAAATACATTAAGGAGGAAAATATTAAGATTCATCAGACCACTTAACACCTGAATGCTGAGAGGGAAGGAAGGAGGAAGGGGGAGAGAGAAAGAGAGAGAGAGAGACAGACAGACAGACAGATAGACAGACAGACAGAGAGACAGAGACAGAGAGACAGAGAGAGAGACAGAGAGACAGAGACAGAGACAGAGAGACAGAAGACAGGGACAGAGAGAGACGGAGAGACAGAGACAGAGAGAGAGAGACAGAGAGAGAGAGAGGAACATCACAGTTCAAGGAATCTTAAAGAAAACTGGCCATCCACATCTCTTAGAAGCAGAGGGCAAAGTGGAAATAGAGAGATTCCACCTCCTGAAAGAAACCCTCAAATGAAAATTTCCAGGAACTATAAGGTCAAAATCCAGAGTTTCCAAGTCAAAGAAAAATACTGCAAGCAGCCAGAAAAAAAGAATCCAAGTATCAAGGAGCCACAGGAAAGATCACATACAATTTAGCAGCCACTGCTATAAGAGTAGGGAGTTTGGAATATGTTATTCCAGAAGGCAAACAATATAGGCTTACAGCCAAGAATACTTACACAGCAAAATGGAGTATCATCTTTCTGGGCAGAAAGGGGGAGGTGAGGAGGTAGGCAGGAATGGAATTGTCCTTTAGTCAAATAGAAGACTTTTAAGTATTACTCATGAAAAGACCAGAGTCACACAGAAATTATGACATACAAACATAGCAGTTGAGAGAAAACGGTAAACACAAATGAATAATGCTAAAAGATGAAGTAAGGATAAACTGATTATATTCTAACATGGGAAATGATACAAGTATCCCTCTGAACTCTATCATCATCAGAAGTCAGACGAGGGAGTCTAATTAGACAGAGCCTAGAAGTGGTTCTGTTATGTCTTGATGATGAACTTAAGAGAAGTAAATAAAGAAGGAAAAAAGGATACAACTGAGGGGGGAAGAAAAGAAAAATTAGGGGAAATTATCTCCCATAATTAGGGTATGCAAACATTCTAATATAAACAAGGAGCCGGGAGTTGGAAAGAACAGCTAAAAACTTCAACCTCACTCTCATCTGAACAAAGAGACATATCTTTTTTTTGGATATGACCAATGCAGAAAATTATTTTACACCACTATACATGTTTATAAATGGGGCTTTATCTTTCATGTTCAACTGGGGTGCAGGGAAAGGGACAGTGGATTTTTGCTGATTGAAAAAAGGTCAAAGTGGGCGGCTAGGTGGCTCAGTGAATAGAGCACCAGCCCTAAAGTCAGGAGGACCAGAGTTCAAATTCAGCCTCAGACACTTAACACAAAAACTAGCCATGTGACCTTGGGCAAGTCACTTGACCCCAATTGACCTCCAAAAGCAAAAAAAAAAGTCAAAGAAGGGAAGAATACACCCCCCCACACACATGCATATACACAATTTGGGTACATAAATACATTTTATCCAACACAGTAATAGGAAAGAAAGGGGAGAAAGGGAAAGGAGGACTAGAGAACAGATAGAGTAAGAGAGGGATTAATCCTAAGAAAAATGAACTCAAAGGATATGCAAAAATATTTATAACTAGTTTTAAGGTGGCAAAAATGGAAATTTGAGGAGGGTACTTAAAATTTAGAAATGGACAAACAAGTTATAGTATATAAATGTAATGGCACATTATTGTGCTTAAGAAATGAAGGTAATGGTTTCAGAAAAACTTTTGAAAATTTACATGAACTGATAGAAAGTAAACAGAATAGGGAAAACAATTTATATGACAACAATATGTAAAGACAAACAACTTCAAAAGAATCAAGAACTCTGATCAGCATAATGACCAACCATAATTACAAGGGCTAATGATGAAATATGTTGCCCATCTCCTGATAAAGAGAAGGATTCAAAGTACACATATATATATATATATATATATATATATATATATATATTTGATATGATCAATGCAAAACAAAATTGTTTTGCTTGACCTCACATGTTTATACAGGGGGTTTTGTTTTTCTTGCTTTCTCAAGGGAAGGGATGAAGGGAGAAAAGGTGGTGTTTTGCTAATTGAAAAAAATGTAACAGAAAAAGAAGATTGTAGATGATCACATTTCAAAGATGGAGGCTAAGGAAATAGGGTAAGAGAATTCTAATCCTGTAGCAGCTCAATAGAACTAACCCCTCACAAAAACACAATTACAGGAGGGGTTAAGTGGAGCCAACCAGTACAAGCTCTGAGGGTTGATTGTTACATTTACAATATGAGCATTTTATACCTATGAAACTGGCAAATGCTATAAATCATGGCTTACTATTTTGTCAATCTTCTAGACTTAAGAAAATGGTAGAGAAAATGTTAATAATGTAGATTGGGGGTGGAATAAAGGTGGAGGAGTGAAAACAGCATTTTTCCATGCTCTCCCCAACAATCTAAAGTTGACCCTATTCCCTCCCCACAACAACAGCAACAACAAGGGAAAAAAAACACTAAAAAATGCATCAAACAGATATATTTTGGACAGGAATTCCAATTAAAAGTCACTCTGAGTCATCTTTCCAGTTCAGGGAGGTTTAGGAAGACAAAAAAAGATGTTTTTTACAGAGGTCTGGAGACACTCGTGTAAGGATTGGCAGGAGCACAGCAAGGAGCAGAGAAGCAGCATGAGTGGTGGGGGAAACACCTGGCCTTGGCAGTGGCAACAATAATGGGGAGTGGTAAACTACCCCAGAATGGTAATGGAACTAAACACTGCTCAGAAAGAGATCCCAGGGGACTATCGTACTAACACTAGAAGCAGGAAAGGGTGCCATCTGGCAGCTCTGTAGCTCATTACTCAGTTCAAGATCACAATTCCACAATGGAGAGAGGAGCAGGCACAGCCTCCAGTAAGTAGGAACATACATGGATAAGGGTCAAACGGCAAAAAATAAACACAGTAAGAAGACCTCTCTTCTGATCACACCACATTAGAAGCACTAAAAACTTACAGACCCTCATCAAGTTGTGAAAGCAGCAAAAGGACATAAAAGACAAAAGCTCAGGTCAGAAATTCCCTCTTACTCCCAGAGATGAGCAGAGCCAACTTTAACATAAATGCTGAAGTAAAAAAAAAAAATAGCCTGGGAAAAAAAGAGCAAACAACAACAACAACAAAAATAACTTGACTGACAACAACAAATAACAAAAAAAAGCTAATATGGTAAAAGGACAGCTCAATACACAAACACAGAAGACAATGGCTTAAAAATATCTACAAGCAAAACCTCAAAGGAAAAAAATTGTAGTTAAACACAAGCCCAACAAGAATTTCTAGAAGAGCTAAAGAAACAAAAAAGAAAAGAAAAGAAACAAAACAAAACACACACACACAAATAAAAACAGAGGGAATATCAGGAAAAGAAATGTGAGCTATCTAAGAAAACTGTGAAGAGATTTAACAGCTTGGTAAAATAGACACAGAAAAACTGCTGAGGAAAATAACTCCTTAAAGACAGAACTGACCAAATAGAGGGGGGGAAAAAAGGCTAAAAAATGCTGAAGAAATTACCTCCATAAAAATCAGAAACTCCTTAAAAATTAGATTTAGACAAGTGAAAGCTAATAACTCCATGAGAAATCAAGAAAAAAATAAAACAAAGTCAAAAGGACTGAAAAAAAAATAGAAGAAAATGTGAAATATCTCATATGCAAATCAATTGACCTGAAAATAATTTGAGGAGAGGTATTTGAAGAATTATTGGACTACCTGAAAGTCATGACCAAAAAAGGTCAAGTTCAAGAAATTATAAAGAAAAACTACCGCAATATCTTAGAATCAAAGGGCAAAGTAGAAAAATTAAAAAACTGACTGATCACCTCCTGAAAGAAATCCCGAAATGACATCTCCCAGGACATAGCCAAAATCAAAAGTTCCCAGGTCAAGAGAGTCTCACACAAGATGTAATAGTTACCACTATAAAAGAGCAAAGGGCTTAGAATATATATTCCAGAAGGCAAAAGAGCAAGGATTATAACAAGAATAACCTATCCATCAAAATGGAATATAATCCTTCAGGGGAAAAATTAATTTTTAATGAAATAGATGACATTCAAGCATTCCTGATAAAAAAGACCAGAGATGAATAGAAAATCTGACATTCAAATGCAGAACTCAATAGGAGCATAAAAGGCTAAACATGAGTGAGAAATCACAAAGGTTGAAGGTTAAACAGGGAGGAAGAGAATGAGGTAAATTATCTTATGTGAAAAGAACATACATGGAAGAGTTTATATAATAGAGGAGAAAAAAGGGGAGAATAGTCAATGCTTAAACTTCATTCTCATATGAAACGGTTCAAAGAAGAAAGACACACACACACACACACAGAGTTGGGAACAGAAATTCATCTTAACCAATGGAAGAGTAGGAGGAGAAAGGACTAAGAGAAAATGGAGGTAAAAGGGAAGACAGTTGTCAGAAGCAATATAGACTTTTGAAGAAAGCAGAGAGTGAAAAGAGAAGGATACATAGAAAAGAATAGGATGGACAGAAATGAACAATTTACAATCATAATTGTGAATGTGAATGGGATAAACTCATAAAAAAAAGAAGATAGACCCTTTCCTCCCCTCCCTTCTCCCTTGCTCTCTGCCTCCTATCCCCCCCATACCTATCCTTCCCTCCATCCTTCCTCCTTCCTCCCTTCCCCAGCCTAGATAGAGACAGCTGAGGAGGCCACAGAGCCCGCCAAGGTGGACATCATGGGGTTGTGCCAGGACGTGTTCTCCAAAATGGCCATGTACCTGATGGGCAAGTTGACACCCACCATTGAAGACTATAAACTTCTGGAAAATATGAACAAACTGATTAACCTGAAGTATCTAGAAATGAAAGACATTACAGTAAACATAAGTAGAAACCTAAAGGACTTAAACCAGGAATATGCCGCCCTTCAGCATTCTCTGGATCAGATCACTATAACTGAGGACCAAGTAGCAGCTCTTGAGCAGGCAGCCCACAAGTTAGATGCATATTCAAAGAAACTAGAAGCAAAGTACAAGCACTTAGAGAGGCAATGAAAGAATTCTTCAGCACAAAGACTTTAACTACAGGAATGTTTTATAAGAGCTGAAATAAGTGGGATGGAACTCATCACTAGGCTTCAGTTCCTAAAAGGAGGCAGTGCTGCTGATCCAGGGAGAATCCCAGCCCCCACCTCTGGGTGGATGTGTAACTCTGGCCACCCCCGATGTTTTCCTAAACCTGTACCCCTGGAACTCCATCTTATCTTGTGCTTCCTTGTGTGCCCTGGACTGAGGCTCAGAAATCAGGATCAAATCCTTCTAGAGCAGACACAAATGAGAGGCTCTCATCTCCCTTTCTCCTCACTTCTTCCCTCTCCCCTAAACCTCTCCCCAACCCCCTTCATAACTGTTCTTGAACTCAAATGCCAATGCACAGGGAAAAAAAAGAAGATAGCAGAATGGATTAGAAATCTGAATTGAACAATATATTGTTTATAAGAGATACACTTGAAACAAACACAAACAAAGTTCAAATAAAGGGCTGGAGTAGAATCTGTTATGCTTCAGCTGAAGTTCAAAAAAAAGTGGAGAGTTATTTTCTTCTTTTACCACGTGTAAGGAAAAAGTCAAGATGGCAGAGTAGAGGAAGCATTCTAGCCAAACTCTCATCATTCCCCTCCAAACAATTTTAATGCGTCAAATTGAATTTTGGAGTGGCTTAGTCAACAAAAGGTCAGCATTAGACATTTTACCAGGTGAATACAATTTAGGAAGATGGAGGGAGAGATCTGTGACACTCAGGTGGGGGCTGGTCTACAGTGTGCACAGTAGCAACAACAGCTGCAGGCCTTGAAGTGGTAGCAGCAGTAGTAGTAGCTTTGAGAACGCTCAGACCAAAGACAGTAAGAGGCTTGGACAACTGGTAGGAAAGAGATGACAGGGGACCCCTATGCTGGCCCTGGGGTCGGGACCAGGTACTATTTGGTGCCATTGCCCAGTTCTAACTCACAGTTTTCAGGAGGTGAGGAGAACTAGATACTCTAGCTGCAAGGAATCAAGGGACCTTCCTGATAAGGACCAGAATGCAGCCCAGAAGAGAACTGACCACAATTCTCCCTATATCACAGCACCCTGGAAGCACCAAAAACTTTCAGACACTCCTCCCCACCTCCCCACCCCCGAACTAGCTCTGAAAACAGCACGAAAAAGCCTGAAGCTTGTGCCAGTGCCCTTTCCCCCTCTCTCAGGTGAGTAGAGCCCAAATTTAAAACAAAAGTTCAAAATCAAGAAACAGTTCAGGGAAATCAACAAACAAACAAAAAATAACCTGACTATAAAAGCTACTATAGTGACAGGGAAAATCAAGACACAAACACAGAAGAAGATGATGACATGAAATGAGTTACAAGCAAAGTCTCAAAGAAAAATGCATGGCACAGTGAATAGAGCAC